>NW_028270152.1:121999650-122347150 GCF_037043375.1 Chiloscyllium plagiosum | reverse complement strand
AATTCACTGGGAGAGGGGTCAAGCATGAAAGACAGGGGAACAGCAATGGCAGCAGATTCCAAGATTAATTCAGGAGACACAGCAGGGATTATTGCCGAGGAATAGAGGCATGGTACAGGGAGGATGAGGCAGCCGGGGCTGACGACGGAAGTCAAGGATTGCATACAAGCAAAAGAGCAAGTGTATAATATGGTGAAGGGCAGTGGGAAACGAGAGAATTGGGACACTTACAAAGACTAACTGAGGGGAAAAAAAGGACAGAGAAGATTAGATATGGAAGTAAGCTAACCAGTAATACAAAGGAGACTGGAAGAGGATCTTTAGATATATAACGTGCAAAAGAGAGGCGAAAAGTGAATATGGACCATTGGAAAATGATGCTGGAGAGACAGTAGTGGAAAACAAAGAAATGAATGAGGAACTTTGCATCAATGTTCATGGTGGAAGACACGAGTAATTTCTCAAAAATTGAAGAGAGTGAGAGGGCAGAGCTGAGTATGGTGGTCATCACCAAGGAGAACATGCTAGAAAACTGAATGGCCTGAATTTGGATAAATCACCGGAACCATATGGAATACACCCCAGAATTGTAAGGGACATAGCTGAAGAGGTAGTGAAAGTGAAAGTGGTAATCTTTCAGGAATGACTAAAATCAGGAATGGCTGGAAAATTGCTAACGTGACAGTCCATATAATAAGGGATTTAGGCAGAAGATGAAAAATTACAGATTGATTAGCCTAACCTTGTTTGTGGGTAACATCCTGGAATCCATCGTGAAGGATGGGATTTCTGAATACTTGGATTTAGCAAAATAGTGCAAAGTCATCATTGTTCCATCAATGGGAGGTCATGCCCAGCTGGAATACTTTGAGGGAGTAACGAGCAGATTTGACCAAGGAGAACCAGTAGATGTTATCCACCTGCTTCTCTAAATTCCATTGATAAGGTGCCACGCAGGAGGCTATTGAGAAAGATTAGGGCCCCTGGTGTTACAGGCAAGGTGCTAGCTTGGATAGATGCATGGTTGTCTGACAGAAAGCAGAGAATGGGGATAAAGGTGTCCTTCTCAGGATGGCATGCAGTGATAAGTGGTATTCCTCAAGACTCAGTGTTGGGACCACAACAATTCGCTTTGTGCATTAATGGTCTACATGAAGGAACTGAGGGAATTCTGACTAAGTTTTCAAACAGTGCAAAGATGGAATAGAGGGATAGGTAACATCGAAGAGGTGGTTCAGCTGCAGGAGGGTGCAGTAGCACCCTCTAGCAACCCTTCTGATACTCGGCTTCCAGACCACCAACCTCAGGATATCACCCTCCGCCAATTCTACCACCAACAGTAAGACCACACTACCAGAGATATAATTCCCTCCCCACCCCTATCAGCATTCTGCAGAGACCAATCCCTTCACGACACCCTCGTTAGTTCACGCGTCCCCCCTCCTACACCCCAACAAGCCACCTTCCACTCCCGGCACCTTCCCTTGCCATTACAAGAGGTATGAAACTGGTGCCAACAACTTCCTCCTCACCTCAATCCAAGGCCCAAAAGGATCCTTCCACATCAGGCAGAGAAGATCCTGTGCATCCAAACACCTCAGCTACTCTGTCCATTGCTCCTAGTCTCCTCTACACTGGGGAGACAGGACGTCAACTTGCAGAACGGTTCAGGGAACACTCTCCATCACACACCCAACAACCTCACTTCCTTGTGGCTGAATACTTTGCCTCTCCCACCTCTCCTCCAAGGACATGCAAGTTCTTGGCTTCATCCACTGCATTCTAGCCACCAGACGTCTGGATGAAGAGCGCGTCGTCTTCCACCTTGGAACCTTTCAACCACATGGTATCCAGCGCAATGTCACCAGTTTTCTCATCTCCTCTACCGCCAACTTATCCCAGATCTAACCCTCCAACTGAACACCCCCTGTTGAACTGTCCGACCTGCTATCTTCCTTCCCATCTATCCACTCCACCTTCCGCTCTCACCACTCACCTCGATTTAGCCATTGTCTTCCAAGCTACCTTCCTCACAACCCCTCCCATTCATCTCTCAGCCACTTTCCGCCCACCAGCTTCATTCCCGATAAAGGATTTATGTCTCAAACGTCGGATATTGTGCTCCTCAGAGTCCGCCTGACTGGCTGTGCTTTTCTCGCACCACACTGTTTGACTCTGATCTCCAGCATCTCCGGTCCTCGCTTTCTTTTGCTGAAGGATTTGTACAGGTTAGGGCAGTGAGCAAAGAAGTGGCAGATGGAGTATAACGTGGGCAAGTGTGAGGTTATGCAGTTTGCCAGAAAAATAAAGGCATGGGCTATTTTCTAAATAGCGAGCAAGTTCAGAAGACTCGGTGAGGGGAGGGGGCGCGGTGCTAGTCCAGGGATCTTGAAAGATAAACCTGCAGGTTGTCAGCAGTTGGGAAGGCAAATGAAATGATTCCATTTATTTCAAGAAGGCTTGAATATAAATGCAGGGATGTACGTCTGAGGCTCTATAAGATTTTGGCCAGGCTACAGTTGGATTATTGTGCACAGTTTTCGGTCCCATATTTCAGGAATGATGTACTAGCCCTGGAGCATTTTCCTATAAGATTCACGAAAGTGGTCCCAGGAATGAAAAGCTTAACATATGAAGAACATCTGAGGGCTCTGAGTCTATATTTGATAGAGTTCACAAGAATATTAGGAGGTCTAATTGAAACTTACAGACTATTGAATGACTTGAACAGGGTGGATTTTGGGAAGATATTTCCAATGGAGGGGAGATTAGGACCGAGGGGACAGAGTAAAGAGAAGACGTTTTCAAACACAGATAAAGATGAACCTCTTCAGCCAGAGAGTGGTGCATCTAGGGAATTCACTGCTACTGAAGGCTGTCGAGGCCAGGTAATTGAGTGTATTTAAGAGTAAGACAGATAGGTTCTTTATTGTAAAGGCGATGAAGGGTTACAGATAGAAAGTGGAAGAATGGTGTTGAGAAGCTTAACAGCCATCATTGAATGGCGGAGCAGGCTCAATGGGCTGAATGGCCAAATTTCTGCTCCAATGTCTTCTGGTCGTATGGTTAATATTGGCTGTGCTCATTCCTCATTGGATATGTATCCTGGAATTTGATTTTCTTATGATTTATAAAGAGTAACATCCCAGTACTGATGACTGGTAAATATCATGTTCCCTCCCTCCAGTCTCTGCAGCCATGTCCCCAAAAACATAAACGCACTCAAATTGAAAACCAGTGCATGGTACTTAAACACAGTTGATTGACATCGACAACATTAACAGCATGACACTCACATGCCCTCTCTGATCCTCGACTAACCATCTGAATTGTGTGTCATATCATATTCTCTGTTAACATATCCATGCCATTTGTCTGTTATAGCTCCTGTTGTCGAAGGCACGTGTGCCTGTCAGATTAAGGACTAGAAAAGTTCTCTCCATTTTTTACTGACATTATAATCACTGATCAGTAGTTACAGACTGGATGTTTCTATTTATAAATGGCGAATCTTGTTTATGTTCTGACAATCCTTTGACATTATTCCCATATCCAAGGCAGATTGAATGATTACACGCAATCAATCTACCATGTCCAATATTCCCTCCCTCAGCCACCCCCACATATCCCAACCTAAATGAGTAAATTTTGAACGTTCTTTTGAATTTGAATAAAATCAATATTGAACTCAAAGAGGTTAAATTGAGCTATTTGTTCAGTGACTGTGATTAAAGAAAATCTCCGTGGATCCTAATTATCCCAGTGGAGAGTTTCCATCGTTGAAAGATAAATGGGCTCTAATTCAATGTGCAATCCCATAGTGTAAGTAGGAGCATCACTTACAGCAGCTCGAGAGAGAGGGGGAGGAGAAATCAGAATCTGAGAACATTAGACAGGAACGTTACAATAATGGTTCATAATCTGAGGACCATGGATTAGAATGTCCCAACAATGGATCCGAATCTGAGAACATTAGATGGGAAGGTTCCAAAAATGGACAGGAGTTTATCCGGGGGTCTTTACTGGCTTTCTCAGCCTTGGATATCATTAGCATATCGGATACAGGATATCCTTTGGATTATTCAAGGTGGTTACTATCCCATCCTCGCGATAGTTGGTGTTCCTGGTAAGTCATTATATTTGTCTACTAAACTGGGTTGAACTGAATTTCGGCTCATGATATGTACATTTTGTAAAGTGCAAGTCAATATCTTCAGTTCCAAACAAAAATTCATTTCCTTATATATTATAACTATCAAACTACGATTTATAAATTTCTCATTGATATGCAAGAAGGAACCAGACTATTCTCAAACTCCATAATCCATTTTCTCCTTCACAGATTTACATCTCCATGTCCTCCTCACTCACCAATCCTGTCCAATACCACCATCATTATATCCCAGTCTCGTCCTCAGTCTCAGTGCAATATCTGAATAAACCATTCGTGCCTTTGTTAAATCAGGATGCAACAGTTTCACGTTCTTAGTAACCATGTCCGTGACTAAATAATTGCTATTGAGAATGTTTAACTTGTTCTCTGCACATAAGGGAAGTCAGTTTATGGTGGTCAAGCCATTGACTCATAATCTAGAGCCACAGAATAATGGTCTGTTGAAATTGGGGAGTTTAATAGCAACCATTATCATTTGTTATAAAAACCAATCTGCTTGCCTCATGACCTTTAGGGAAGTCAATGTGTCATGATTCCCTCCTCAGGTTTCCGTGTGACTTCTGTGATGAACACGTGGGTGTACTGTACCTTTTAGAGAATTAAAAGCCAACAATAACAACCTGACAGCACCAAGAGTTCTGAGCAATAGATATAATGTAACATTTGGTCGAACAACCCGATTAGCTCATTGTCTTGAAACAAATTCAGCAAACCATTTTAAATTATACCCCAAAGTACCCACCTCCAAACAAGTTTCAATTTATTATATTGACAATCTTAACAGCAAATGATACAATCCAATAGTTTGGCGGTACAAGACCATGGAAAATTGAAAAAATGGGAGAAGAACTGTCGAGCTACCAGCGTGCAAAGACTGTCTGAAATATAGCTCTCCTATAGGTACCTTTATTGATTCGTATTTGGTGAAGCAGAGTCCCCAAGACGAAAAGAAGACAGGAATATGGAGAAGAACCGAAAGCTTCCTGGTTTTGAGAAAAGAAGTTTTGTTTTGTAAATCTTAATTAGGAGTCTAATCGGACTAGTACTGTGGAGGGGGAAGGTAAAAGACAGGTAAGAGGAAGAAGTTGTAAATAGTTGTTCGTTTATTATTCTCTGTTATACTTTAAGAAATAAAGTTGTTATTTTTTACTTTAAATAGATTTGGACTCTAGAATTATCACAGATTACTGCATGGGATAAATCTTTTCTCTGTTGCTGGTTTTAATTAAGCAGGAAGATTTATCCTGTGTTGTGACACTACAAACCCAAAGCTATGCGTTTTACTCTTTATGGTACTGTGGAACAGCTGAACCAGTCACTCAGTTCAAGATCTGCACAACATACTGCCCTGACCAGGGCTTTATACATCCTGTCAGAGAAGAATAAAGGTAAAGAAAGCTCCCTTTCTCTGCCTGTTTTCTGTATTGCTGCATCTCATTCCCATTCAGGTACGTGATCATCCCCTATTTTAGGTGTATTCAATCTTATTGAAATTCTCCCCGAGAGTGATGCACGGCTCCATAGGTATCTCTGGTGCTGGCTTTATTGATGCTGACGTACAGATGTCAGGGACTTATAAATTCCATGTCAGTCGTAGTGCATAGAGAAGGAATGGCTTTTTTTGGCACATGAAATAAATGGCGATGTCTAAATGAGGGAAAATATGTTTTTTGACAATCCCTGAGAGTGTTGTTGAGGCAGTATTTGGGGTACTGTGGATAGACGTTCTCTCAAGTTTCACCAGACTAAACCCTGGGATGATGGCACCATGAGTAATGAGTGAAACTCAGTGAGAGAATAAGAGGTGATTGCATTGAACCTTAAGGGGGATGGACAATCACTCATGATGTTCTAAGCAGACACTGATATGGTGATAAGTTCCATGGCTTTTTTCCCACTCAGATCACATGATTCTCGATAGTTTTAGAGCCTCTGAGAACGTTCCACCCAACCACCCCACCCACTATTTAAACTGAGACAGAGAGAGAAAGAGAGGGGAGAGAGAGGAGAAAGAAAGGAGAGAGAGAGAGAGAGACAGAGAGAGAGACAGAGAGAGAGAGAGAAAGAGCGGGGAGGGAGGGAGGGAGAGAGAGAGAGAGACAGAGGTTCAGGCTTTTGAATAAACTCTCCCAACATTAATAGAGTTCAATTGATGCGTCATCCTGCCATGAACGTCATGGTGTCCATACTCACGACAGCAGCAACAATACCTTCATTATAAAAGTGTTAACACTTGCCAGCATTATAGAGAGAAGGAAAGTCTTTTTACGCCACAGGAAAGAAACGGAGATGCCTAAGAGGAAAAAGAGATTTTATGATCGTCGCTGAGAGTGTTGTTGAGGCAGCATTTGGGATATTGTGGACAGACATTCTCTTCTTTATAAAGAATGATCGCCTTGCCACAAAGAGGATGCAATGGAGTTTCACCAGACTAATTCCAGGGATTATGGTACCACGAGGAGACAGTGAAGATTAATCCCTGGCGTTGTGAGAGAATGAGAGGCGATTGCATTGAAACTTGAGGGGGAGGGACAGTCACTCACGATGTTCTAAATAGACACTGATACGGTGAAAGATTCTATGGCTTCTTTTTTACTCGGGTTGCATGATTGTCGATAGTTTGAGAGCCTCTGAGAATATTCCCCTCAATCCACACCCAATTCCCATGTCGCATGAGAGAGACAGAGGGCCAGTGTTTGAATAATCTCTCCCCACATTAATACAGTGAATTTGGTGTGTGGTCCTGCATTGAAAGTCTCGTTATCCACAATCCCCACAGCAGCCACAATACCTTCATGCTAAAACAGTTAACTATTCCCACCAGATTCTGACCTCCATGGAGAACAAGGGTGTGTCTTGGTGATGGAAAAATGCCTCCTTGAGAGTTGACACAAATCATTTAGCTTCCCTCCTCATTGCCAGCAAACTATGTTAAAGCAGCACACGTTCTACAAACAATGGAACCATGATTAACATCATGGAGTCTTCTATCAGTGCAGTCTCGGTTTCATTGGTTTGTCATGTTGGAATATCAGTGACCCCCTCTTGTTCCTGTATAACTGTCACGTGGGGATGAATAACATCCTCCTGATCTCATAGAACAGGTTTAAGGGTCTGATTGGGCTCTTCCTGTTCCTGTTTAACAGCTCGATGCACTGAACAGACCACTCTTCTTCCTGTGTAACAGGCAGGAATATTTAATGTGCTGTCAGTCTTCCTGTTCCTGAATGCTAACTCATACCCGTGTGCAACCAGTTTGAGATGCTGAATGAGCTCCTCTTTTAACTGTTGAAATGTGCAGTGTCTGACCGTGCTGTTACATAAATTTTACCGACACGTTAACAGCACAAACCGGAGTGCTGTCCGGGTCTTGCTGCACATGGACACAGAATGGTTCCGGAGCTGATGGGGGTCAATTTGTTCTGAACATTCAGTGATCTTCAGTCATCATGCCTACTTCAGATCTTATAATGCGGAAAGACATTGATGGACCAGCTGAAGATGTTTGTGCTGTGGAGGCTAACCTGAGGATGTCCTGCAGAGATGTCCCGGGACTGAAAGGATTGTTGGCAACTGACCACAAACTTCTTTATTTGTATTCTGAAAGAGCCCGTCCACATTCAGCTCAAATAAGTAGGTGGTCCCGATGCCATCCTCAACCAAATACTGCCTTGGTATCAAAGCCATTCGCTCTTTCCTGAGCCCCTGTGTTCACCTCTTGTTCATATCAATAGGTGACAGTGCATGTGTAGGGAATGCTTTCCTCTCACAGAAGGTAATCACTGTCAGGAATTATCTGGGCGGGAGAGCTAGGGGAGCTTTATCGCTGAAAGTATTTAAGGAGGAGTTAGATGGATTGATGACCTGTCAGATAGCTAAGGGGTGAAGAATTGGGCTTAAAAAAGAGGAGTTACTGTCAACGGTAGTTCAGCCATGATGTTATGCAATGGCTTGATCATCCGAATTACCTGATCCTGTTCCTTTTGTCCTCATATTCAGTAATTGCAAAGTTAATGGTTGTAATTTTCCTGAATGTTCTTTTATTGAACGTTGCAATCAGAGAGAGTACAGTATTTTGTGAGTCATCTTTGGTTGAGGTATGGGGACTGTATTCACGGTGAATCTGGGTCGATGATATCATCAACAAATGAACCACAAGTTGCAGAGAGGAAACACTCGTGAAGAGACAAGAAGCGTCTGTCGAAACAAATAACATTTTCCAACCGACACCAAACCATGTGTGACAATCTTGAGGGACTGATGAGATCCTGTGTTACTGTTGACCAGGTATTTGCAGCAAGTGGCCTCCATCTGCTCCTTGCAGGAGCTGTGGGGGGTTTAATAGAACATAGCAACACAGGACTGAGCAGCAGGAGTGAGCCATTAGATATTTTATCACCGCTCCATGTGCTTTTGGTCTCAGCAGCACGTTTCTGTCTGTATACCATTTTACTACATACCGAAAACAAATTTGAATAAATGCAAACATCCAGGCACCACAATCCTCTGGGGAAGGGAATTTCCACTTGAACAGCCTTCTGGGAATTTCTCATTTGTGTTCCAACAAATGTTGGAGAGTCACTATGTCCTTTTCCAGTCCCACGTCTCCACTAGTTACCCCCATCGTAAAGGCAGCCAGTTCAGTGAGGTGGTCAATGATTTAGGTCTCAGACCCCGCCATTTTTTAGAAAAATGTGAGACACAGAAAGTTGCACCCATAACAAATGTTAAAATAATAGAGTGCCCCAACATGTTATTCTGCCTTTTAAGTTATTCTGCTCACACAAGCTACTGGTAGTGGGATTTCTTTCTGGAACAGTGGGATTTGGCTGAATTCCCTTCGTTTCAGGCAGTGGAGAGATTCCAATGAGTCCTCACCAGGAATCCTTCACAAGTGGTAAAGATGACGCAAGAATTTTATGATCTCACACTTTTCTATCTGGCGGAACAAAGTAAGAGAGAGGGATCAATCGGCTGCTCCTTCTCAGACAGGGAACATTTTTCTCCCTCTCTGTGTTGGAACGTACAATTTTGTCACTGAACACCAAACTGGACCATGTGAGATCTCCTGGAACATTCACTGGAAAACCTGATTATGGATTATATGCAGATGCGTCATTGCTCTTGTTGTACACAATTCTTCCAATCGCAAAAAAAAATCCCCACTTTATAATTTGAAGACATGCTTACATGTGTCTGTGTAATTTATAATATTGGTAGGTGTCTTCATAGTATTTGTGTTAATATCAATGCATGTTTTTCTTAAAGTTTATTCTCTAGCTTTAGTCTCCCTGACAGGAGATAATATGCATCCAGCTGATACACTTCTCAGAAAGTCATGGATGGTTAAATACTATTTCTCAGATAAGATCAAAACGGATAATCCCCCATAACAGAAGGCCGGCATTCCAGGAATGAGTAAAGGGAAACCTCTGTGAAAATCTTCGAAAACAATTATATCTTTTTATTTTAGTTTAGGGGATCAATCCCGCACACAGTACATCAAGTGTGGTCTCAGCAATGCCCTGCACGGATGCAGTTAAACACTCCTGCAATTAAACCTGATACCTTTTGCCAAAAACAGCATTATTCCACTTACCTTCCAAATCACTTGCTGCATCTGACTTCATGTGATTCATGTCGCAAGAATATGGAAACCTCCTGTATCACAGAGTTCGGAAATCTCTCTCCATTTAAATTATTTACCATTGTTTTATGCCAAAATATAATTTACCTTCATGCCAAAATTGACAACTTACGTTAAGTTATTTCTGCTGAAGGTCTGCTCACTAACCTTCCCTGCCTGTATCACTTTGCAGACTCACTACCTCCATTTGACGACACATTGAATGGCCATCTTGGTGTATGAGCTAATTGAGCTCCAAGCTATTCCCTCCCCTTCCTCCAGATCTTTGATACAGATTATTGATCATTGATAACCCCACAGTGATCTCTGAGGCACTCCATCAGTTACAGCTTTGCAGCCTGAATATAAACATTTGTCTCTCCTCTCTATTTCCTGTTAGCGACAGCGTCCCTGTTCCTGTGTAGCAGCTCAGGTGGGTTGAAAGGCCTCCTCCTCGAATTTGTAGTGTACTGAACGAGCTGAATTACTTCATTCTATATTCCTGTGTAATTCCTTAGAGGGGCAGAAGGGTTTCCTCCTGTCTCATTGTAACGATCCTGTCTGACTTAATGGAGTGGTCACCAACCCTGTAACAGCCTCGAGGGGTGGATTGAGGGAACACATGGGGTAGGGGCAGAAGTTGCCCATTCGGCTGCACCATTCAGAATGCTCATGGCTGATCCGAGTGTGCCTGACCATCCATTTCCTGTCTGTTCCCAATAAACACTGACCCTTCTGTCCAGTAAAGATCAGTCGAGCTCTGCCTGGAATATCTTCTATAACCGAGTCTTCACTGCTCCCTGAGGATGAGGACACCACAGGTAGCACAACACTAAAGTGAAAGGGACGTCCTTATTTCATTGTGGGACAACTGTTATTTTAAAACTGTGTTAACTGAACATCAAGTCACTACCTCTTTTCAGACATAAGGACAGAATAATTAGGAATAAAAGTAAACCTGTCCCACATTCCCACTGACCCTTTCCAATCAAATATCAATCACATCTAGCCTCTGCTGCTGTCTCAGGAAGAGAATGCCTGATCGCATAATACCGCAGGAGCATGAGGGAAATGAGCAGATTGAGGCCATTCAGCCTATTGAGTCTGAAATTCTGTTCAATAATTTCTTATTAGTACCTCGGCCTCATTCTTCTACCTTCTCCCTGGAATCATGGATCCCCTTACAAATCAAAAACATATCGACTTGGGTCTTAATAACACTATTGTCTGTGCCTCTGTGTGTCTGTATGTGAGTAAGTGTTTGTGCATGTATCTGTATGTGTGTGTGTGTGTCTGTGGCCCTGTTTGTGTTTGTGTGCGTACCTGCGTATGTGTGTGTCCTTGTGCTTGTTATCTGTGTGTTTGTGTGTCTACATCTGTCTGTCTGTGTTTCAGCCTGTGTTGCTATCTGTATTTATGTCTATTTGTATGTGACTGGATATGTCTCTGTGTGTTTATATGTGTGTGTGTATGCCTATCTCCTTGTAAGTATTGTATGTGTTCGTCTGTGTATTTCTGTGTCTGCGTCTCTGTGCAGTGAGGTATCTGTGGTTTTTGGTTGGAAGTGAAAGGACTGTTTTGACTGTTGTGGGAGCTGCCAGTGGGTTTAAAGTGAGAATTGTCTTTCACTGAACATTGCTCCTTAACTGGTCAGTCGGACGTGGATGTTTCAGGTTCTCCACACGCGGCTTCCTCGTCCTCTCCAACTCTTTAAGTGTCCTCCCCATATGACGGGGGGAGGGGAGTGAGGGAACGGATATCGGGCACTCCACTACCCGGCTTGGAGTTTCTATCCTATTCCAGGCAGTTTCTCCTGGAATGGGAGAAAGGGATGGAGGGAAAGTGTGAATGGATGACCCTGCTGTTTGTGCTGTTGTAGGTGGGGGGAGTTGTGAGGTGTCTGGAATGAGTCAGTCGACAGTTTTGAATCCATATAGTATTATTAGTTGCTGATTTCAATAGTGAGAGTGGTAATGCCTGAGCCTTGTTTGGAGACAGAGCGTGAACCTTGTTCGGGGTTAGGAGCTATAACAGATATACAGTGAGTGTGCGGGAGCAGAGAGTATACGGTACCTCTTATCCTGACAGAGCGGGGAGGATATGGATGCTTATCCTGTATTGCAGGACATTTCTTCAGATCATCTCAGTGTCGAGGTGAGGCTCCCCGAATGTCTTGTCCAAATCTGTCACTAATAACAACACAGACCTGTCCCTCAGCTTCCACAGAATCAGTTTAGGTAGAGTTTACAGAAAGCAAGGAGAAGCAAATATTGGTGTGTTATATATCGAAACCAAAACAGTAGCAGAAAATCGGAGCATCATATGCCCTGGAAATTAGATAGGCAAGTATTGTGGATACTGCAGTCTTATTGGATGGTTAACAGCGTTAACTAAGTGACTGCTGAAGCTGTGAAAAATAAGTTCCGTAAGTGTATATGAGGTGGGTTGAAGAGTATTTTGTGAAGCAAACTAGAGAGCAGGTTAGTTAGAATTTGATGTTGTGTGGTCAGATGGACGACTTATTAACCTTGGTCTGAAGCAGCTTTTAAGGAATAATGGCATTTATAAGGTGCAGTTTACAAGGTGTCTGCATACAATATAGAATGCTTGAATATTCTAGTCAAACATTATGGAAGACCGGAGGCTAGAGTGTCAAGATATCTTCAGTAAATTGGGAAAGTACAATATAACATTCAGTGGGAAACAAGCAATGGTTGTTAGAGATATAGAGGCAGACAGCACGGAGACATGCCCGTCAGCCCAAACTGGTCCAATGCAACCAAAATGCCCATCCACGCTAACCCCATGTCCCTGCTATCGTCCCGTATCTTTCTAATCCTTTACTATTCATGTATTTGTCCAAATGCCTTTTAAATATTGTTAATGTAGCCGCCTCAACCACTTCTCATTCCATATGCGTAACAGCCCCTGTGTTAAAATGTTGTTCCTTAGGTTCCCTTTTATTCTGTCCCCTCTGACCTTAAACTGATGCCCTCTAATCTGTGATTGTCCAACATTTGGAAAAAAGACTGGGTGCATTCACTCTATCCATGCCTGTCATAATCTTATAAACTTCAATATGATCCTCCCTCAGCTTCCTGCACACAACAGTAAAAAGACCTAGCTTGTCCAACCTCTTTCTGTAACTCAGACCATTGAGACCTTGGCAACATCCTTGTAAATGTTTTCTGCACTCTTTCCAGTTTAATAACATCCTTCCTATAGCAAAGTGAACAAAACTGAACATAACGCTACCAATATGACCTCACCAGCATCCTGTATAACTGCATCATAACTCCCTAATTTCGATACTCAGTGATACAAACCGCTTCAGGCCAGTGTGCCAAAAGCTTTCTTCACTGTCTACCTCTGAATCAACTTTCAGAGAACCGTGCACCTGAATTCCAAGGTCCCTCTGTTCCACTGCACTCCTTAGGACCCAACCATTCACCATGAAACTCCAAACTTGATTTGACTTTCTAAAATGCAAGAACTTACATTAATCTATACTAAACTCCATTTGCCATTTCTCAGCCCACTTCTACAGCTGATCAAGATACTGCTGTAATTTCTGAAATTTGTGATAACCTTCCTCACTTTCCTTGATGCCGCCTGATTTAGTGCCATCTTCAAACTTACAAATCATGCCTGTACATTCTCATGTAAATCATAGATATATGTAATATGTAGTGGTAATAGCATCAATCCCTGAGGCATTCCACTATTCACAGGCCTCCAGTCTGACCAGCATGTTTCCAGTATTAATCTCTGCTTCCAACCATCAATGCAATTTTGTACCTAATTTGCCAGCTCCCCCTCAATTCCATGCGATCTCACCTTCCAGAGCAACGTACCACATGGAAACTTATTGAAGGCCTTACTGGAATCAATCTGGACGACGTATACCACCCGGACCTCCTCAACGTTGCTGGTCACTTTATCAAAGAACTCCAACAAATTTGTGAGTCATGATCTCCCTTGCACAAACTCCCGTGCTGAAGTTGATAAAGGGCTTTTGCCCGAAACATCGATTTTACTGCTCCTCGGATGCTGCCTGACCTGCTCTGCTTTTCCAGCACCATTCTAATCTTACTCCGAACCACACCCTGTCTTTCCAAATGCATGTATATCCAATCTCTCCAAATCTTCTAAAGTAACCTACCCACTAGATTTTAGGATTACTGGTCTTTAGTTCCCAGGTTTATCTTTGTAGCATTTCTTGAATAAGGGCTCAGCATTCGCTTTGCTCCAATCGTCCAGGACGGCACTCGTTGGCCAGCGATGATAGAAAAGAGCCAAGCAGTGCTCCCGCAATTTGTTCTCTATCCTCTTATCCTCCTGCTGTGTTCCTGAATATAACTGGTCGGGATCAGGAGTTTTTAGAAATACTGAAAAGTCTGAAACATGCATCTATTTATTTCAGGTACAAACACCAAAGAGTGAGAAAGTGACTCAGTGATGGTTAACGTAACAAATTAGAAAATATGTTCATCGTAGGAAGTGATTTCAGAAGAATTCCAGCTATTGTGGAAACCTGAAAATTCTCAGAAATTAACGATCCAGGAAAGGAAGGCCATAAAACTGACAAGGAAATCAAAAAGAGAACATACCTGCTAACACACAGGAACACAAAGCCTGCATCAATCTGCGATCTATATTTCAAAGGAAACAAAATAAAAGCAAAGTCAAATTTGGAAATTTGTAGGAGAAAGTGAGATCTGCAGATGCTGGAGATCAGAGCTGAAAATGTGTCGCTGGAACAGCGCAGCAGGTCAGGCAGCATCCAGGGATCAGGAGAATCGACGTTTCGGGCATAAGCCCTTCTTCAGGAATCCTGAAGAAGGGCTTATGCCCGAAACGTCGATTCTCCTGATCCCTGGATGCTGCCTGACCTGCTGCGCTGTTCCAGCAGCACATTTTCAGCTGTGGAAATTTGTAATCGGGAGAGGAAATGGCCAAGAAAACAACCAGTTACATTGCATCTGTCTTCGTGGAGGAAGATCCAGAAAGTCACCCAGTAATACCAAGTGATCATATCGGACTCCTGGAGCTAAAGACATAAAGTCAATTCATATCAGTAACAGGGTAGTACTTGAACATGGAGCTGGATTAAGCATTGCTAAGTCTGACGAAACAGATGTTCTTCACATCAAAATGTCGGAAATAAACCACCAATAGTAGTATTAGTTGCATTGTCGATGACTTTGTTTTATTTTCCTGTACATTCTGCAGAGACTGGAAACTATTGTGGATAAACTAGAGATGAATGGAAGGGATCCAAACAGCTACAAAGGGAAAAAGACGTAGTGTGGAGAACTGCAGACCAGTTAACTTGACATTTGTAGGGAAACTGTTGGAATCTATTACACAGGATGACCTTTTTGCTATTTAGAATTAACAGCAATAATGGAGAGAATCAGCATGCATTTCTGAAAGAGACATCATACTTGATAAACTCTGGAATTGTTTGAAGATGTTTCTTAAAGCATAGATAACGGGGAAACAGTAGAAGTGGCATATATTGTATTTTCGGAAGGGTTTCTATAAGATTTCAGTGAGTTCGTAAATGCAATGAATGTGAAGGGTATTTGGAGGAACATATGTAAGTGGAAAGTTAAAGTTTGGTTCGCCTTCATTTAGGGGAGTCAGAACATTGATGTGAAGACTTGTTGAAGCAGTTTCACTGCGTGTTGATGGGACTGTACCTGGAGTATTCTGTACAGTTTTGGTGACCGAATCTCAGAAAGAATATAATGACCTGAGAGGAAGTGCATTCTCCAGATTAATCCCTCAGATGTTGAAATTGCCTGATGAGGAAACTCGGCCTGTGTTCTCGAGAGTTTCAAAGAATGAGAGGTGGGTCACAGTGAAATTTAGAAAATTCACAAAACATCTGACAAGTTGGAAATTAAAGGACGCTTCCCTCGCCGTCTATTCCACAGTCAAGGCATTATAATGGCAGGATCGGGGACAGGCCAGTTAAGGCTACAATAAGGAGGAAATTCATCACTTGCAGGGGACTGACTAATACAGGGGCATGGAAACCTACTGGCAGGCAAGGTTAATGAGAATCTCCAGATATTCTCCAAGCGTGTCCAGCAGAACAGAATAACCAGGTAACAGGTAGGACTCATCAGTGACTTGCCAAGGTGCAACCAAATCAACTTTAGTGGTAGGAGACAGAGGGTGGTGGGAGAAGGCTGTTTGTGGGATTGGAGGCTAGTGTCCAATGGTGTACCACAGGGATCAGTGCTGTGTCTCTTAATATTTGGGATTCGGAAGTGTTGGTGTTGGACTGGGGTGGACAAAGCTAAAAATTGCATAAACCAGGTTATAGGCCAAAAGGTTTATTCGGTGGCACTAGCTTTCGAAGTGCTTCATCAAAGCTCACAATCACCTGATGAAGAAGCAGCGCTTCGAAATCTCGTGCCTCAAAATAAACCTGTTGACTATAAGCTGATGTTTCCTGATTTTAAACCTTATCATAAAGGATGCAGCTGTGAATATGGAAGAGGCGTGGGGAGTATCATAGGTAAGTTTGTGTTTGATACAAAAATTGGCCGGGTAGATGGCAGTGAGGAGGAAGGCCTTATGTTACAGGAAGATACAGATGGAATGGTCAAATGGTCACATCAATGGCAGATGGAATGTAACCCTGATAAATATGAGGTCATGCACTTTGGAAGAAGGAACCAGGCAGGGGAGGACTCAATGAATGGCAGCACACTAGGAAGATGAGAGAGTGCTTCTCCACACATCCCTGAATGTGGCTGGACAGGGTAACACACAATTTGAGAAAGCGTACGGGAGCGTAAACATAGCCTTCACACATCGAAGCATAGATTATAAGAACTATGCGGAACTTTCGTTAGCCAAGATGGAATACTGTGTGTAATTCTGGGAGCTACATTACAGGAAGGATGTGATTGTACTAGAGGGGGTGCAGAGGAGATGTTCCCTGGGATGTTTCTGGGATGGAGCATATCAGCTATGGAGAGAGCCTGGATAAGCTCGGGTTGTTTACTTTGGAGCAGAGAAGGCTAAGGGGGACGTGAATCAGGAGGATAAGATTACGAGGGATAGGGATGAGGTGGATAGACAGCCGCTGGTCCTTTTAATCAAAGGGACACACCTTTAAAGTGAAGGGTTTGAGGCTTAGTGAGAATTTGAGGAATGTTTTTCAACCAAAGTGTGTTGGGGTCTGGGATGCACTTTGTGAGAGGGGAATTGTCATGGTAACCTCAAAACCATTAGAAAATACATGGTTGTGCACTTGAAATGCCATAAGATTCGCAGCGACAGGTTTTGTGTTGGAAAGTGGGGCTAATGTAGACCGCGCTGTATTTCTGATAGTACAGAGTCTGTGCTTGTGTGATTGTATGGCTGTGGAAGGTCAATCATTCAGTAGCTTATGATAGGAATTGATGGGTTTCTGAAGAATATCTTATCACAGTGTTTATGAGTGAACTTGTAATATCTTCTGAAAATAAGTTAATGGCAAAATTAAGAGAAAAAGGTGCAGCTTTCTTACAGTCTAATACAAAATAATTGAGGACAGGGAAATAGCAGATCAATGGAGCAAATACTTCGGTTATGCCTTCACAGTAGAAGAAAAAAAACACAAAAATAAAATGTCCTCGCAATACTAGGGAACTTTAGTCCGGTGAGAAAAAGGGAATAGATTGACATTAGTAACTAAAACGTTTTAGAAAAAATATTGGACTGAAATTAATGGGTATAAACAAAGTCAACAGAGGTTTATAAAATAGGAATCATGTTTGAGAAAAATGCTTTTAGCAAAATTATGGAGAAGGTATCAACGCAATACGATTGGATTTTCAGAAAGATTTTTGATAAAGCCCCAAGCCTATTGTGCAAATTCGAATCCTATGGGACTGGGGCTAATATATGGTCATGGTTTTAGAATGGGAGAGCTGGCAGGAAATAGTGAGTATGAAAAAAACCATGATTTTTTTGAATGGAAGGCTTGGAGGATATAACAAGGATCGGGTTTTGGGATCCAGTTAATCCCAATACACATCATATATTTGGTTGTGGAGCTCAATTGCAATATTCCCAAGTCTGCTGACAGTTCTAAACGATGTCAGCTTGTGAGTGGATGAGGAGGATGTCAAAAAGGCTCCAAGTTGATTGAGACAAGTGGAGTGACTGGGCAAATATCTGGCAGAAAAAGAGCAATGGCAGAGATGAGAGGTTGTATACATTGATGGGATCAATTGAATGGCAGCCTGCCATTTGAAAAGGGATTGGTTGATAAATGTTGATACATAAATGAACTTAAGCTGCATTTTTGTTTATTTCTGCGCAGCCTTCCGAGTCCATGTAGGGCAGTGACTTCTGAACACGGAAGCCAATACTGGGAATGGCATTGGCACGCTGTATACAGTGTACATAGACCCAGCAAGTAGGGAGTTGTAACATTGAAAAGAATCTGGATCTTTCTGTACACCAGTCACTGAAAACAATATTGAAGGAGCAGAAAGCAGGTAGGAAGATAAATGGTTTATTATCCTTCATTTCAAGGGGATTTAGAATACAGGAGTAAGGGTCATTTACTGCAACTGTACAGGGCCTTTTTGGGGCTCCATCTCGAACATTGTGTAGTATTGTGTGCAATTTTGGTGTCCTTACCTAATAAAGGGCAAACCTGACATCGAGGGAGTGCAGTGAAGGATGACCAGACTGATCTCTGGGATGACAGTTAGTTGTGGGAGCAGAGTTTGGGGTGACTGGACCTGTATTCCATGGGCTTTAGGAAAATGAGTGGAGATCTCAGTGAGATATATAAAACTCTGCCAGGGTGTGACAGATTGGAAGCAGGGATGATAGTTCACTTTATAGAAAGCGGTTCACGAATCGCATTGCAGTCAAATGGCACTTAATAAAAAAGCACTATCAGAGAACTCCCTATATATTGATGGGCCGAAGGCACTATAGTTCATAATGTTTAAACATATTTTGGGATATGAACATTGTGTGGGGAAAACTGCATTGAGGACATGTTCGGCCATGAAATAGCATGGGGAAAGCTCAATGTGCTGAATGACCTCCTCCTCTCCCGATGTCTCTGTGCAGTCTGTGGGAAAGCTCTGCAAATGTTGTCACAAGCTCTCAGATGTTAGGAAGGATGTCTATGCAGGGTCAACAGGACTGTGTTTCCCATTCCCTTTTCTGATAACGATGTTGATGCCGGGTGTTCTGTCAGGTTTTATCCTTTAAGACCTCAGAGTAGTTTGATATAATTGAGTGTCTCACGTGGCCTATTCAGAGACCATGTCTGTGCGTCTGGAGTCACTTTTCGGCCAGACCAGGAAAGCACGGGAGATTCACTTCCTGAAAGAATATTGGTGAAGGAGATTGATGTTTACAATCAACATTGGACACAAGATCACTATTACTGACACCAGGTTTTAGGTCTCGATACTTTATTAATTATATTTAACTTCCACCAGCTGCCAGAGCATTATCCTGGTCTGGATTCGTAATGCAATGATATGTTCACTACAGCACCATCTCCACATGGGGACCTATCGGAAACCACACTGACCTGATTGTTTCGGTGCTACTTGACAGCTCCATCAAAAAGTATTCCCACCAATTTGACTGTCGTGATGGGACTGAGGGTGTGGTAATTGGTCAGATTGTAATTATTCTCCTATTCAGGGACTGGACATAGTTGAGTATTTTTCCACATTGCCAGGGAGTTGTCAGAGTTGGAGCTGGAATGAAACAGCTTCCCCAGGGACACGGCTTGTTGTGCAGCACAAGTCTTCAGTCCTATTGCAGGAATGGGGTCAGGGCCCATTGCCTTTGTTCTATCCACTGTGTTCAGCTGTTTCTTCATGCCCGTACAGCAAATCAAATTGCTTGAAGACTGGCATCTGCGATTCTGTGCGAATCATGATGAGTGTGAGGTGGATCATCCACTCAACACGTCTGGTTGAGGATAGTGCAGACACCACATCCTTGGCATTTTTCACTGACGTACAGAACTGTTCCGATATTTAGGATGAGGATATTTGTGGAGTCCTCTCCTCCAGTAAATTGTTTAATAGTCCATCAATATTGTTGTTTGGATTTGGCAGGACGGACAGACCTTAGATCGGATCTGTTAGTCTTGGGATCATTTCCCCTCTCCATCAGACATTAGTTCTGCTGGTCGGAATTTAACCAGTTAAGTGTGGTAGCTTTAATGGGTTGTCAACAGGTTTAGCTCCACGTGATTCCGACCCTGGCATGTTCACCCACACTCATCACTGAACCATGGATCAGCTTGATGGTAATGGTAGACCGATGAATTATCGTCAGGAAAATGTTACAGATTGTCGACGAATACAGTTCTGCTTCTGCTGTTGCTGCATCATCATATGGTAACACAGTTTGTGTTGCAATATCTACAATTCAATTCTACTGATTGTCCCCCAATTCACACCGAGACCCATTTACCCATCAGCCCTGTATTCTCTACATAACCTGGTTTCTGATGCGGTAACACTTGCATTTTCATATTCTCATTCTGCTGAGAACCTCTCCCTGGTGTCACGCCTCTAATTTGTTACTTTAACTCAATCCATTTAAAGTAATGATCGAAATCGTTTCTCTTCCACAATGTCAACTTCTGTATTTGAAGTGAATGTGTTTCCCTCTGTTTTTCTCCCTGACCATGATTAAGAGCTCTGCAGTGTCAGTGATGCCAGACTTATGTAGTTTCAGAGTCAAGGAACTTGTCCACCATGCGTTATTTTTCAGTTCCCAGTGTACGGCACTCCATGTTGGATAGGATGTTTGAGCATCTTTGACATACTTCTTTGGAAATTGTCCAAAGACAGAAATTGCTGAAGAAATTGCAGCATCTTCTGGAATGAATGCAGTGTTTATCTTTCAGGTACAGTGACCCTCGACAAAGCTCCCAGTTTGTCAAGCAATTTTAGTATTTTTATTACCAGTATCCATAGTCATTTGTTTTGTGAAAATTTGTTCCGTGCCTATTCATTTCTGGAGAAATCCAGCAGGTCTATCAGTATCTGCAGAGACAGAGAAACAGCGTTAGCATTTCAAGCCCAGTGTGACACTTCTTCATAACTGAAAAGGATTGGAACCTTGGCTTTGTAATAGCTTTCCAGAGGAGGGAGATAGGTGACAGGGAAAAAAGGGCGTGGCAAAGATAAACCGGCTTTTAGCAGTGGTGAATGAGAAGATGATATAAAATGGGTTTAAATTAAGGTGTGAATGGAGAAATGAGTACTCTCTATTGAGTGCAAGATAAACAAGACACAATCACCCAAGGTCATAGGGAGGCCAGGAGGGAGAATGTTGAGTATGTGGCATTATAAAGATCTGGCCATAAATACGTTTTCACTGTCGAGATCATCGCCCCCTTTAGACAAAGGATATCAGGTGCTTGACTTCTTATTGGCACTAGGAAGCGTTTCATGCTGTCTTAGTATAGTAATTGGGTGAAAAACAAATCACAGTATGAAGTTTGGACTGAGTATTGTTTACCTGTCTTGTTTACTATAGTTTCAAATTTGCAGTGTTTATCTTTAAATGCTTGTTCTTGAAGTTAGTATTGGTTGCAGTGTAGAAGGTTGAGGGATGACATTATGGAAGTTTCTAAAATCATGAGAGGTATGGATAGGGTGAAAGCCAAGGTCTTTTCCACAGGATGGGGGAGTTCAGCCGAAGAAGGCATAGGTTTAAGGTGAAAGAGGGAAAATTTACAAGGGACGCAGGGGCAATGTTTTTACACAGAGGGTGGTGTGGGTATGGAATGAGCTGCCAGAGGAAGAGTGATAGATGCCAGTACAGCTAACACATTTAAAACTCATTTAGACAAACATATGGATGGGAAACATTTCGAGGCATATATGTCAAATGAAAGCAGATGGGACTAGCTTAATTTGGAAAACCTGGCTCACATTGACATTTAGAAAAGCTTCGCGCAGGTTCAGAGTGGTTTTGTGAAAGGGAAGTTTTATTTTGCCCGTAAAATCATGCAAAGTATTTCCGGAGATGCCTGAGAATGTAACAAGCGGACTTGATAATGGGGATCTGTTAGACACCAGGCTTTCCAGAGTTTTTCCACAAGGTATTACAAAATAAAAGTTCTCACACAAGACAGATGCCCGTAGGATGATGGAGAATGTATTAACATGGGATGATGATTGCTTAACATATAGAAATCGGAGAGTCAGGATTAATGGATCTTCATGATAAAGGTATATCTGCTGGAGGACCACAGCTATCAGTTATTTACACTCTATACTGATAGCCTGAAGGAGGGAGCTGAGTGCAATATACATCCGAGGTTGAGGATGACACTGAGAATCAAAAGGCAGGCGGTTATTTAATGGAGAGGACTTCCAGAAAAAGAGCAGTACAAAGGGATTGGAGTGTAACTGTGTATGAAACATAAAGTTAGGATGTTGTTGCAGCAAGTAACTAGGTTGTTTCATTAGCCGGCTTCGACCGATGAAAGGGTTGGGTTATTGAGAATCTGTAAAGTGGAGAGGCGATTATTCATTGGGGTTTAAATGAATGAGGAGTGATACTGCTGAAAAATACAAGACACGGAAGGGACTGGAGAAGGTAGATGTTGAGAAGTTGTTACCATTCCTGAGTAGAGTCTCGAACTCGATGACATAGATACCGAATATGGAACATCGATTTCTATCTGAGATGCAAAGTGATGTTTTCTCTCCGAAGGTAGTAAATGTCTGGAATTCCCTAACCCAGAGAGGTGTGGAGGGATACAAGGAGTTGGCAAGAAAGTGGAGTTAGACCTGGAGTAGATCAGCCATGTTCGTAATTAATTACATGGCAATCTTGACGGGCCGAATAGCCTACACTTGGTCCTATTTATTAATTTCACATGTTATGCTTTTGCAAAGTAACTGGTTATTTTCCCGGAAGTTGTGTTGTGTAATGCTACATTCGGGTGAGCAGAGGATTTGTTTGGTTAGCGCTGGGTGGGGTATAGGGGCTGTATTTACAGCAAATCTGGGTCTGTAACATGACCCACATCTGGATCAGACGTTGCGGAGAGGGGAAGCCTGGAAACAGAGATTGGGGGTGAGTGTCACTTCCTGACCCAGCCTGGATTTTCCAAGTACATTTCAAAAACTGCACCTAACCATCGGAGTGGCTCGATCTGCCCCTGTGTAGCAGGTCCGAAGGGCTGAATGGAACATCAAAACATAGGGCTGAGGGACAGAGTGGGCCATTTGGCCCTTTGACACGACTCAACCAGTAAATAAGGTCAAGGCTCATCTCATTGTGGTTCCAGCTGCACTTTTCTCTCCTTGCACCATTATCCCTGATTCACCTGTCTAGGGAAAATCAGACGAAGCCAGCCTCGATATAATATAAAGATTCAGCCATCCCATACTTCTGTGAAAGAGAATTCCCACTTGAATGAATTCCAACTTTGTGATTTTTTTCTCACTTTGTGACTGAGGATGGGGGGTGTCACTCTTTCCTTTTCTAGTCCCACTCATCCACTGCTCACAACAAATTTTAAATGTAATCAGGTTGGTGATATGGCCGATGTTAAAGGTCTCAGACTGGGTCAGGTTCAATGATAAGAACAAGTCAGGCAGATTTCTTTAGTCAGCCACAAGTTACTTACAGAACTAACGGAGGAGTATGGTGGTATCTGTGTGTAGCACTGCTTCCTCACATCACCAAGGAGCAGGGTTCAATTCCAACCTCGGGCGACCCTCTATGTGGAGTTTGAACATTCTCCCCGTGACTGTGTGGGTTTCCTCTCAGTGCTCCAGTTTCCTGCCACAGTCCAAAGATGTGCAGTTTAAAGTGGTTGCCCATAGTGCCCAGGGATGTGTAGGTTAGGTGGGTTAGTTATGGGAAATGCAGGGTTACATGGATAAGATTGGGCGGCACGTCCAAGTGGGATGCTGTTTGGTGAATCATGTGGCAGACTTCATGTCCTGCCTCCACACTGTAGAGGTTCTATGACAATGACAATAAATTTGGACAATACAAATACTCAGTGGATACATACCTAATCCACTCTTATCAAGGCCTTATATGTTTCATTCTCATTCCAAGAGTAACCTGTTAAGGCCTTCATAATATAAGCCCTTCACCCCAGGAATACGTGAAATGAAATATCTCTGGACTGCTTCCAGTGTAATTATATCCTTTCTCACATAAGGAGACACAAAAAATTTAATCTCACACTCAGATCATAATGTTTATAATTGTTTTCTCAAAGTGCTGTGAGTCTTTGGAACACTCTTCCCCACAAACCATTGGAGGCGGAAATATTGAATATTTTTAAGGCACAGATGGAAGGTTCATAAATAACAACAGAGTCAAGGATTATCGAGGAATGGGCAGCAATGTGCAGTGTGGGGGGAAATGTAGACAGTGGTATCAAATAACACGGCTTCAGAACCTCCAGGAATATAATGCAAAATGAAATGATAATATCGATAAAATGTTCAGGGAGAATACAAGATGGCAGCGATTCATGCTGGGCTCTGCATCAACACACTGGCAAAGTGGTTCTCTAACCCACCCCATCCAAGCCACTTACTTAAAATTCAACACTAAAAGAGCGATAGGATCTTTAGTAATCCCGTTTTATCAAGTGGAAATGACAAAACGTGGGAAAGGATCGAGTAAGTCCCAACACACGGTGCACCCATCAGAAGCATCGAGCCTGCCTGAGGCTGCAGCTGCAACCCACTCTGCTCGTTCCATAGACCCAGTGCCTCACCATGCCTTGGTCACTGAGTTCACCAAGTTATGTGAAATGATTGAAGCCATGATTAAAGAAGGGTTCAGCTGTGGTTCGGGCCGCTCTCAGCCGTGCTCCAAAAACATGAGCAGCAACTTGACAGCCTTGGAAACAGAACAGAAGATGCCAAGCGCCGAACTGCAGCGACAGAGACCGTGATCGATTTCTCTCGGGAGAGGATCGTCGGCCTTGAAAATTAGGTCTGTCCCTTAACTGAACAAGATGACGACCTCGAGAACAGGGGTATGATGAAGAATATTCACATCGTCGGTTTGCTGGAGCGGACAGAAGATGGTCAGCCGGCGAGTTTTTTCAAGAACAGGCTGCAGCGATTCCTTCACTTCAAAACTGAGGAGGGACGGATGAAGAGTGAGACAGTTCATCGGGTTACGGTGCGGAAGGGAGACTCAGACCAACGCCTTCATCCTGCCCTTGCGCGATTACATAGTTATGGGGCCAAACAAAGACTGATGGAATCTTCCAGAACCGATGGGTTTAATTCACGAGGGCTCCAGGATTATTTTCTTTCAGGACTTTTCAACGGCGGTGATTCAGGAAAGAATTTTTTTTGATGATATCAAGAGAAGAATAAGGGAACTCTGGATTCAGTATTCCTTACGGTACCCAGCGGTGTTCCGTATTGCTTTCAATGGATCCATACGCTCGTCTGACTTTCCAGAGAAAGCGAAAACTTTGTGGACATTTTAAAGTAAGCTGGATATTTAGATAGTCATTTTAGATAGAATTTTTGTTGGATTTTTCTGCTATTAACCAGTGTTAAATTTTTGCCGGGAGTGAGTGGAGTACTCATTTTTGACGTCTTCCTTAGTATTACTACTCTTTTTCTCTTTCTTTGCTTGTGTCTGGGGTGCAGCTCAAGCTGGAGGGAGTTACAAAGGTAGTTGTGATGACTAAGTGCCGACCGAAGGGCAGTTCAAGCCCGATGTTTGTTGTTAATTGCCTTGGATTCCATATTGGTAGCGGGCAGAAGATAAAGTTTTGAGATATGTAAGCGTCCCTAGTGGGCGGTGGGGGTAAATTCCCCAATCGAGTGTCATTGGCATTTTGGATTTTATTTCGTTCTTTGAATTTTTATGTGTTTAGCTTTGGAAAGTTTTGAGAGCTTGTTAGTTGTAGTAGTTTTAGTTTGGGCAGGTTTTAGGCCCAATGAGTATTTTCTTAATTAATGATCAGCGATGTGTAATTCGATGTGAAACTCTCGAGTTGAAATGTTGCTACAGTGTGTTCTGGATAATGATGTGCTTAAATGTTGTACCTGGAACATTAAGGGGAGCCATCTGCCAGTCAAGAGGAAAAATGAAGTTTCTAGTCTTAAAACAGAGAGAGTGGATGTCGTCCTATTGCAGGAGATGCACCTTGATGACAAGGAACATTTGACCTTATAGCAGGGTGGATTTGATCGGGTTTATTTCTCGTCTTTTAATACTAGGAGTACGGGAGAAGCCATACTAGTGAAGAAGAATCTTCCATTTAAATTACTAGATTGTATTAGACACTCACGGAAGGATGATCATTCCCAAAGTCTTGAACTATGGGAAATAATACAGTCTTTTGAATGTTTATTGCCCCCTGGTGCACTGTCTTAAAATCCTGAAAGATGCATTTTCCAAAGTTAGTTATCTTGCATCATGGCACATTATTGTAGAAGGAGATTTCGACTGTCTTATGGCCCCACGGTGGACAGAATGTCCAAAGGTACCACAATACCCTCATTATAATGTAAGCAATTAGTGGGTTAGAGCTGATGGATACCTGGAGGCAGATCTACCTCACAAGTAGGGATTTTATTTTCTTCTTTAACCCACACAAATGTCACAATAGGGTTGATCTCTTCCCCATCCCTGCAACAATCTTAGACACGGTGGCATACTGCACAATTGGGAATATTACCCCAACATACCTGCCCCAGAATTAAGATAGAAGTCACATAAGATTATGTTGTATGCAGATGAGGGTCTCATGTTTTTGTCAAATCCCACAGTTTCGGCAGCTCACGTGATGCAATGCATTAATTCGCTTATCGCCTTTTCGGGCTTTAAGATTAATTTTACAAAGTTTGTGGCCATACCTATGGGAGGTCTCAGGGAAATAACCAAATAATCATTAATGAAGTTAAAGTATGAATGGCAATGAGTCAGATCGAGGGCAATACAGCCAAAACCTTGTTTCTTACCCCTATAATTGGTATACCAAGTTGCCAACTGGGGATCATGGATTCCATGTTTAAACTGTGGGAAGCCAGGGGTGTACCTTGCTTCAGTGATTTAGAATTAATAGAATCCCTACAGTGTGGAAACAGGTCCTTGGGCCCAACAAGTCGACTTCGACCCACCTAGACCCATTCCCCGACCATCCTATATTTACCCTAACTAATGCCCCAACCTACACATCCCTGAACACTATGGGTAATTTATCAATAGCCAATTCATCTAACCTGTACATCTTTGGATCCTGGTGCTGTGAGGCCGCAATGCTATCGACTGAGCCACAATGTTTTATTTCAGGGAGAAAGAATTACATCATTCGATCAAATAACTCGTAAGTATGGACTACCTAGTAGAGACCTCTTCTGTTTGTTTTTGTTTTCAGATCAGAGATTTGATTTAAAAAAAACACACACACTTTTACCAGACTCTTACAAATCGGATAGAGAGAAGCGGGTGCTTCGTGCTCAGAATGTACTCTCTGTCAGTACCCTTCATCATTAGTTGGAGAGTGTCCCCTCAGACGAGACTGTGCAGCTTTGTGATGTCTTCAAGAGAGAGTTGGGGTTCAGAACACTTCGGAGACATGGGAGGATATTGGTGAAAAGGCTCGAAGGATTTTGATCTGTAATAGGACCCATTCCATGCAGTTGAAAATTCTTCGTAGGGTCTGTCTGACCCCAAATTGTCTCTCGAAATGCAAAGTGGGATTATCTTCAGCATGTCGTAAATGCAGAATGACTACAGGCACTCTTACTCATTGCTTTTGGTCCTGCTGCAGGCTTCAAATATATTGGAGCACTGTGTTAGCTGTGATAGAATGGGTCTTGGGGGCTGAATTGGAGATGGACCCGGTTTTTCTTTTCCTGGGCCTGCCCCGGATACTTTACAGAGATGCACATGCGGAAAAATTATATCCTTACTTTCTGTGCTAGGAAAAATGTTATGTTGTGTTGGATATCTGAAAACCCCGGGTCTGTTGGGTCGTCGTAAGTTCTTCATGGAGAATATCCCTTTGGACTTTCTCACCAGAATGGTGCATCAAAAAACAGAGACTTATATAAGACATGGCAGCCCTTTTTGGATTACCACGATACAGGTTTATCTGTCACATTAATAAGGGCTTGTGAATAGTCATGACGATATGGCCTAATGAATCTAATATCCAGCGAGAAAGAGTTATGAACATAAAATTGTGTATCAGTTAATGCTCTTGAAGAACGAGAGCTATCGCTTTGTTATGCTGAGCTGTACTATTTATTCATTATTTATTGTTTATTTTTGTTTTTTTCTCTGTCTATTTAGTGTTTTTAAATGTACATGTTTTGTATGTACATGCTCACGAGTGTAATTTTGATCAGTTATTTGAGTTGTGTTGTTATTGGGTTAATATAATATTAAAAATCTCTTTTTCAATAAAATTACTATTTTTTTAAATTAAAATGCTAACATTGATAGAATAGAGTCCCAAAGAACTCTCATTAGAGAGACCACTCATGCTGGTTTACCGTGAGGGTCACCACATTTTGGGTGATGGGGTGATGTTGAGAGAGCATTCCCTTCATGGTAACTTCAGTCAGTGTGAGGAACTGAACCTGCGCAGTTGGCCTCCCTCTACATCACAAACCTTCCGTCCAGCCAACTGAGGGACAGCAGAGCAACTGTTACAGACAGAAACAGTCACAGGCAAAGGGCAAGAGAAACTTTCACAACAATGAAAAGGGTACAATTTAGATAACGGTCAAGATAACGGCTGAGGGTAAAAACGTTCTCTGCTCGAAATTGTATTTTATAACAAGACGCGCATAGAAGCTGTCTTTGATTTAATATTATTAAGGTTAGTCAAGTGAAATAACCAGAATTACTAAGTGTGATTGGACATCTATAACGAAAAAAGTGTAGATTTTTGTTTGGTCTGTGTAAAGCATGCTGACCGTTGCATGAAAGTATATAGCTGATGGAATATATTGTTAGGAGAGTGCGTTCCATGGGAAATGCCCTCAAACAGACACCTAAAGAAAACTGGGGTAAAAGTGCTTGAGTGTCATCTGGTCAGTGACAGGAACCCAGGGAGTTGAATGACTGAAAGTTCTTGTAAGATGGAGCTGAGAAAACCATCAGTCAGCCGGACCTGATGAAATGCTAGAGCAAGTTTGAAGGGCTGAATGACCTCAGCGTGGTTTGAATTGTGTGTGGTTTGAAAAACGTACATCTCTACTCCTTCCTCTTATGTGTCACACACTGGGGCACTGCCATTTTCCTGAAACTGGGAATTATTTGGAACATCATCTGGAATTTTCAATAAATGGTATTCTCCAGAATATTCTACAACTGTAATGGGGGGGGGGGGCGTGGGGGGGGTGGATATTGCAAACGAGAGAGAGAGAGAAGGCGCTGCAGTGAGCGTGTTGGAGCATGAGCCTTGTTTGGGGCTCGGTGCTATAACCGATATACAGTGACTGTGAGGGAACAGAGAGAATACGGTGACACTTACCCTGGCAGAATGGGGAAGGTTATTGATGCGTGTCCTGTATTGCTGGATATTCCTTCAGACCGCAGATACTGCACTGAGCTGGGTGGTGAGCACAGACCATGCTCGGTAGGTCTGGTGGTATGGCCCCCTCTGGGAAGGGAATGGTCCCCCTCTGTACTAGCCCATCCACTATGCCCGCCATGCTCTATCAACAAGCTGTGGTGTAATTGCCCCTTATATGCCATGCTCGGGTTAATCTGTGCAGGGCAGCACCAACCTGAGAAAGCTCAACTCTGTGCCCCTTGGCCTTTTAAAGATGGCACCAGTGCCAGGGATCACGGAATATCCAGGGGCACCCTGGCTACTTGTGTACCTCCAGTCATGATGGGTGGGAGAATCGGGCTGGTATTGAATAAGAGGGACACCATGGGGTGGGGTAGGTAGCTAATGAGGTAAGTTCGATAAGATAGCACCAGGAATCTAGCTCAGCTTCGTACAGACAATCCCTCTGTCACAGTCAATGAAAATGAATTTGAGACAAATTACTGTTTTATACAGCTCAATGTGTCGAAGACTCTGTAGTCCTCCCTCCCAGTTGCAAAGCTGCAGGACAAATTCTCATTCAAAACTCTCCATCGCCTGAACTCACACTAGTACACCATTCACTCATAATTCTTCATAATACTGACCCGTATTGCATGATACTATCGAAATGTCTTCATTTCAGCATTCTGGAACCAGTGAACATATCTTTCCATGACATTTTTTCCTCGGTATCCCCCTCCCTTTCTCGATCACAAAACGCACGTATTTGCAGTCATACGGTTCTACAGACGGAAAAAGGCCCTTCGGCGCAGATGTTCCATGCTGAACAAAATGTACATCCACACTCATCCAATTTCCCTGCGCTTGCTCAGTATCCTCTAATCATTTCCTATCTGTGTATTTGTCCAAGTGCCTTTTCAATGTTGTTAGTGTAACAGCTCAGTCCATATGTGTACCATTATCTGTGTAAAAGAGTTGCCCCTACGAGTTAATTTTTATTTTATTCTTCTCGAAGCATGAACGGATGTCCTCTAGTACTCGAGTCCCCAACCTTGCGAAAAAACTTGAAGTATTCACCCCTATGCACGTCTCTCACAATTTGATAAGATCTACACTTCTATAAGAACCCCTTCAGTTTCCTAGGCTGTAAAGAAATAAGTTCTGACCTGTCCATAATCTCCCTATAACTTAAACTCTTTAGATCAGGAAACATCACTGAAATTCCTACTACACTCTTTCTAATTCAATAATATCCTTTCTACAGTAAGGAGAACAAAACTGAAACCAATGCTCCAACTGCAGCCTTACCAACACCCTGTACAACTGCAACACAACTTCTATACTCAATGCGCTGATGAGGGCCAGTGTGCAAACAGCCTTCTTCACTGTCCTGTGTATCTGTGACTCAAATTTCAGACAACCGTGCACCTGATCTCCACTGCACTACTTAAGGCACTATCATTCATCACTAAACTCCTACCTGGATTTGACTTTCCAAAATGCAAGACGTCACACTTATCTATATTAAACTCCACATGCTATTTCTCAGCCCACTTCCCCTGCCGATCAAGGTACTGCTGCAATTTCTGATAATGTTCCTCACTGGATGCCTACTTTTTTAGTGTCATCTGCAAACTTATTAACCTTGCGTTGTGCATTCTGGTCCAAATTATTGATATAGATAACAAACAGCAATGGGCCCAGGACAGATCACTTAGGCTCTCCACTAGTCACAGGCCTCCAGTCCGACAAGCATCCCTCCACCATAGCCATTTGCTTCCTAACGCTAAGCCAATTGTGTCGCCAATTTACCAGATTATCTTGGAGTCCATGCGATCTAACCTGCTCGAGCAGCCTACATGTGGAACCTTATCAAAGACTTCACTGAAATCCATATAGAATATGTCCACCACCCTGCCCTCGTCAACCTTCCTGGTCACTTCCTCAAAAAATTCGAACAAAATTTGTAAGGCATGATCTGCCATGCATATAGCTATGCTGACTGTTCAAGTCAAACTCTGTCTTTCCAAATGCATGCATATCTTATCTCTCAGAATCTTCTCAAGTGGTTTAACGAAAACAGTTGTGAAGCTTTCTGGTCTATATTTCCCAGGTTTTTCTTTGCAGCCCTTCTTGAATAAGGGCACATTTGTTACCGCCCAGTCTTCCGGGACCTTGGCCCCTGACCTGTCTTCTCTCGTCTCTTGCAGTGCTCTTGGATATATCTGGTCAGGACCAAGAGATTTATCTGACTTTATGCATTCTACTATGCCCAACGGCACCTCCACTCTGATATGAATGGTACCATGATATGACAACTAACCCCTCCAAAAGGTCACAGATCTTCATGTCTTTCTTCATGGTAAATACAGAGGGGAATTTGAGGACCTCGCCCATCTCTTGTGGTTTTACACATGAATGCCCACTTTGGATTTTAAGGCGTCCTACTTTCTCTCTAGTCGTTCTTTTTCTTTACTATACTGAAAGCACATCTTTGGATCCACTGTAATGTTCTCAGCCAAGGCTATATCATACCCCCTTTTCGCCCTCCTGATTTCCTTCTTCAGTAAACTTCTGTATCCCTTGTGTCTCTCCAGAGATTCCATTGATTCCAGCTGCCTGAACCTGAGCCACGCCTCCTTTTTTGCTGGTCAGAGCCTAATTATCTCTTGTAATACAGGGTTCTCTCTTCCTGCCTCACTTTCCCTTCACCCTCACAGGCACATATAGACCTTGAATTTTAAAGAACTCCCACTTACCAGAGATCTTTTTGCCTGGAAACAAGCTACTCCAATCAATCTTTGCAAGTCCCTGTCTAATTCCAACAAATTGGCCTCGCCCCAATTTAGAACTTGAATCTGTGGACCAATTTTGTCACTCCCATAACTATTTTAAAAATAATACAGCTCCAAAATGCTCCCCCACATTACCTCTGTCACCTATCCTGCCCTATGCCCCAACAGTAGGTCGAGTTTGTCCCTTCCCGAGTAGGACCCTCCATATGCTGCTTATGGAAACTTTCCTGAACACACTTAACAAATTTCATTCCATCTAAGTCCTAAACACTCTGGACGTTCCAGTCCATGTTAGTGTAATTAAAATCACCTATTATGACAATCCTATTGTTCCTGCAAGTCTCCCCAGTCTCCCTGCATATTTGTTCCTCCAATTCGCATTGATTATTTGGAGGCTTATAGCGCAACCACTGTAACATTACCACCTCCCTCTTACCTTTTTTCACCATCCACAAAACCTCACTGGACATTATCTCAGTTATTTCATCTTTAAATACTGGAGTGGTATGCCCCTGAATAGGAACCATTGGTATTTAAACTGTTTCCATTTACATCTCTCCTTTGCAATGATTTTCACACCCACAGAGCCCCTTGTCAAGGCACAGTGGAGACATAGAACTGTAAATGGATAGGAGCTGCACATCCTGTCACTGCCAGCATCGGCTGCTAGTTTCCCCACACTGGGCAGTGATCTAACACAGTGTTACCGAACAATGCAAAAGCCTGGGGTTATATATGAATGAACCAGTGCGGTCTGCAAAGCTCACTACGCGGGACATTGAGCCCAGGATTGTAGATCAAACATTGGTGTGGGCTGCACAGAGTACCACTCTGGACCGGATTTACACAGTGCTCCATCCTGAATATGTAATGGATGGGCTGGTTATGTGAGTTGGATTACGAATGTGAGAGAACGAAACATCTGGCAAAGCCTTTATTTTGTGTTTTCATTCTTGTGATTGGACCCTTCAAATCCTGACTCATCCGATTAGACCCGACCCTCTGGATGAATGATGCTGACTGTTGTTACAGCATCTGGGTCTGTAACATAACCAAAAATGGAGCAGAGGCTGCAGAGACGGCAGTCTCCATAAAATGGCATGAGGAAATCACAATCAGATCAGCCGTGGTCTGAGTGAATGGTGGGGCAGGATTGTGTGGACCACGAATGTAACTTATTCATCTATTTCTGTTTGTAACAGGCAAACTCCCCTTCTCTCCCAGTGTCCCATGCTGGTGGAGAGTGAGTCCCCTCCTCCTGTTCCTGCGGAACAGGATCCTCGGGCCTCACTAGCCTCCAGATTTCCCTGTGCCCGAGTTTCGAGCAGTTGAATGACTGCCTCCTGTTCCTGTGTCCTAGACTCGAGCAGTTGAATGACTCCCTCCTGTTCCTGTTTCCCAGTCTCGAGCAGTTGAATGACTGCCTCCTGTTCCTGTGTCCCAGTCTCGAGCAGTTGAGTAACTGCGTCCTGTTCCTGTGACCCAGTCTCGAGCAGTTGAATGACTCCCTCCTGTTCCTGTTTCTCAGACTCGAGCAGTTGAGTGACTGCCTCCTGTTCCTGTGTCCTAGACTCGAGCAGTTGAGTGACTGCCTCCTGTTCCTGTGACCCAGTCTCGAGCAGTTGAGTAACTGCGTCCTGTCCCTGTGTCCGAGTCTTGAGCAATTGAGTGACTCCCTACTGTTCCTCTATCCAAGTCTCGAGCAGTTGAATGACTCCCTACTTTTCCTGTGTCCCAGTCTCGAGCAGTTGAGAGACTCCCTCCTGTTCCTGTGTCCCAGTCTTGAGCAATTGAGTGCTGCCTCCTGATCCCAAGTTTGTGAAAGTAGATGTCTTCCTCTTGCTACCGACTAACAAGCTCCAATCGCTCTGTGCTCACCTGCTGCTTCTGTAGAATGGAGTTGAGGGACTGAATGGCCTCTTCACATTCCTTACAGTTTCTCTTGACTAAAAGCCTTTCTCTTGTTTCTGCACAACACCATCAAAATCTGAATGATGTATTTTTGTATTTGACTCTCAGTAATTGAGCAAACAAGCTGACTGACAGAATTCAGAACCAGAGTAGCCTTTTCCTGTTCCTGTGTTATACACTCAAGAGTCAACAGAGTTTCAGTGATGTACAGCACGGAAAAAGACCCTTGATCCAGCCGTCCATTCTGACCAAGTATCCTAAATTTATCTTGTCTCCCTTGACAGCACCTGGCCCATATCCCTCTAAACACTTCGCATGCACGTACCCATTCAAATGCCTTTTAAATGGTGTAATTGTGTCTGCCTCCGCCACCTCTTTTGGGTGCTCAAACCATACACACAGCAGTCTATCTTTGTACCTCATTTCCCTTGATAAAACTTTCTCCTCTCACCTTAAACCTTTGTCCTGTAATTTTCGACTTGCCTATGCTGGGGAAAAGACGTTGACTGTTTACCTTATCTATGTTAAAAATCACACAATACCAGGTTATAGTCCAACAGGTTTAATCGGAAGCACACTAGCTTTCGGAGCGACGTGACAATCACCTGATGAAGGAGCGTCCCTCCGAAAGCTAGTGTGCTTCCAATTAAACCTGTTGGACTATAACCTGGTGTTGTGTGATGTTTAACTTTGTACGCCCCAGTCCAACACCAGCACCTCCGAATCATATCTTATCTATGCATGTCATGATTTTATAAACCTCTTTAAGATTGCCCCTCAGCTTCAACGCTTGAAAATAGCCTCAGCCTATTCAAACTCTCCCTGTAGCTCAAACCCTCCAACACCTGCAACATTCTTTTAAATCTCTTCTGCACGCTTTCACGTTTGACAACATCTTTCCGACAGCAGGGTGACCAGAATTAAAAGCAGTATTACAAATGTGGCCGGACCAATGTCCTGTACAGATGCAACATGTCTTGCAAACGCATTGACACAAAGCAAGTACCAATAAAGGGAAGATCACCAAGTGCCTTCTTCACTGCGCTGTCTACCTGTGACGGCACTTTCAAGGAACGGAGAACCTGCACCACAAGGTGACACAGCAGGTCAGTGACTAGCATTGCTGCTTCAGAGCGCAGCGATCTGGGTTTAATTCTATCCTTGAATGACTGCCTGTGTGGTGTTTGCACATTCTCCCAGTGCTGCATGAGTTTCCTCCGGGTACGACGTTTTCCTCCCACAGTACAAAGATATACAGGCAAGTGTAGATTGGCCATGCTAAATTGCCCCAAGTACCCTGGGATGTGTAGGCGAGGTGGATTAGCCATGGGAAATGCAGGCTCAGAGGGATAGGGTAGAGGTTTGTCCAGTTGGATACTGTTTAGAGGGACGGTGAGGCCTTGATGGGCCGAAAATCCTGTTTCCTCGCTGTAGGGATTCTATAATTTCAGTGGAGTTCTCTTTGATTGGCAACTTTCGACAGGGCACTACCTACATGTCTTGCACTGATGTGTCTTGCCAAAATGCAACACCTCACATTTATCTAAATTTAACTCCATCTGTCACCCCTCAGCTCACCTAATCAAGTTTCCACTTTGTTCTGAGATATCATTCTTCACTGTCGACTGCACCACCAAATTTGGAATTATCTACAAAATTACTGACCGTACTTCATGTGCTCAATTGCAAATGATTTGTATATGTGACAAGAGGCAGTGGACTCACTATTGACTTTTGTGGCACTCCACTGGTCACCGGTCTCCAAGTTTTATGAGCAAATGTCCACTGTCACGCCCTATCTTCAATATTCAAGAAAATTTTGGATCTAAATGGCGAGCTCTCCCTGGATTCCAGGCAGTCTGACCTTGCTAACCAGTCTACCATGTAGAACATTTTGCTTTTCTTACTGAATTCCATAAAGACAACATCCACTATCCTGCCTTCATCAATCATCTTCATCACTTCGTCACAAAATTCCACCGAGTCTGTGAGACGTGATGTCCAATGTGCAAAGCACTCTTCAGTCCTTGTCTTTCCAAATGCATATACACCCTTTCCCCCAAAGTCCCCTCCAACAATTTAGTCCTATTGACGTCAGGCTCACCAGTCTATAGTTACCTGGTTTTTCGTTTCTTTCTGAAATGATGACACTATGTTAGCAGCTCTCCAGTCTTTTGATGCCTCACCTGTGGAAATCAATAATACTGATATATCAGCAAAAGTCTGAGCAATCTCTTTCCTAGCTTCCCACAATCTTCTGGGATACAACTGATCCGGTCCCAGGGATTTGTTCACCTTTATGTGTTTTCCAATGTCCAACACCTCCTTGTAATATAGATACTTTTCAAGATATCACTATACACTTCTTCATTTTCTCACTCTTGTAACCTCCACCACATTAAATACTGAGGAGAAATACTTGTTTATATCTTTCCCATCTCTTGTGGTTCCACACATAGGTAGCCTTACTGATCTTTAATGTGCCCTATTTTCTCCCCAGTTAATCTTTTGCCACGAACAGATTTGTAGAGATTTGTCAATACCTCGTTAACCATATTTCTAAAGCCAACCCGTGTTCACATTTTTCTGGCCCGATTTCACCATTGACTATACATTTGCTGCCCTTATACTCCTCTGGGGTTTCACTTGATTTCAGCTCTGTTTACCTGACATATGCGTCATTCCTTACCTTGACCAGAACATCAATATATCTAGCCATCCAGCAATCCCTGCACCCACAGCCTTGCCCATCTCACTAATAGGAACACGTTGGCTCTGAACTCTCTGGATCCAAGTTTTTATGACCTTGCATTTTCCAACCATCCCTTTCCCTGTGAACAGCATATCGAAATCAGCCTTTCAGAGGGCTCGCCTAACTCTTTCAAAATTGGCCTTATTCAAAGTTAGACCTTTAATGTTTACATCAGGTCTTTCCTATTCCATAACTATTATAAAACTAATATTTATTTGTAACAGACTTGAAATGTTAAGTAAATATTTCCTGCCCCTCTGTAACAGGCTCGAGAGGTTGAATAGCCTCCTCCTGTCCCTTTATAGCAGCCACGAGACATTAAATGACACAGCAACCCTTGGATTATGAGCAGCCATTAAACTATATCTGATGGAGGTACATCCCTTTTCAGTTACCGAAACACAAATAACACAATGTACTCCAGGTGCCCTCTCAGTAACACCTCATACAGCTGCAGCGACAATTCCTTTTTATTTTGAATGATTTTGTTTGCAAAATGTGCTAATGTTCCAGCGTTCCACCTTTTCAAGTAGCAACAGGCTAATATGGATTGAATGGCCTTGTCTTATCCCTCTGTAAGAGGCCCATAGGGACAGAATTGCTTCGGCCTGTTCCGGAGCAGCAGTCTCAGTGCTCTGTCTCAAGATTAAGGAAGGTTCTGGAAACACGGCATTAAAAGCAGGAGTAGCCTCACACCGGATAATAAGTATCATACTTTGTGTTCAGGTATCTAGAAACTTGCCCACCCGACGTTTTTTTTTATGTAGACGATCTGTTATTTTATAACTGCTTCCTTTCATAAACAGAGTGGAACATATATAGAGCCTTGCACTGTCCTGTTAATACTCTCGTATGCAAGGAAAAAAAATGATTAAAACATTGAAAGATTTATGGTTCATCCCTCAGCAACCCTTATCCATTCCATTCAAACCCAGTAACTGTTCCCTTTTATAATGATATGAAAAGTGATGTATTGAACTGGTTAACTGATCCTATTTGTTCAGTGACTGTGAATAATACCAGTCTTCGTGGATTCTAGTTATCCCAGTGGAGGATTTCCATCTTTTAACGATAAATGGGCGTCTTTCAATGTGTTATCTCATAACATGAGAGGGAGCATCACCGACAGCACTGACAGGGAACAGCAGACCCAGGGAGAGGAGGAGGAGAGATCAGACTCTTAGAACATTAGACTGGAATGTTCCAAACATGGACCAGACTCTGACAATATTGGACTGGAATGTTACAAAAATGGATCAGAATCTGGGAACATTAGACTGGAATGTTCCAACAATAGACAGGAGTTTATCCGATTATGTTTGGTATCTTTCTGAATTTTATTGGTTGTCCTTGTCATTCCAGATTTATTATGCTCTTCGCATTATTCAATATTTTTATTATCCTTTCCTGGCTATCGTTGGTGTTCCTGGTAAGTGTCACTGTCCAGTTTTTTCTACAAACTTGTTATGACTGTATTACTGTTCTTTCATATATTCTACACTTCTGGCCACTATTATTGTTCATGTTGAAACTCTACAGACCACTACTAGCTACATCAATGAAGGTGTTCAATTACTGCCTCCCTCTGCTTTGGCAGTGTTACTCATGGGTCTCTATGTTGACCTCCTCAGTTTCAGCGGAGAACCGCAATGTATTGTATATTTGTCTTTGTTATTTAAATATTAAGAGCATGGAGGTCACTGTCTACTGTTCTGGTTACAAACTCCACTTTTTTCCAGTGTTTTCATCCCATCCCTGGCCAATATCTGCGGCTGAAGCAGACGAGTCATAACTGTGTGGGAGATCCCTTTGACCATGAGCTGATTCCTGACACCATGCCCTGACCATTTCTAACTTGAAATATTTATCACTCCACAATGCATCTCACTGGCTTATTCCATCTCCTGTTTGAACCTTGAGTTATAAAATACAGTCTTAATGATGATAATAATCTGCTGCTGACGCTCCCGGCTTCAAACCTGCCGAAGCAAATCTGATTCGAACTCACACCAAACTCCCATCAATCTGTCATTCATGTGCACGCCGAGTATATTGCTATTGTGTATGGCAATGCCTTTATTTTTACATTCTCAAACACTTTCCCTCATCTGTCCATGAAACTTCCCTCGTTCTCTCTCTGTCGATTATCCAAAAGCCTGCCAGTTGTTCGTATGTAAAATAGTTTCCTTCACGTGTGTTCCTTTCGCATTCAACCACGCCAATCGCGCACGCACACGCACTCTCTCTCAGTTTCTGATGAACGCGCACACACACACACACAGAGCAAACCTTCCCATTGTAGGCAGTAATCTGATGCGAGTATAGTTGGCATATGATCGTAAAGTTTGCAGTACTCTACATGCTGGGCAGATAGTGCAGTTTACTGAGCAACACACTCGCATGTTCTGCACAGCTCTCCATGCTGGGCTGTCATCTTGCCCCGGTTCATGTTGTTTGTGGTGTTGTGTGAAGCAGATTGAGAATTTGATGTAACAAACCATTTCAGCTGATCTGACAATGCCTTTATTCAAAGTTCTCATTCTTGTAATTTTACTCTCGAATATCTTACATTCTCCAGTCAGTCCCACTGCTCTGTCTTTTTTCCCCATATTTCCACAACCTCCTCCCAGCTAATTAACTGCCTGTTTCTGTCTTTAATGTGAATCTCTCAGCCCCTCTGTATCTTTCCCTGGCCTTGGGTTTTGTCTCCCTAATGTTTCGAGTGCTGGCATTGTGTAGCTCAGAAACAATGAAATGGTGTGTGTCAGGCTGTTGTTCACTTCCCGGTATGTCACATGTGATGGCCATGGACAGGCATGTTTCTGAAGTTATGAGACTCATCCTTGTAACTTGGACTGTACCTGTGTTTGCCCCACTCAGGTGACCTTGCGATCAGTAACTCGGGGAAGCCCATTGAGTAAAGGACCAGGCATCTAAATTGTGTGACAATGCTGTCATTTTCTTTAAAAATAAAAGGTTATTTTCTCTTTTTTTAACAAGATGTCTTAAAGGCCAAACTGCCTACTGAAATGGCTCAAGTAAATAACTTACGAGACTTTTAGGGTTTTTAATAAATATTAGTAACAATGGCCAGCTCGCATAGACCAGGCTTTCTAGTTTTTTCCTTACGGCTGTAAGTCACCAGGTGGTTGTGTCCCAGAAGAGTTGGAAGTTTTAGTAAATTATCCCTATCTGCTATTCTCTCTGAAGCTTCACTTGATGCTGTTTACTCCTGGATTGGAGAACTGAATGTCTGAATGCTCCTCTTTAACATGGAGTGTGTTTAGGTGATGTTAGTATATTGGAACAGTTCATTTGTAGAAGGTACTGTATCCATTATTTGGTTAATGTTTCCAATAGTTAAGTTATTCTAAACTCCTCTTCATTTTGTATAGCTTATCATTAGAGTGTTTAAATATATTGTGGTTTAATTAATGGTGAGTGGTGTGACGTGTAGCATCACATCTGGAACACCCACTTCACATCTACCTTTAAAATACGAAAAGGTTCGTATCCAAGCTACCTGCTTAAAATAGTTTGAGGCAGTCTGGTTGGTCTATAGCAAACTGGGGTTTCTTGTTTGGTTCTAAATCGGTAACACCAAATTGGGTTTAGAATTACAATCCCTACAGTGTGCCAACAGGCCATTCGACCCAACAAGTCCACACTGACCCTCCGAGGAGTAACCTACCAAGACACATTCCTCGACCCTGTTGTTACACATTTACCCCGACAAAGACTCCGAACCCACACATCCCTGAAAACTACAAACAATTTAGCATGGCTAATTCACCTGTCATGCACACCTTTGGATTGTGAGAGGAAACCAGCGAATCCAGAATAAGCTCATGCAGACACTGGAGAGCACGCACCAGGAAGCTATTGCGTTCAAAGGTCACGGATGGTAGCTGTTAGTGTCTCTTGTGCCCGATGTTGAATTCAGTTGGTTTAAACAGTATTTTGTGTATAAAGATTCTTTCAGTCACTGAGAGTTCTCTGGGTGTGGAAGAAGTGAAGTTGGGTGTTTTACAAAAGGTAATGAAGGTAAAGCTGTAGGAATTGGCAGACAGGCTGGAGTTGGGGTTGCGTTTGTTTGTGAGAAAATGAGAGATAATTACAGCTATTACATTTGGTGGAAGCGCCATCAGAGTCTTTGGAAATTGCGAGAATTCAATTTCAAATGAGGCACCGTGAACATGAGAAGGAATTGAAACAGTTTGAATTATGTTGAAAAGTAGAAATTAAAGAACAGGAAATGAAGAAGAAAGAGAGATTAAGAAAGAAGAAAAGCAGAGAGATTTAACTTCAAAAGTTAGTAATTAGAGAGGAAAGTTGACATAGAAGGTGGTGATGAAGGTAGACGGTAGGCTGGATGAGGAGGATAGTGAGGATGAACAACCCTATAGTAGCCAAAGGCTTGATGGGGTTATGTGTAAATACATCCAGACATTATCTAAATTTGATGAGAATGATGGGGGAGCCTTTTTAATTTCACTTGAGAAAGTGGCTAAACAAATGCAGTGCCCAGTGAACATGTTGATTCAAACAAAGCTGATTGGCATTTGCATCTCTATCGGAGGCGGTGTCTGGGGAGTAGGAGGAGGTGAAGAAAGCCATCTGAAGTGTACATGAGCTTGTGCCAGAAGCCGACAGACAGTGTTTCAGGAATCTAAAATAGCGTCCGTGGTTAATCGCACATTGAGTTTGAAAGAATCTAACAAAGTAAATTTGAAAGGTGGGTAAGGGTATTAAAAACAGAGCAAAGTTGTGACACTCTCAGAGAGATTCTTATTTTGGAGAAGTTCAACAATTCACTTCCTGCAGTCGTGAGAACTCGTGTGGAAGAGCAGACTGTTAAGACGGCAAGATTAGAAGCTGAAATGGATGATGATGATGATGATGATTGAGTTCAGAAATCAAAGTTTGGTTTCTGTGAGGGATTGAGAAGAATGTACGAGACCTTCTTAAAACATATCCCTGTGAGAGTAAGGTTTACTGGCATAGGCCATTAGTAGCAGGTAAACAGGTTACAGCATTAAGAGGTACAGAAGGATGTAATTCTTTTACGCTGAGACATGAGGAGATATGTCATTCAGAGGGAATATTGGAGAGCTGAGAAGTGCTCCATTATGTAACGTGTGGTCAGAGTGTCCAGTGGAAACATCAACAGATTTATTCCACAGTGAGGAAGGAGGCCTTGAGCTTGGCGTTGGCATTACAACATTTCAGCATTTAAATTGCGAATAACATACCTGAGACAAATCTTTATCACTGATCGTGACCCCTTAAAGCTTTTGGAGAAGTTTAGGGAGAAGAATACCAGCCTGTTTCAACTGAGCTTATTATTGCTGTCATTCAATTTGAAATTGTACAAGTGACAGGGCGAGAAAAAGTAAGTTTTGACACGTTGTGGAGACTTGGATGAAGAAATACAAAGGCATTCTGTGGCAGGAGTAAAATGACTGAAATCGAATCTAGTTGTAAACATTTGTATGTTCAGAGTCAATGTAATATATATATGCACCTCTTCCTCCGCTACATTGATGACTGCATTGGTGCCAACTCGTGCTCCTGCGAGGAGGTTGAGCAATTCATCAACTTCACCAACACATTCCACCCTGACCTTAAATTTACCTGGACCATCTCTGACACCTCCCTTCCCTTCGTGGACCTCTCCATCTCCATTAATGACGACCGACTTGACACTGACAGTTTTTACAAACTCACTGACTCCCACAGCTACCTGGATTACACCTCTTCCCACCCTACCTCTTGCAAAAATGCCATCCCTTATTCCCAATTCCTCCGCCTCTGCCGTATCTACTCCCAGGAGGACCAGTTCTGCCACAGAACGCACCAGATGGCCTTCTTCTTTAGAGACCGGAATTTCCCTTCCCACGTGTTAAAAGTGCCCTCCAACGCATCACGTCCACATCCCACACCTCCGCCAACTGACCCCACCCTTCCAACCGTTCCAAGGACAGAACGCCCCTGGTGCTCACCTGTCACCCTAGCAACCTTCGCATAAACCAAATTATCCACCGACATTTCCGCCACCTCCCAACGAACCCCACCACCAGGGATATATTTCCCTCCCCACCCCTTTCCGCCTTCTGCAAAGACCGTTCCCTCTGTGGCTACCTGGTCAGATCCATGCTCCACTACAACCCACCCTCCCATCCTGGCACATTCCCCTGCCCCTGCAGTAATTGCAAAAGTTGCGCCCACACCTCCTCCCTCACCTCCATCCAAGGCCCTCAAGGAGCCTTCGACATGCATTGGGGAGTCTGGACGTCTCATAGCAGAGCACTTCAGGGAACATCTCTGGGACACCAGCACCGATCAACCACACCGCCCTGTGGCCTAACATTTCACCTCCCCCTCCCACTCTGCCAAGGACCTGGAGGTCCTGCGCATTCTTCACCGCCGCTCCCTCACCACCAGACGCCTGGAGGAAGAATGCCTCATCTTTCGCCTCTGAACACTTCAACCACAGGGCATCAATGTGGACTTGAACATTTTCCACATTTCCCCTTCCCCCACCTCACCCCAGTTCCAAACTTCCAGCTCAGCACTGTACCCATGACTTGTCTTACCTGTCTATCTTCATTTCCACCTCTCAACTCCACCCTCCCCCCGACTGCCACCTTCATCCCCTCCCCCACTCACCTCTTGTACTCTATGCTACTTTCTTCCCACTCCCACCCTCCTCTCACTTATCTCTCCACCCTTCAGGCTCTCTGCCTGTATTCCTGATGAAGGGCTTTTGCCCGAAACGTCGACTTTACTGCTCCTCGGATGCTGCCTGAACTGCTGTGCTCTTTCTGCACCACTAATCCAGAATCTGGTTTCCAGCATCTGCAGTCATTGTTTTTACCTATATATGCATTTCAGTATACAAATAGAGGGCGATTAGGAGGTCTAAAATTAATCCATCTTTGTATATTGATGGATCATTTTATTAAAGGAGGAGTTGTGAGTATACTATCACTGTAAAGAGGTTAGTTTCTCTTAGGTTGTTTTTGAAGAGAGGTTATAAAGGCAGAGGTGCAGAACTGCTGTCGAAACACTGTTTAAGTAAATACCTGAGGAGGCCTTTAGGTTTCATTAAACGGTGGTAACAATCGAAGGGCAGTGGCCAGCTCTCACACACCAGGTCTTCTCGTTTGGTTTTTAGCTGCAGCATTCAGAAGCTGTTGGGGATCCCAGCAGGGTAGGGAGTTTCAATACATGATCCGTAGCTGCTTTTCTCATTGAGATCTCTTGTTGATGTTGATTTCTCCTGGATCGGAAAATTGCATGTAAGAATCTGTATTTGAATATATCTTTGTGTCAAGCGGTGTAAACCAAGAAGGTACGGTATCTATTGTTGTGTAAGTGTTCCAAAATATAAGCTATCCCAAAATGTTCTTTCCTTTGATTGGATTTTAACTAAATCATTTGAATAGATTATATTATATTGTGCTTAATGTCGAGTGGTTTGACCAGTCACAACGTATCTGGAATGCACACTTCCCATCTATATTCAAAATAAGGAAAGCTTTGGGTCTAAGCGGCCTTCTTAAAATATTTTGCGGGGATCTGTAGCCGAGGGGTTTCTGATTGACTCCAGTTATTGAAAAGTTAGTGGAGGGGTTGGGGAATGGTTTGCTGGAGGTTGTGCTGTGAGTTGCCTCAGACATTCAGGGAGACCTGAGGATTTGCTGACCCAACTCGGGATGGAGCATTGGGACTGTAGTTACAACATCTGGGTCTGTAACATGATCAACAAACGGAGCAGAGGCTGCAGAGAGGGGAAGCTCTGAAACCACGCGGTGACGGTGTGTGGGGAAAGCGATCTGCTGTATCCACCCCGGGTTTTCCAGGAACAGCTTCCCAACTCCACCTAACCTAGGATCAAAGTGTGAGGGGACCCTGATTGAACAAGGAGTTGGTCACAGAGCGGTGTCACCTCCTTCAACATGACCTGCAGCTTCACACCAGGCGGAGGACGGTGCTGCAAGTGGCTGTTAGCGTCACAGTTTCATTCAGCTTCTATGATCCAGAACTTTCCAGGCAGGACTGGGTGACATATCCATCATTTCCCAGTATCTCAACATCAGTGTCACCATACGGTGACGGAGTATGTATATGGTGGATGAGGTCAACACATTGTTTCTCCCACAGCAGGGAGCTGCCGGGTGTATCCAGTGTAGTGGGATTCCCGATGGTGTACATGGCATCTGCAGAGTCCCCATGTCAATGGGGAGAGGTTGAGGAACTGAAGGAGCTCTCTCTCTATTAATGTTACAGTGTGCCCATGCACAGTACTTCATGTTGGTGAATACCCACTGTCCTGGCAGCAATCACGGCCTCTTCATTCAGAAGCAGTCAGCCATTCCCATCGTCATCGGGTCTCCACGTAGAAAGAAATGAATATATCTTGGATAAAGGCCGTCCCCTTGATGCACATTTCAAAACATCATCCCCATCTCCAACCAACCACATCAAAGTATTACATGTGTACGGAGAGCAATGGGGTCACTTGGAGTGTCTGGGTGCTGACGATCAGGGATGGAGCAAAACCTCCCATGTCTGAACGGGTCTGAGTGAACCCCCCAGTACACAGTATCATTTAATCCTGTAATCCCTCTCCATTCCAGTCACATACTGCCTTCCATTATTCCTGTAAATGAAATGATAGGTGATATCATGCTAAATTCGACCTGTCAAACTATTATCTATTGCCTTTACCTCTCTGAATCTATCTGCAGACTCTCCACCCTCTCGTGATAATTTAATCTCTTGCTTATCACAGCGACATCACCAAACGCAGCATCTGAATATCTGTTCCATCCTCCTGATCATTAATATAGATTGCAAATAGTTGAGAACCCAGTTCTGGTCACTGTGTCACCCTACTGCTTACGTTCTGTCTAACTGATTGAGATTGATTTATCCTGAGTGCCTGCTTCCTGTATGATACCCAGGCCTTCCCCATTCCTATCCAACACAGTCGAAGGGCTGAATAAGAACAAGGAGCATCTGTGAGGAATCCAAACTCTCGATGAGGCTGATGTCAACGCGGCCTCTGTTCCACTTTCCTACTATGTCTCCATCCTATACCCTCGTCTCTTGTTGTAGATTGTGCCACAGGAAAGAGAATTCTCTCCAAACCTACACTTCCAATTACATTTAGCATTTTACAGATCTCAATGAAATCTCCTTTTATTATTATAAACTCGAGAGTATAGGCCTAAAATGCTCAATTTTTCTTCATAAGACAAACACTTCAAATATGGAATCAATCTAATGAAGCTCTTCTGAATCGCCGACAATGCAAATATCTCATTCTGTAGGACACCCAAACTGTACTCCAGTTGCAGCCTCACTAATGCCTTGCATAGCTACAGCAACACTCCCCACTTTTCTACTCTATCCTTTTATAAATAAACACTGAAATTATGCTTGCATTTCTCATTACTTGAAGTACCCACAAGCAGGTTTTCTGTGATATGCAAGCAGGCACCCAGATTCCTCTGCACCTAAACACTTTGAACTTTCTCTCCATTTAGATAATAATTTGTCTTTTTATTATACTGGCCAACTTGAATAGCCCCATATTTATTCACTTTAATGTTCCTTGCCAAATGTTGGCCCATTCACACAACCTATCCATATAGTTTTAAATCTCTTGCATTATAATTCTGAAGTAATTTCTCACCAATATTAGTGTTATCTGAAAATGTGGTATCGTATTTTCTATCCCGTCAACCGAGTACAGTAATACTATCGATTGCAAATGAGAACTGAAATCAATGGCACACCACAAATTGCATTTGCCAAAATAAAATGACACATTTATTCCATCTGACTGCATTTTGTTGGTTAACCAATCCTCAATACAAGCTAATAAATTACTCCCAAACCCATGTTGTCTGATCTTACCACTTACACTTTGGAGAAGTGACACATCCGATGCCTTCAGGAAGACCAGATACATTCCATCTCCAGGAATCCTACTATCCACCTTGCTTGTCATATCTTTAAGTAACTCAAGCAAACACTTCAAACTCGATTTGACCTTTGTAAAACCATGTTGACTCCAATGGATTGTGGTTTAACTTTGCAAATGTCCTCAACAATGGATTCTAATAATTGTCTTAAATTACAATAGTTTATCATTACGTTTTACGCCCAAATGTAACAGTTATTATAATATCTTCCCTTTTGAAACCCTTTACGTTTTCTTTGAATTCCTGTTTAATGGGCAAAAGGTTTTAAGATATCTGCTCCAATTGCTGTTTGAGGCATGTGTGACTGACTGCTGGTGTACAATCTCGATGGGCTGACGTCTTTCTGGTGTTCCCATGCTGATGTCTCCAAGGCCAGAATGACGTTCTCCCATTGATGCGTTAGGGGGTTGGGGGATTATGGAATCCTCCTGTTGCTGGGTAACATTTTGAGGGATTGATGGGGCTTATCATATTTCCCCATAACAGGTGGAGATACTGAACGGTTTCTGCATGTATCCTGGAGATGGGACCGAGGGAGTGATTGGTCTTCTCTTGTTGCCATACAACAGACATGTGTCTGAATTACCTCTTCCTTTCTCATGAAAGAAGTCGCAGATCGTTTTTATCCTTATCCAACTCCCGTGAAATAGACCCAGTGGGTCTGAATGACCTCCTGTTATCCCAGTGTAACAAGCTCGAGTCACTGTGTGACCTATTCCAGTTCCTATGTTACAGACTTGAGGAGGCTGAATGGACTGATCCTGTTACTGTTTAACAGGATACTGGTGCAGCATGGCCGACTGTTACAGGCTCAAGGGGCTGATTGGCCTCCTTCTGTAAATGTATATCAGGCTCCAGGGGCTGACTAGCCTCGTCCTGTTTTGGTCTAACAGGCTCGAAGGCCTTAATATCCCCCTGTTGTTCCTGTGTAACAGGCTGGAGAACGGAATGGTTCCTCCACTATCTGCGTAATTTGCTTCACGTGTTTACTCCTTCTGTCATCTATGTTGAAATAGGACACTCTTTAATTTTTGTAAACTCCAATGGCTACTGGGTCAACCTGATCACCCTTTCGTTGTAAGATAGCACCTTCATTTCAAGAATCAGCTGAGGGAACCATCTCTGAGCTGCTTCCAATATAACAACAGCCTTTCTTCATTGAAGAGATTAAATCTGTACACACTACTCCAGATGTGATCTCACTAAGACCCTGTACAGCAGCAGCAACACTTTACCAGCCTGTTGTAACGTTCCCACCCAGCTCAGAGCTGTCTCAGCTCTCTGGTGGAATATAGAGCATTGTTGGAAGATCGTTGTCCTTCTCTACTCCATCAGCATAACGGGAGATCTGGAGAAATTAAAGTTTGAGAAGATCATAAATGATGTGGCGAGATGATCTCTACCATTAATCTCCCCAGAGCCCACGTCGCTCAGATTCTACAGAATCTTGTAAGGTGGAGCGCAAAAACAGTAAGGAGGAGCAAACATTGATGGGAGTTATATATCAAAGTGAAAGCTGCAGTACAAATGCTGGACATATTATAAAACAGGAAATGAGATATTCACCTTTGTGGCGACTGCAGTAATAATTTACTGTTTAAATTATATCTAAACTGTGTTAACCCAATTGAATGCTAATGCTGGGAAAAATGGATTTCGTGACCACGTGCGAGATGGTTTAGATGAACATTATGTCGAGCACTGAGATCGAGATCAGGTTATTTAGGAATTGGTGTTGAGTGAGCAGAAGAGCTAATTGAAAATTTTGCTGGAAAGGACCTTTTGGGAACAGTGACCACAATGTATTGGTTTTCTTTTATGCTGTTTGAGTACACGGCAGTTTTTGTTTTATTTGAAGTAACCATTATAAATCTGAGTCATGCAAGCCATGAAAGTGTGAGGAGAAAGTGGGGACTACAGATGCTGGAGATCAGAGTCGAAGTGTGTGATTCTGGAAAAACACAGTCAGGCAGCATACTAAGAGCAGATAAATCGATGTTTCGGGCATAAGCCCTTCATCAGGTATGAAGCTTATGGACCAAGCGGGCTGGGGGATAAATGAGAAGGGGGTGCGACAGGGGGGAGGTTAGCAGGGATTGCGATAGGTAGATGAAGGTGGGGTTGAAAGTGATAGGTGACGAAGGGAGACAGAACACCTCAACTACTGCATCCATTAAACCCAATGTGTTCTTCTCTATATTGGCGAGACAGAACATCAACTTGTGGATCATTTCAGAGAACATCTCTGGGACAGCCACATTGAACACCTCCATTGCCTTGTGGCTGAGCACTTTAACTCCCCTTCCCACTCTGCCAAGGACATGAGGGGCCTAGGCCTGATCCATCACCAAACCTGATACACCAGAAGCCATGAGGAAGAAAGCCTCCTCTTCTGTCTTGGGACCCTCCAACCACAGGGGATCATAGTGGATTTCACCATTTCTCCATTTCCCCTAATCCCACCTTATCTCGCTCCAACCTTCCAAGTCAGCACCGCCCTTTTGAATGTTCCTATGTGTCCACCTTCCTTCCTATAAATCTGGTCTACCCTAATCTCCGATTATCACTTTCAACCCCACCTTCATTTACCTATTAGATGAAAGGAGGCAGCTTAGAAAAATGCCAAGTGTTGCAGTAAGCCAGTGGATTCAGAGAAATGTAGGACCCAGCAAAGGATGACCAAGAAACTGAGAAGAAAATCAAATAGAGAACGGCATTTAGCCAATCTGGATAAGGTTATAAAATATTATCCAACAGTTTAAGAAAGGATGAATTTGGAGAGTGGAGAACTACAGACCAGTTATCTTGCCATCCAGAGTCAGATTGGACTCGATTACAAAGGACATGCTACTAGATAATTAGAAGGTAATTATATAACTGGGAAGTGTGGGAATGTATCGATGAAAGGAAAACCAGAAGTGACAAACATTTTTTTGGAATGGTTTGACGATGATTCTTGTGGACATAGGCAATGAAGAACCAATGTATAACATATAGTTGGATATTCATGAGCTTTTCTTTTCAAAGAACTCACACAGTAAGCTCATAAGAAAAGATAAAGTGAGAGGTATTGAGAAGAATATATGCAAATGGGAAAGTAAAAATTAGGTTTACATTCATGTGAATGTAATTGGAATAGAGAGGATGTCGTGCACCAGCTGCATCGAGTGTTCATGAGACTACACTTAGAGTGTTTTGTATCGTTTGGAGTCCCAATCTAAGAAAGAATATATTGACTACAGAGGAACTGCAAAAGGTATTATCCAGATTAATCCCTAAAATGGCAAGATTGTCTGATGGGGAACCTCAGCCTGTGATCTAGAGTTTCAAAACATGAGAGTTGATTGTAGTGAATCTTAGAAACATCGAAAGGACTGAATAACAGAGGGACATGGAGAAGTACAAGTAGGCGAGATCAGGAAGAATCCCACGATATTCTACACGGACAAGTAGAACAGAATAATCAGCAAACAGTTAATCTGTGTGTCAAGCTGGAGAACATTGATGGATTGTTACATGAGACCTTCACATCTATTTTACTTGGGAGAAGGAGGATGCAGCTACAGAATTCAAGAAGATGGACTGGGAAGCTCTTGAACATATTGATGTAAAATACGAGCAGGGATTTGAGGTTTGTTCTGTACACATTTGGTCCAATCTCCGTGTCTGAATGAGTTGTATCACAGGCGGTTGTTGGGGTCAAAGGAGGAAAGACCCTGACTGAATATTTTCATTAGAATCTGACCATAGGGGAGGTGTCAGAGAACTGGAGAATTGCTAATACGATTCCACTTCACAGTAAGGGTTGGAGAGATTGACCAGGGAACAACAGACGAGCGAGTATTAGATCACTGTTTAGGAAAATACTGGAGAAAATAGGGAAGGAGAAAATTGAACTCCAATCAGGGTTGCAAGGTTTGACCAGGGATAATCATCATGACTTTATCAGTAGGAAGTCACATGCAATGGATTTGATTGAATTAGTTTGAGGAGGTCGATTGTTTAGTATTGTAGGAAGGTCTTTGGCAAATTTCCACCTGGGAAACTGAAAAATAATGTAAAATCTCACAATATGATGGATACGTTGCCAAATTACAACGAAATTTGTCTTAGTAGCAGGAGAGAGAGGGTGGTGGGAAAAGGCTGTTTGTGTGACTGAAGACCAATGTATCCTAGTGTACCACAGAGATCAGTGCTGTGTCCCTTATTGTTTGTGATATTCATAAAAAAAAGATGTGAATGTGGAAGGGGCCAGATGGAGATCGGGGGAAGATGTGATAAGTAAGTGTATGTTTGACATAAAGATTGGCTGGGTGGTTCGCAGTAAGGAGGAAGGCCTGAAGTTACAGGAAGATGCAGATGGAATGGTCAGATGGGCAGATCAATAGCAGATAGAATGTAACCCTGATAAATATGAAGTGATGCACTTTGGGAGAAGGAACCAGGCAGGGGAGGACACAATGAATGGCAGCACACTGGGAACCTCAGAGTGTGCTTCTCCACACATCCCTGAATGTGACTGGTCAGGTTAATGGGCTAGTTAAGAATTGGACCTTGGGTGTTGTGTTTCCTAATCAGGGCGTAGATTATAAGCGCAATACAGGGCTTTGGTTCGTCCAAAATGGAGTACTGTATGTAGTACTGGGAGCCACATTCCAGGAAGGATGTGATTGTACTGGAGAGGGTGCAGAATGGATTCACCAGGATGTTCCCTGGGATGGACTATATCAGCTATGGAGAGAGGCTGGATAAGCTCGGGTTGTTTACTTTGGAGCAGAGAAAGCTGAGGGGCCCGTGATTCAGAAGGATAAGATGATGAACGACACGGACACGGTGGATAGACAACAGATGTTCCTTTTAGCCAGAGGGTCAAGAACAAGCGAGCACACTTTTAAAGTCAAAACTTTGAGGTTCAGAGAGGATTTAAAGTTTTTTTTCACTGAGAGGTTATTGTGTTCTGGGATTACTTACTGAGAGGGGAATTATCACGGGTAACCTCACAATCATTAAAAAGTACTTGGACGAGCATTTGGAAGTGTAATGACATTTTAGGCTATGGGCCTGCTGGAGGGAATTGGGACTAATATTGATCGTGCTGTACTTCTCTAGGCACAGAGTCTATGCTCCTGTGAGTGTATGGTGTGGAAGGCCAATTATTGAGCAGCTTAAGGCAGGGATTGATGAGTTTCAGAAGAATATATTCACAAGGGTTAGAAGAGTGAACTGTAATAACTTGTTAAATCATGTCAATGTGTGAAATATGAGAAAAAAAGTGCAGTTTCATTACAGGCTGAAACCAGAGAATGGAGAATGGGGAACAGGGAAATGGCAGAGCTATGAAGCGACTACTTCAGATCTGTCTTCACAGAACTTTCTAATAATACAAGGAAAACCAAGTCTGGTGTGGGAAAATTATAGAGTACATGGAACATAGAACGTAGTAAGGAAATGGTTTAGGAGAAATTATTGGGGCTGAAAGTAATGGTCATAGATAACACGAACATAGTTTTATGAATGGGAATTGTGTTTGAGAAACAGACTGGGAGACAAATGAAAGAGAAGCAATTGATGTAAAGCATGTTGAGTTTTAGAAAAAAAAATGGAAAAGCTCCAAGCCCAGTTTACTAAATCAAATCTGAGTGGATTAGGGCTAATGTATGGCCATGTTTCTAGAATGGGACAGCTGGCAGGAAACAGTTAATAGAAATAAACAGACTCGTCAGGCAACAGTCTGACATTGTCTCTAAGGTTCTGTAAGGTATAAGTCCTTCCACATCTAGTCAAGAAACGTTGGGGACAATTAAACAATTCACTGGAGAAGGGGATTCCACAAATCACCCCTGCCTCCATGATGGGAGAGCCCAGCACTTAAGTTTATAAGATAAGGCTGATTCATTTGTAACAATCTTCAGTCAGAAGTGCTGAGTGGATGATCCATTTCAGACTATATCCCAGACTCCCCATCACCTTCCCTGAATATCTCCTGTCTCATCAGCAGGACGGACACAGCAGAAGTGGCGGCACATTGGGATATAGTTGGAAGGGAATTTCTCTTGGAGTCCTCAACACTGACTCTGTATCCCATAAAGTCTAATGGCATTAGTTTACACATGGGAAAGGAAACCTCCTGCTGATTACCATGTACCAGCCTCTTTCAACTGAAGAATCAGTACTCCTCCATGCTGACCAACATTTGTAGGAAGCATTAAGGGTAGCACGGACACAAGATGTACTCTGGGTGGAGGATTTCAATGTCCACCTCCAAGAGTATCTCAGCTACAGCATTACTGATCGAGCTGGCCGGGTCCTAAAGGATATAACTGCTAGACTGGTTCTGCGGCAGGTGGTGAAGGAACCAGCAAGACGAAAATACTTACTTGACCACAGCCTTACTAATCTGCCAGTTGCAGAAGTATCTGTCCATGACAGTATTGGTAAGAGTGACCACCGCATAGTCATTGTGGAGACAAAGTCACACCTGCACATTGAGAATAAACTCCGCCATTTTGGGTGGTACTATCACGGTGCGAAATAGGACAGACTTCGAACCGAACTAGCAGCTCAAGTCTGGGTGTCCATAAGGTTATGTGGTTCATCTATAGGAGCAGAATTGTACACCCACACGACCTCATGGCGTGGTATATCTCCCTCACAACAATTACCATCAATCCAGAGGATCATCAATGGTTCAATGGACGTTCAGGATGGCAGGAGCAGCACCAGGCATACCTGAAAATGAGGTGTCAGCCTGGTGATGCCGCCAAACAGGACAACTTGTGCACCAAACAGCATAAGCAGTAAGTGATAGACAGAGCTAGGGATCAGAGCTAAGCACTGCAGTCCTTCCACATCTAGTTGAGAAACGTTGAGGACAATTAAACAATTCACTGGAGGAAGAGATTCCACAAATAACCCCTTCCTCCATGATGGAAAAGACCAGCACCTCAATGTATAAGATAAGGCTGATGCATTCGCAACAATCTTCAGTCAGAAATCCTGAGTGGGTGATCCATCTCAACCTCCGCCAGTGGTCCACAGCGATTCAGTTACCAGTCATCAGCCAATGAGATTCAGTCCACGCGATATCCAGAAACGGTTGGAGATACTGGATATTCCAAAGGGTCCATAATCTGACAACATTCTGGCAATAGTACTGAAAACTTGTGCTCCATAACTTGCCACTCCCCTAGCCAAACTGTTTCAATCCAGTTGCAACAATGACATTTCCCTAGTTATGTGAAAAATTACCCCAAGTATCTCCTGTATATAAAAAGTAGAACAAATCCAATCCGGCCAATTCACACTCCATCAGTCTACTCTCGATTATCAGTAAAGTGGTGGAGGATCTCAGTGCTTTTAAACAGCACCTGCACAGCAATACCGTGGTCAATGGCGCCCAGTTTGGACTCCACCAGGGCCACTCAGCTCCTGACCTCATTATCGTGGTTCAAACATGGACAAAATAGCTGAATTCCAGAGGTGGGATGAGAGTGATAGCCCTTTAAATCAAGGCTGCTTTCGACCAAGTATGGTATCAATGGGCTTTAGCAACACTGGAATCAAGGGGTATCAGGGGCAAACTCCCTGCTGGTTAGAATCATACCTAACACGTAGGAAGGTGGTCATGGTTGATGAAGGTCAGTTAACTCAGCTCCAGGACAAGTCTGTCGGAGTCCCTCGGGAAGTGGCCGAAAACTTCTTCAGGGCTGCTTTATTAATGACCTTCCCTCCACTTTAAGGTCAGAAGTGGGGATGTTCGCCAATGATTGTACAATGTTCTGCAACATTTGTGGCTCCTCAGATACAGAAGCAGTCCATGTTCAAATGTGACAAGATCTGGAGAGTATCCAGGCTGACAAGTGCCAAGTAATATTCAGGCCACACAAATGCCAGACCGTGACCATCACCAATAAAATACAATCTTACCTGCCCCTTGGCATTCAATGGTGTTACTATCACTGAATCCCCCAGTATCAAAGTCCTGGTGGGTAATCATTACTCAGAAACTCACTGGTCTCGCCACATAAACACAGTAACTATAAGAGCAGGTCCGAAGCTAGGAATACTGCGGCGAGTAAGTCACGTCCTGACTTCCAAAATTCTGTCCATACTCTGCAATGCATAAGTCAGAAGTGTGATGGAAGACTCCCAATTTTCCTGGATGATTGCAGCCCCAACAACACTGAAGAAGCTTTACACCATTCAGGACAAAGCAGTCAGTTTGACTGTCCCTCCATCCACAATGCTCCACCACCAACGTTCAGCAGCAGCAGCAGTGTTTTACTATCTACACGCTGCAGTGAAATGATTCACCAAAGATCCTCAGAGACCATCTTCCCAACTCACGACCACGTCAATCTCGGTCAAAGGCTGCAGATGTATGGAAACACTGTCATCTTCAGGTTCCCCTCCATGCCATTCACCATCCTGACTTGAAAATATACCATCGCTCCTTCATAGTCGCTTGGTCAGAATCCTGGAATTCCCTCCCTAATGGCATTGAAGGTCAACTGCAACAGGTGGCCTGCAGCGTTCAACAAGGCAGCTCACCACCACCTTCTCAAGGACAACTAGGGACAGGCAATAAATGCTGGCCCAGCCAGTGACTCCCAGATTCACGATATAAATAAATAGAAATTAACAGAGGAAGGTTGCTGAGATGTCGCAGGGAATGGTACATGGGGCCCATCTGTTCACAATGCCCTTTAAACATTGGGTTGCTGGAATCAGATACAATATATCCCAGCCTGCTGACAGCACTAACGGATGTGGGATTGTGAATGGGTGAGGAGAATGTAAAAAAGCACTGAGAAGACGAAGACAAGTGGAGTGAATGGGTAAATACGTGACAGATGGAGAAAAATGTGGATAGAGGCGACGGTGTGCCCTTTGATGGAAATGATAAATTGGCAGCCTACCATTTGAAAAGAATTGGTTGAAACACGTTGATCTACAAAGGGACGTATGCTCCTTTTTGTTGTTTCCATCCGCATAAACCTCTGAGGCCTATGCAGTGCAGTGAGTTCTGCAACCATAAGTCAATATTGGGCATGGAATTGGCACGCTGAGCAGTGTACATAGACCCACCAAGTGGGGCGCTGCAACATTAAAAAGGATCTGCATCTCCTTGCACACCAGACGCTGAAAGTAATATTGCAGAAACAGAAAGCAGTGAGGAAGATAAATGGTGCGTTGACCTTCATTTCAGGGGGATGCGAGTCCAGGAGAAAGGGTGTCTTACTGCAGCTGTACAGGGTCTGGTGAGATATCATCTCGAACATTGTGCAGTATTGTGTGTAGTTTTGGTCTCCTCACTTAATAAAGGACAAACCTGACATTGATGGAGAGCAGTGAAGGATGACCAGACTGGTCTCTGGGATGACGGGATTGTTGTGGGAGCAGAGATTGGGGAAACTGGGCCAGTATTCCACGGGGTTTAGGAAAATGAGTGGAGATCTCAGTGAAATGTACAAAACTCTGACAGGGTGAGTCAGATTTGAAGCAGATCACTCTGCGTTGAAATGAGAATAAATGTCTGCACTCACAGACTGGTGAACCTGGGGAATTCGCTCGCTCCTGGAAACCGAGACATTGATTATAGGTAAGGATTTAGAGACAGTAAAGGGATGCTGGGAGAGCAGGAGTACGGTGTGGAAATGAAGGGCCAACCATCATTACTTTGAATTGGGTAGCAAACTCGATGGACCAAACGTACTACTGCTCTTCCTATTTTATAGCTTCCCAAGGTTACTCACATTAACTGATATGGATATCGTGTGGGGTAAGTGCATTGAGGAGATTTTTTCCATGAACTAGAATGGGGGAGGCTCAATGTGTTGTATGACCTACTCCTTTCCCGCTGTTTCTGTACAGTCTGTGGGAAAGCTCTGTAAATGTTGTCATAAGCTCTCAGATGTTAGGAAGGAGGTCTCTGCAGTGTCGACAGGACTGTGTTCCCATTCCCTTTTCCGATAATGATGCTGAGGCCGGATGTTCTGTCCGGTTTCATCCTTTCAGACCTCGGAGTAGTTAGATTCAAATGAGTGCCTTGATTGACCGTTTCAGAGACCATTTGAATGTTTATCACATGTCAGGGTCTTTGGAGTCAGTTTTAGGCCAGCCCAGGAAATCACGGGAGATTCACTTCCTAAAGTACATTGGAGAAGGAAATTCTGTTTACAATCGATATTGGCTCCAAGGTCACTGTTACTGATCCTAGATTTTAGATCACGATATTTTATTAATTGCTTTTAACATCCACCGCTGCCAGAGCATTAGCCTGGTCTGTATTAGTAATCCAGTGACATTTCCACAACAGCACCATCTCCACATGGGGACCTATTGGAAACCACACTGAGCTGGTTATTTCTGTGCTGTTTGACAGCTCTGTCAAAAAGAACTCCCACCGATTTGACTGTCGTGATGGGACTGAGGAGGTGGTAATTGGTCAGATTGTAATTATTCCCCTCTTCGGGAACGGGACATAGCTGAGTAGTTTTCCACGCTGCCAGCGAGATATCGGAGTTGGAGCTGGAATGAAACAGCTTCCCCAGGGACACAGCTTGTTGTGCAGCACAAGTCTTCAGTCCGATTGCAGGAATGGGGTCAGGGCCTATTGCTTATGTTATATCCACTGTGTTCAGCTGTTTCTTCATGTCACGTGCAGCAATTGAAATTGGTTGAAGACTGACATCTGTGATTCTGTGGGCATCATGATGAGAGTGAGGTGCATCATCGACTCAATACTTCTGGCAGAGGATGGTGCAGATGAAAAATCCTTATCTTTTACACTGATGTGCAGATATGTTCCATTATTTCGGATGGGGATGTTTGTGGACACCTAGCCTCCAGTCATTCGTTTAATTGTCCATCCCTATTTTATAACTGAACGTCACAGGATTGCAGGGCTTCGTTCAGATCTGTTGGTCAAGTCTGGTAGCTTTAATGAGTTAGCATCAGGTTAAAGTTCTGACATGTTCACCCACGCTCGTCACTGAACCATAGATGGTGTTGATGGCAATGACAGACTGAAGTGTTATCCTGGCAAAAAGTTTCAGGTTGTGGTTGAATGCAGGTCTGCTTCTCCTGTTGCTGTGGTCCAGCAGTTTCGAGCTGCAATAGCTACAATGCAATTCTGCTGTCTGTTCCCCAATTTTCACTGAGACCTATTCACCCATCAGCCCTGCACTCAGTGATCTAACCTGGTTTCTGATGTGGAAATACTTCCATTTTCAAACTCTCATTCTGCTGAGGGTCTGTCTCCCCGGGTCTTGCTTCCAATCTGATACATTCCGCAAAAGCATTTAACTGATCTTAATTCAAATGTTTAATTCACCTGAATCTTTTTCCTTGAGAAATACCATCTTCTGTGTTTAAAGTGAATGTTTTTCCTCTGTTTCTCTCCCCGATCACGATTAAGAGCTCTGCAATGTCAGTAATGCCAGCGTTATGTAGTTTCAGAGCCAATGAATTCTCTGGATTCCCAATCATCTTCACCACATTGTATATTTTCTCTTTCGGTTTGATGCCTTGTAACTCATGGCTGCCTTGTCCTCCCATGAGTATGTTTCATCTTCTTGGGGTTGCATTCTGGTATTATCTTCCGAATTATCCCCAGAACCTCCTCCCATTGCGGCTCCATGGTATTTCCTGCTCAGCTCCCCTTCCAATTAACTCTGGCCAGCTACAGCCGCATGTCTTTGTAGTTACATTGCTTAATTATAACCACATTACATCTTGAAGAGTGCATTAGATATAAACTGAAAGAAGGAGTTTTAAGAGATGGTACACGAAGAATAATTGGTGGATTTCTTAACTAGATACAAAGGGAGAAACAAAGGAGAGGATATTGATATGGAGATGTGGAAAATGAGAAAACTACATTATCGAAAGAAATAGATGAACATCCCCCAATGTTTTGGCAATGCCTGTGTGCTGTGGTCCTTTGTACATTGCATGTACAACAGAGAAATATGTTCAAATGCTGAGTCTGATGCCAGAATATTTATCACCGATTATATGACAGACACTAACTTTGGAAAGAACCCAACAGACCAATATATTCAAGGGGATTAACTGAAATAAGTTGGGACACTAGAATCAAGAATTTGGAGCACACATCCTGGTAAGAATGAGAGAGTAGAGTTGGGAATTCCAGAAAAGGAGGGAACGTTGAGAGGATCAAATCATGTTTTAATGTTTTATCAATTTTATACATCATATGCATCATTTTTCGTTAACTGTGTCTCTGTTGTTCATTTATAATGTGTTGTGCACATGTGAAAAATGTTACTTAACTGCACACACATTGATTAAACAGTGTATATAAAATCACTTTTCCACCATTGAAACTGTCCTGTTGTCGTGTTACGAGGATACATGAACACCAACTCGCCACCAAAAGACATGACACACTATCACTATGTTCCATACATACAGATAAAGCAAGGCACTACTTTGACTGGGACAAAGCACACACACACACATGCTAAGACACGCAAGGACCTTATTAGGGGAATGGCATTCTAACCAGAAGTCCATCAATAAACGGATCAATTTAGATCCTGTCTACATTGTCTTGTTAAAATAACCGGAAATGACATCACCCACTTTAAGAAACCAGGATCTATAAATAGAGAGGCGGGACATACCACCAGAGCTTCAGCGGAGACTCTCACTGATGATGTCACCTAACCATGGTGACGAAACTTCTGAAAACAAACCTTCAAGCTCAGCGAGCTAACTTGCACACATATAAATTGTTTATTAGTGGAATTTAGGAGTTCTCTGTCGCTCACGTTTTAACAAATTATGATGTGAGGTGAGCTTTTCTGGGTGTGTGGTTTTAATTAACAGAGGGATTCAACATTGATGTCATAACAGTTTGAGGCCTTGTTATATGGGATTTGGACAGACGTGAACAGATTTGGGATACAAAAGGTCCCAGCAAATTCCAACTCTTTGCAATTAGTGATTTTGATCTTCAAATAAAACCAGAGGGAAAATCCGTTTAATTTTGTTACTTGTGGTTGATTAAATCAAAAGTGAGGGAAATGGCTTTTAACATTACTAAAGAGGTTCCTAAATTTTCCAAGGAAGTTTAGAAGGACAGAAGGAGGACATTTTTTAGAATTAGCAAGTAGTTTGGAATTGGGTTTAGCCAGGGAGAAAAGGGAAGCTGAAATTGTAATGGAGTTGGGTAAGCACTTTGATGTATCAGAGAAATAGGCAACTGCAGTAGAGTTATAAAAACTTAAATTGCAAATGTGGCAACTGGAAATAGAAGATAAATAAAGGGACGGAAACAGAGAGAGAAGAAACAGAAAGAGAGGAAAAAGAAAGAGAGTGAGGATTTGAAATTCAGAAGTTGAGAATTAGACAAGAAAGTTAAATTAACAGGATGGAGGTGAAGGGAGAACACTGGGATGTATAAAACTATGTTAATAACTTGCCATTTTTCGTTGAGAAAAATGTCAATACCTTTTTTATTTCATTTGAAAAAATGGCTAGGCAGATGACGTGTCCAGTGAACTTGTGGGTAATGCTAGTTCAGACTAAGCTGGTGGGCACAGCTGGTGAGGTATATGCAGCGCTATCAGATGGGGGGTAAAGAGATTATCAAGATGTCAAATTGGCAATTTTGATTGGTTATGAATTGGTACTAGAAGCACATAGACAGAAGTTCAGAAAAATAGAGACGGAACCAGGTCAGTCTTATATTGAGTTTGAAAGAAGTAACCACAGTCATTTTGATAGGTTGGTGCTGGCCTTATAAATGGATAAGGCCTGTGAGGCTTGACGGAAGATTAATTTGCTGGAGAAGATAAAAGACTCACTTACAGAGATAGTAAGAATTAATGTGAATGTACCGAAAGTTCAAGAAGTGAGAAGCACGGCCTAAAGGGCAGGTAAATATGCACTGGGGCATGGGATGATATTTAGTTTCTGGCAGGATTTTCATCCTGTGAGGGATAGAAATTGGGAGAAGGCAAGATCACACATTACAAAGCGAAGAGTAACGCACAATACTTTACCACAGGTGAAAAAGAAGCCCAAAGAGGTTGAAAGGTGGTGAAAGGCCTCAGGAGTTCTCACTATGAGGGAGTGGAAAACATAAAATGACAGGGCCAATGGTTTCAGAAGGGCACTGGGAAAAGGTGGCTTCACTGCAGTAAGCTGGGACACACCGTGATGGGCGTTGAATGAAGGCACTTTGAGGAAAGATGTGGTAGAAGAGGCTAAGCCCAGCGGAATTAGTGAAACTGGTAAAGGAGACCCCAAGTAAAGCCGAGGATCATGCAGGAGAGTGCACAGCCGAGGTCAGGGCTGGTTATGGAGTTACTACCTGATCTCTGAAAGAATTCGCCTCTGTAGATAAAGTTTACTCAGAAAGAACAGGAGAAAAAGGACAAGAAGATATAATTTTGTGAGATTTGGGATCTGCTCAGTCTCTAATAGTTGAGAGGTGAGGCGCCGGAAAAACACAACAGATCAGGCAGCGTCCGAACTGCAGGACAATCGAATATCATGCAGAAACCCATCGTCAGGAACATGGTGGGGGGACAAGGGGGCTGAAAGATAAATACGAGGGTAGTAGTTGAGCTGGTTGGAGGGTCAATGGGAAGGCAATAAGAAGATGTAGGTGGGAGTGATAGTGATATGTCAGAGGGGAGGGTGGAGTCGATAGGTGGGAAAAAAGATGGCCAGTTAGGGCAGTTCAAGAGAGCAGTGCTGGGTTGAACGGTTGGATCTGGGAGTGGTTGGTGGAGGGGAGATTTGAAATTTGGTGAAGTCAACGATGATGTACAGTTTGAGGGTTCCAGCTGTCCTATCACCGATAGGTGTCCTATCACCCTCCTGTCCGCCTATCACCATCACACCCCACCTGCATCTACCTATCGCCTTCCAAGCTCTCTTTCACCCAGCTCCACTCCCACCCTCAAATTTATTTCTCAACCTCCTTCCCCCTCCCTTACCTCCCACTTCCTGATGAAGGATTTATGCCTGAAACGTTACGTCTCCGGCCCATCGGATGCTGCTGATGTGCTGTGCTTTTCCAACCCCACACTTTTCAACTCTGATCTCCAGCATCTGCAATCCACACATTCTCTCGGCCGCTAATAGTAAGAGATGAAAGTATTTTCACTCTTTCTGGCATGTTAATCAAGAGTGTGATAATTTGTAGAATGGGGACAGAAATTAAGCATTCCCTTGTGTAACATCAGGATGCAGTGCCAAATCAAGATTAGAGAAGTAACAGTGACAGTGAGTAACAGAGTGTCAGTTCCAGGAATACAGTTTGTTCTTGGGAACGATTTAGCAGGAGGTGAGGTGGGAGACGCACCCCTTGTGGTGAAGAAGACAACGGAAGATTAGGGAATTGAGGTGTTGAAAGAAAAGTACCCAGGAACTTTTCCAGAGTGTGTAGTAACAAGATCCCACTTTCAAAAGTTACAGCAGGAAGGAAAAACGAAAGAAAAAGGCAAATGAGTTGACGTTTAGTGAACTGACACCCTGTTTGATGTAACGGTACAGAAAAAAAACTGAACAGGCAGAGGATCAGGCAGAGGTGTTTAGTCCTGAAAGGCTAATGGACTTACAACAGATATATACACGTTATTGACTTAATGATAGAATCCTAAAATTAAAATGGAGACCCCAATAGGTTAGTGCAGAAGGGAAATGGGACGAAGTGCACCACGTAGTGTTACCTGTAGCATACAATGTTATGGCTTGCACATATACTAATTGCAGGCGGTCACTTAGGTGTACAGAAGACTCAGGCTAAGGTACAGAAGCATTTCTAGTGGCCTGGAATGCACAAAGACGTGTTTTTTTTTTGTACATGACATACATACCAAATGGTAGGTAAGTAACAGGCAGTAATAAAACCAGCACCTTTCTTGCCAATTACTGCATTCTAAGAACATTTCACGTGGGTTATGATTAATTGTGTAGCTCCCCTTCCTAAAATAGAAGTGGAAAACTATATTTACTGACAATAATGAATGTGTCTACCAGATTTCCAGAAGCAATTCCATTATGGAATGTTAAGATAAAAAATGAGATGGAGGGGTTGGTAGCTTTCTTTACTCGCTGTGGGCTAGGCAGTAAGATTCAGTCAGACCAATGATCTCATTTTACCGCTCAGCTGTTTATGAAGTCATGGATAGGTTCAGGATAAGCAGTTTAAATCAAGTGCGTCAGAACCTGAATCCCAGGGAGCCTTGGAAAGTTAGCACCAGACCCTGAAGACCATGTTAACAGCGTACTGTTATGGTTACCCGAATGATTGAAATAAAGGTGTCCCATTATATTGTTTGCCATTAGAGATGCCCCAAATAAATCTCCTCAGTTTACTTCCTCTGAGTTAATATTCGTTTGTGAAGTGAGAGGACCTTTGAAATTAATAAAATATAAATTGACAGGACCGAAGTCGGAAATCTCACACTTGGATTCTGTGTGTGAGGTGAAGGAGAGAGTGAATGGAGTAGGTGAGTTAGCTAAATAGTATCTGAAGAGCACAACATAGAGTGAAGCAGGTGGCATATAAATACTCTGAAACTTTGAGGACTTCCCGTGCGAATGACGTATTAGTATTGCCACCAGTGGTAAGAAATATCTTCAAAGCCAGGTTTAGTGGCCCCTTTCAAATTAAAAAAAATGTGGAGCCAGTTAAGTTATCTAGCAAAGACACTGGAGATGACAGAAAAACTTAATCGAGTATTTCATTTGGATGAATAATGCACCAGCCACATTTAAGACTCAGGAAAAGAGCTGTGACCAGATGAACAAATTGTGCAGTTTATCTGCATGATGTAGTGATCTTTAGCAAGTGATCAAGAATGATTATGTTTCGCACTGGCCTGACAATATTTCAATGTGTATATGACAAACAAATTATCGGAGATGGTTGTGGACAATGACAAATCTCTCGCATTTTTTGGAACAGTTAAAGAGCAGAATATGAGACTATTTCATTGGAGTCTTACCTTACCGACTTTAAACTTACAAAATGTACATGCTGTGGCTCCTACAATGTGATAGCAGATGTGCTATCGCGGATTTAAAGGAAAAAGTGTGGATAAGATTTACCTTATTCCAGTGTTATAATGGTGTGCAGAATTAATATGAATGTTATAACTGAGATTAATACTTTCGTATTTCATATTTAAATTCCATTTGCCATTTCTCGGCCCACCTCCCCACCTGATTAAAGTCCTGCAGCGATTTTTGATAAACTTCCTCACTGGTCACGCAACCACTTATTTTAGTGTCATCTGCAAACTTACTAATCCTGCCTTGTACATTCTCAACCAAATCATAGATAACAAACAGCAATGGACACAGCCTCGAGTCTGACAAGCATCCTTCCACTAAACCCTCTGCTTCCTACCATCAATCCAACTGTGTATCCGGTTGGCCAGTTCCCCAAGCATTCCACGTGATGGAAACTTCCAGAGCAGCCTGCTGTGTGGAACCTTATCAAAGACCTTACTGAAATCCATCGAGACCCTACGTCTACCGCTCTGTCCTCGTAAACATTCTCGGTCACTTCATCAAAGAACTCTAACAAATTTGGGAAGCATGATCTCCCACTCACAAGTCTACGCTGACAGCTCTGAATCAAACCCTGTGTAAGTAATGGGTGCAGTCAATGGAATGCTGTCCCTCATTGTAAGATGATTCGAGTATGTAATTAAAGCCATCTTCCTTGCTGAGACAGCATTAGGGGCACTTTCTACAGATTTGATCTCCTTTGTAAGTAATGATCTCCTTCCCACAGATACAGATGGTGGTATCATGAGGGTAGAGTGAAGTACCTGAGAGTTTAATCTGCAGAGCTGTGAAATACGAAGAAATGGTGATGCTGAAACATGAGGTGTCGCAGGTGTATTTCCAAAAGACACATTGATAGGGTGAGAAATTCCATACTTTACCCAGGATTGATTGGTGTGATTTATTGTCACATGTACCTCAGTACAGGGAAACAATTTATTTATGAGCAGTGGAGGCAGATCATAGTAAGCATGGCCAGACAGATCATAGGGTGGAAATAGTCTTGGACAGAGTAAGGCATACAGGATACACTGCACAAGACAAGCACTCAACAAGATCAACAAGAGCAAGATCAGCATTATTTGAACATAGAGAATCGGTTCATCAGTTTACCGAGACTTTCCTAATAGTTTATATGTCTAAATTAACTCTCCCCATGTTATTGTGCAGTCGGCGTGTGAGCCCGTACTGAACGTCAGGTTGCATACAATCCCCAACAGCAGCTACAATACCTTCGATCTGAGCAGGTAGCCATTCCCACCAGCTTCCACCCTACATAGAGAACACCAGGCTGGCTTCTCGGAGATGGAAGGTGCTTTCTTGAGACTTCACACAAGACATATGGCTTCCCTCCTCAACACTAGAAAACCACGTTAAAGTCCCACGTGTTTATCATGAGCAACGGAGCCAGGAGGATCAACGTGGAGCAGTCTGTCTGTGCACTACTGTGCCTCTGCTCCACTTGTTCATCATGTTGGAGCATCAATCTGGAGACAGCGAGGACTGCCGATGCTGGAGATTGTAGTAGAGAGTAGAATGCTGGAAAAGCACAGCAGTTCAGGCAGCTCCGAGGAGCAGGAGAATCCACGTTTTGGACATAAGCCATTCATCAGGAATCAGCATCAATTACCTCATTCTGTCCCTTTGCAAGAGCGTTGAGGGGGTATGGCCTCGTACTGTTCCTGTGTATGTGACTCAAGGAGCTGAATGGCCTCCTCCTGTTCCTTTGTAAGTGACTTTAGAGGCTGAATGACCTCCTCCTGTTCCTGTGTAAGAGATTGAATGAGCTGAATGGCTCACCCTGTTGCTGTGGAAGTGGCTTTAGGGGCCGAATGGCCTCCTCCTGTTCCCGTGTAAGAGACTCCAGGGGCTGGATGGCCTCCTTCTGTTCCTGTGAAAGAGACTGAAGGAACTGAATGGCCTCCTCCTGTTCCTGTATAAAAGACTGAATGGTCTGAATGGCTTCTTTTCCGATTGGACAGGACCAAGAGCTTGATTGACCAAGACTCTTATTTTACTGTGGCAATATGCAATTCAGGCAGTGCTGGTAGATGAATGTTACGGACCATTTAACAGCACAAGTCTCAATGGAGTCTGGGTCTTGCTGCACATGGACACAGACTAGTTCAGGAGCTGACGGGGGTACAAAATGTTCTGAACATTGTGGAATCTTCAGTGACAATCCCCACTTCTGATCTTATGGTGGGGAGTGTGGGGGCGGGGAGATATTGATGAAGCAGCTGAAGCTGTTTGTGAAGAGGAAGCTACCCTGAGGATCTCCCACAGAGGTGACCCAGGACTGACATGATCACCATCTTCCTTTGTGCCATGTTTGACTCCAAACACTGAAGAGTTTTCTCTGATTCCCATTACGTCCAGTTTTGTTAAGCTCCTTGATGTCAGCAGACGTCAACCACTGCCTTGATATCAGGGCCAGTCATTTTTACCTGAACCCCTGTCTCAACCTCTTTGGTTCATATCAATAAACCATGATATAGGAGCAGCAAGTGTTTTCTTCAAACAGGTGGTATTGAATGTCAGGCTTTCTCTTCTCAAGAGTGGTGGGGAGCAAATGACTGAAAGTATTTGAAGAGGAGGTAGATGGATATTGATCTGTCAGAGAGTTGAGGGCAATAATGAATTGGGTATGAAAGAGGATTTGAGACAGAGAGCAGATCAGTCATGATCTTAGTGAAGGGCAAAGCAGGCTTGGGGAGTGAACGACCTGTTCCTGTTTCTGATGTTCTCACATTCTGTTCTTGGAAAGTTAGTGGGTGTTATTTTCATGAATGTCTGTTATGGAATGTTGCAGGCAGGGAGACGAGAGGATTTTGTGCGCCATCTCTGGGTGAGATATCGCGGCTGTATTCTCAGTGATTCTGGGTCTAAACATGACCAACAAATGAAGCACAAGTTGCAAAGAGGGGAAGCTCTGTAAAGAGAGATGAGGGGCCTCTTTCATATCCGTGCCTGGATTTTCCAACAGCATTTCCCAAATCACTTCAAAGCGTGTGTGACAGTCTTGAGAGGCTGAATGGTCTCCTCTGTTTCTGTACAACAGGTTATAGGAGTAAGTGGCCTCCAACCTCTCCTATCTAGCAGGTATGCGGGGCTGGATGGATTACAGAAACATGGGACTGAGGAGCAGGAGTGGGACATTAGATGCTTTGAGCCTTTTCCACCACGCACTAAGATTGTGGACTCAGCCCCACATTCCTGTCTGCATATTATTACCCGTGACTCACTTCCCTGTCAAATATTTAATTAAACAGCTTTCAATCCATGTGAACATAGAGGCACGATAAACTTCCAGTGAAGAGAATTCCCACTTGAAAGGTCCTTTCAGAATATTTCGCCATCCCTCTTATAGAATCTGACAGTCATGCAGAACGGGAACAGACCCGTTAGTCCAATCTGATAACCCCGATCAGATATCAAATCTGCTCCAGTCCCATTTGCCAGCATTTGGCCAATATTCCTCCTCTTTCATTTACTTTTTAAATGTGCGATTGTAGCCGCCTTCACCACTTCCTCTGACAGCACTTTCTGTACACACACCACTCTCTGTGTGAAACATTTACCTTCAGGTCCATTCTAAATTAATCACCCTCTCATTTTCACACTATGCCCTCGTGTTCTGGACTCCCCTACCCTGGGAAGCAGAACGTGGCTGTTCAGAATATCTATGTCTCTGATGATTCTATACACCTCTATCATGTCACCCTTCAGCTTCTGACACTCCAGGGGGAAACACCTTAACCTAGTCAACCTTTCCCTGAAACTCAAACCTCCAGTTCTGCAACTGAGTTGTACGCAGTATTGCCTCACCAACATCCTGTACAGATACAACATACCACCACAACTCCTATACTCAATGCTCTGACTGATTAAGGCAAATGTGCCAAATGTGTTCTGCACCACACTGTCGACCTGCGACTCCACTTTCAAAGAACAATGTACCTGCAGCCCTATGTCCCTTTGATTCACAACACGACCCAGGACCTTACAATTAGGTGTATAATTTCTGCCCTGATTTGCCTTCCCAAAATGCAAAACTTCGTATTTATCTAAATTTAACTATATCTGTCACTCCCTGTCCCTTTGTCCCATCTAATTGTGGTCTCGTTGTACTCTGAGATAATCTACTACACCACCTTTCTGATGTAATCTGTAACCTTACTAAATATGGCCCAAATATTCACATCTAAATCCTTTGCATAAATGATGAAATGCAGTGAACTCAGTACTGATTCTTACAGCACACTGCTGCTCACAAGCCTCCAGTCTGAAAAATATCCCTCTTCCTTCAAGCCAATTGTGACTAGCTTCCTCTCTATCTCGTGTGACCGTACCTTACTCATCTGCCTACCAATTGGAATGTTGTGAACACCTTACTGAGGTCCATGTAGACAATGTCTACCAAACTGCCTTCATCAATCTTCTTTGTCACCTCTTCATAAAACTCAATCAAATTAATGAGACATGATTTCCCATGGAGAAAGCCACGTTGACGACCCCGAACAGCCTTTGCCTTCCCAAACGTATGAGCTGAAAAATGTGTTGCTGGAAAAGCGCAGCAGGTCAGGCAGCATCCAAGGAGCAGGAGAATCTACGTTTCGGGCATAAGTATGCATGTAAATCCTTTCCCTCAGAATCCCCTCCAAGAACTTACCCACCACTGACATCAGGCTCACCGGTCTAAAGTTCCCCAACTTTTCGGGTCATGTTTCCTTTTCAATTCCCACTGCTCCACTGCTCACAACAAATGTCAAATGTAACCAGGTCGGTGATATGGCCGATGATATCGGTCTCAGACTGGGTCAGGGTCAGTTTTAGCAACAAGTCAGGCTAGTTTCTTTAATCTGCTAAAATAGTACGTTTATGATCCAGAGCAATGTTACTCAAACTATGGTGGAAAGATGAATGGCAAACTGTTTGGAACTTGCAAATAAAAATCGATATTTCCCTTTCTAAAAACACTGACACACACACACACACACACACACACACACACACACACACACACACACACACACACACACACACACACACACACACACACACACACACACACACACCAATTTCAAGTTGAACGCGCTTTGTCCATATATTATTGTAACTCATGACAAAAGGAAAAATTGAGAGATTGTTCAAAATGTTTCTGAAGACATTCTACTCACGCAAGCTGCTCGCAATGGGATTTCATCCTAGAACAGTTGCTTTTGGCTGAATTCCCTTTGCATTAGGCAGTGAAGAGATTCCAATGAATTCTGGCCAGGGATCGCCCAAGGGTATCACAGTGGCTCAGTGGTTAGCACTGCTCCTCACAGCACCAGGGCTTTGCGTTCAATTCCAGACTCGGGTGACTACTTGCGCAGAGGTTGCACATTCTCCCCTTGTAACGGTTGCTCCAGTTTCCTTCCACAGTCCAAAGCTGTGCTGGTTAGATGGATTGGTCATGATAATTTGTCCAAAGTGTTCAGGGGTTTCTAGGTTAGGTGCATCGGTCTGGGTAAATGTAAGGGAGCAAGCCTGAGAAGGTTGGTAAGGACGTTTTGTGCCGAAGGGCCTGTTTGCACACTGTAGGGATTCTATAAAAATAAGAATGGTAACGATGACTGTAGATTTTTTGTTTTAGCTCGCACACATTGCTATCATGAGGAACAATGAATGAGAGAGAGTGTAATCAGGCAGATTACATTTTCTCTCTCTCTGAGCTGAATCACACAGTAATGGCATCCTCTCCCAAACATGTGAGGTCGCCTTGTACATTGTCCAAACTATGTCTCCATCACGTTCCCTGTTCCATGTAGGTGCATCATTGTTGCTGTCATACACAGTGCCATATCCTTAGCAGAAAATGGTCTCGGTCGATTTGAAGATATGTTTATATGTCGCTGCATCATTAAAAAAAATAAAATGTTTAATGTATTCAGAATATTGTGTTAAAATGAATTCATTTTGCAACAAATACAGATATTGCTGGAAAAGCTCGGCAGGTCTGTCAGCATCCAGATGCCTTTTACATGCTGTATTTGTACCAGCCTCCACCACTTCCTCTGGCAGTTCATTCCAGACGTACACCACCCTCTGTGTGAAATGGTACTCGTGGGCTCGTCAAAACCTTTCCCCTCTCAATGTCAACCAATGCTCTCCAGTTTTGGACACCCCAATCTGGGGAAAAACCTGACTACTCACCCTATCCATAACCATTTTGATTTTATAAACCTTTACCGCTGCATAATGTGACTCCAATCAACACGGATGGCTGTGCTTTAAATCATCCTGGGCCTCAATTCTGAAATGCAATACTGACACCTCTTCCTTCTCCATCAAGCCACAATTCTAAATCCGTTTTAATCAGTTTGTTCAGGTGCGTTATGAAACACTTCTGTGGGATTTGCACCCAGACCTTTGTGCCCGGTGGTAGGGACACGAGCATCACTGGGCAATACCCATAAAGCTGTAACATTATTCTCCCGGGTGTTTGTTCATCAGCCTGTTCTGACATGCTGTGACATACCTCTGCAACAGGCAGGACTTGAATCCAGGCCTTCTAGTCCAGAGCTTGGGACACCACCACGCACGTTCAGGAATCAAATCCAGACCTCTGGCTCAGAGGCAGGGACATGACCCACGACACTACTATATCCAGATTTTGGGTCATATTTTAAGTGTCAGCTTTCAGCTCGGTGTGGATTTATTATAATCAGGTTACCTTTCCTGAATTACACAAAACACTTTGTATTGTTAAACAAAGGCAAAATATTTGTCTCAACTAATGAAGGGCTTTTGCCCGAAACGTCGATTTTACTGCTTCTTGGATGCTGACTGAACTGCTGTGCTCTTCCAGCATTACGAATCCAGAATCTGGTTTCCAGCATCTACAGTCATTGTATTTACTTTGTTGAGTGTACGTGCTGTGCCATCGAAGTTAACTATGAACATCTTTAATCGCCATTATCTGCAGTCTGCAATATTAGGGAAAGAAATCCTGCAGACACAATCTGCACAATGAAGGGTCTCAAATAGATTTTCATCACTGAACACCAGAGACGGAAAAAGATAATAATTTCCGGTCCCAAAAAACCGATCAGTATTACTCAACTCTCACGTGTGACTGCCTTCTTCCTAAAACCATGAAATCATACCAGGCCGCTGATTACTGTTCAGCCTCTCCTCCCCACTGACTGTGTCTGCAATCTGTCCCTCCTCCCCCTAACCACAGAAGGCAAACCAAGCTCAGGGTCTTTGTGAAAATCAAGGCCGGAGTGTGCAGGCCTCCTGGAGAGGGGGAGGGAATTTTAAAATTAAATGGGGAAGGTGAGGTGGCAGTAATATCACTCACTGGGCTGAGGGGTGGCAGATGGATTTTCGTTTGGATTAATGCGAGGTATCGGATTTGGTAAATCAAACTTGCCGCAGGACCTATACAATTAAAAGCAGGGCCTTTGTCAGTGTTGTAGAACAGAGACCTAGGCCATCAGCGTCCCCATTGGGTCGGGGGGGGGGGGGGGTGCGTAAAAACCCTATCAAGTGTCATTGGCACTTTGGATTTTGTTTCTTTTTTTATGTTTTTAGCTTTGGAAAGTTTTGAGAGCTTGTTAGTTGCAGTAGTTTTAGTTTGTTCAGATTTAAGGCTCGATGAGTCTTTAGTCATTAATGCTCAGCGATGTGTAAGTCGATATTAAATTCTCTAGAGTTCAAATATTGCTGCAGTGTGTTATGGATAATGATGTGCTCAAATGGTTTACCTGGAACATTAAGGGGAGCCATCGTCCAGTCAAGAGGAAAAATATACTTTCTCGTCTTAAAAAAAGAGAGTTGTCCTATTGCAGGAGATGTACCTTGATGACAAGGAACATTTGACATTACAGCAGGGCGGGTTTGCTCGGGTTTATTTCTCGTATTTTAATACTAAGAGTGGGGTAAAAGTCATAATGGCTAGGAAGAATCTTCCATTTAAATTACTAGATTGTATTAACACCCATGGAAGGATCATAATGGCAAAGTCCTGAACTACGGGAGTTAATACAGTATTTTAAATGTTTATTGCCAACCGGTGCACCCTATTAAAATCCTGGTAGATGCATTTTCCAAATTCAGTTATCTTGCATCATGGCACATGATTGTCGAATGAGATTTCGACTGTCTTATGGCCCCACGATGGACAGAATGTCCAAAGCTCCCCCAATGCCCTCGTTATAATGTAAGCAATTAATGGATTTGTGTCTAGAACTAGAGCTGGTGGATGTCTGGAGGCAGATCTACCTCACAAGTAGGGATTTTATTTTCTTCTTTAACCCGCAGAAATGGCACACGAGGGTTGATCTCTTCCCCATCCCTGCAACAATCTTAGATTCCATTGGGAATATTATCCCAACATTCCTGCCCCAGAAGTGGGATAAAAGTCTCATAAAATTATGTTGTATGCAGATGGTCTTATGTATTTGTCAAATCCCGCAATTTCGGCAGCTCACGTGATGTAATGCAATACTTCGCTTGTCGCCTTTTCGGGCTCTATGATTAATTTTACAACGTTGGAGGCCATGCCTGTGGGAGGTCTTGGGGAAATACCTGATGAGGGCAAATCCTGGTTTCCTTTTAAATGGTCACGGGGGGTGTGGTGGGGAAGGGTTTCCCAATTTCGGTATATTCATTACATCCGTCTTTGATCATTTATTTAACGTGAACTATGTCCATTTATTTGACAAGACCTTCAAAGATGGGAAGCACTTCCAATATCCTGGCTAGGTCGGATAGCTCTTTTTTTCGGAATGTCCTTCCTCATTCACAATATCTCGTGTGAATGCTTCCTTTGATGTTTCCCACATAGGTATTTAGGAGACATAATGGCGGGTTTAGCTCTTTTATTTGGCAGCATAAGCAACTCTTTATCAAGCTAACCAAATTGCAACTACCCCACAGATTGTGGGGAGTAGATCGCCCAGATAAAAGCTATCAATTAAGCTCTTTTTTTATCCTATGTTAGTGCCTGGGCTGCTGAGGACTTGGCTTCAATACTGTGAGATATTGAACCCTATCAGATAAAGTGAACCTTTATTCGTCTGTTTTTCTTAGCTAAATTGACAACATTTATGAAGTATTGTCATAACCCAATAATCATCAATATTGTTAAAGCATGAATGGCAACGCGTCAGATCGACGGCAATACAGCCAAAACCATGTTTCTTACCCCTGTAATTGGTACACCGGGTTGTCATCCGGGGAGAATGGATTCCAGGTTTAAACTGTGGGCAGTAAGGGGTGTACCATGTTTGGGTGATTTAGAATTAGTAGAATCCCTACAGTGTGGATACAAGCTCTTGGGCCCAGCAAGTCCACTTCGACCTTCTGAAGAGTAACCCACCCAGACCCATTCCCCTACCATCCCATATTTACCCTGATTAATGCCCAAACCTACACATCCCTGAACACTATGGGTGATTTATCAATGACCAATTCATCTAACATGTGCATTTTTGTACTGTGGGAGGAAACCCACACAGACACGGCGAGAATGTTAACTTCACACAGCCAGTCACCCAAGGCCAGAACCAAAGCCGAGACCCTGGTGCTGTGAGGCAACAATGCTCACCACTGAGCCACCACTTGTTATTTGACGGAGAAACAATGATATCATTTGATCAAATAACTTGTACGTATGGACTACCTAGTAGAGATCTCTTCTGTATTTTTTCCCAGATCAGAGATTTGATTTTAAAAAAAAACACACTTTTACCACACTCTTACAGATCCGATAAAGGGAAGAGGGCGCTTATTGATTAGAATACACTCTATCAGTACCCTTTATCATTAGTTGGAGAGTGTCCCCTCAGACGAGACTGTGCAGCTTTGTGATGTCTGCTAGAGAGAGTTGGGGGTTCAGAACACTTCGGAGACAAGGGAGGACATTTGTGAAAATGTTTGAAGGATTTTGATCTGTAATAGGACCCAAACCATGCAGTTGAAAATACTTCATAGGGTCTATCTGACCCCAAATTGTCTCTCAAAATGCGAAGTGGGATTATCTTCAGCATGTCCGAAATGCAGAATGACTACAGGCACTCTTACTCATTGCTTGTGGTTCTGCTGCAGACTTCATCTATTTTGGAGCACTGTGTCAGATGTGACAGAGTGCGTATTGAGGACTGAATTGGAGATGGACTTGGTTTCTGTTTTCCTGGGCCTGCCCAAGGTATTTTCCACAGATGAACATGGGAAAAAATTATATCCTTACATTCCGGACTTTCCGTGCTAGGAAAAATATTCTGTTGTGTTGGATGTCTGAACTCCCCCACCCCCAGAGAGGAAGAACTGTGAACATAAAAATGTGTATCAGTTAATGCTCTTGATGAACGAGAACTGTCATTTTGTCATGCTGAGCTGTATTATTTATTCATTATTTATTGTGTAGTTTTGTTTTTTTCTTCTGTCTGTGTAGTGCTTTAAGTTGTTTTGTATGTAATTTTCTCAGTTATTTGAGTTGTGTTGTTCCTGGTTTATTATAATATTAAAAAACTCTTTTTTAAGTATTTTTTTAAATTAAAATGCTAACTTTGATATAATACAGCCCCAAAAAAACTCTCATTAGAGAGACCACTCATGGTGGTTTATCCTGAGGATCACCACATCTGGGGCGATAGGGTGAGGCTGAGAGAGTCTCCCCTTCATGGTAATCTCTGTCAGTGTGAGGAACTGAAACGGCGCTGTTGCCCTGCCTCTACATCACAAACCTGCCTTCCTGCCAACTGAGTGGGAGACCGTGTAACTGTTAAAGACAGAAACTGTCACAAACAAAGGGTAAGAGAAACATTCATAGTAAGGAAAGTGGTACAGTTCAGATAACGGTCAAGATAACGCCTGAGGGTAAAAATGGTCTCTGCTCGAAATTGTATTTGTAACAAGACGTGTTTAGAAGTTGTTTTTGGTTTAATATCATTAAGGTGAGTCAAGTGACTCTTATGTGTTACGCATTGGGACACTACCATTTTCCTGAAACTGGGAAATATTTGGAACATTATCCCCTGTATACCTCCAGGGATTCCCTTGATGCAAGCTGCCTGAAAATGAGTCACGCCTCCTTTTTTCTGGTCAAAGCCTCAATATCTCTTGGCATCCAGGGTTCTCTCTTCCAGTCTCACATAACCTTCACCCTCACAGCAAAATGGAAACCTTGAACTCGAGCTATCTCCTACTTGCCCGAGATCCTTTTACCTGGAATCAAACAACTCCAATCATCCCCTGCAATCCCCTGTCTAACTCCAACAACATACGCCTTGCTCCAATTTAGAACTTGAATCTGTGGACCAATTTTGTCCCTACCATAACTATTTTAAAATTAATACAACTCTGATCACTTTTACCAAAATGGTCCCCCTCTTTCTCTCCTTCACCTGTCCTGCCCTATTTCCCAACGGTGGGTCGAGTTTGTCCCTTCCTGAGTACGATACTCTATATATTGATGATGGAAACTTTGCTGTACACACTTAACAAATTACGTTCCATCTAAGTTCTTAACCATCTGGAAGCCCCAGTCTATGTTAGGAAAATTGAAATCACCTATTATAACAACCCTATTGTTCCTGCAAGTCTCCCCAGTCCCCCTGCATATTTGTTCCCCTAATTCACATTGTTAATTATAGTGCAATAGTGTTGATTATAACATTACCAACCCCCTCTAACTACTTTGTTTCACGAAACCTCATTGGATATTATTTCAGGTATTTCAACTTTAAATACTGGTGTGATACTCGCCTTAATCAGAACTATTGGTATTTAAACTGTTTCCATTTACATCTCTACGTCGCAGTGATTTTCACATCCATGGCACCCCTTGTCAAGGCACAGTGGAGATATGGAGCTGGAAATGGATGGGAGCTGCACATCCTGTCACCTCCAACATTGGCTGCAAGTTTCCCCACACTGGGCAGCGATCTAACACAGTGTTACCGAACAATGCAACAGCCTGGGTTTATATATGAGTGAACCAGTGCAGTCTGCAGAGCTCCCCAAGCTGGACATTTAGACCATGATTATAGATCAAGTATTGGTGTGGGCTGCACAGATTTCCACTCTGGACATTGCTGGGTTGTATTTAGCAGTATGCTAGCCATATCTACACAGTGCTCCATCCTGAAAGTATAATGGATGGGCTGGTTATGTGAGTTGGATTGCGAATGTGAGAGAACTAAACATCTGGCAATACCTTTATTTTGTGTTTTCATTCTTGTTATTGGACCCTTCAAATCCAGACTCATCCGGTTAGACCCGACCCTCTGGATGAGTCATGGGGACTGTTGTTGCAGCATCTGGGTCCCCAACATGACCAACAAATGGAGCAGAGGCTGCAGAGAGGACAGTCTCCGTAAAATGGAATGAGGGAATCACTATCAAATCAGCCGTGGTCTTAGCGAATGGTGGGGCAGGATTGTGTGGACCACGAATGCAACTTATTCATATATTTGTGTTTGTTCCAAGCAAACTCCCCTTCTCTCCCAGTGTCCCATACTGCTGGGGAGTGAGTCCCCTCCTCCTGTTCCTGCGTAACAGGATCCTCGGGCCTCAGTAGCCTCTAGATTTCCCTGTGTCCCAGTTTCGAGCAGTTGAATGACCGCCTTCTGTTCCTGTGTCCCAGTCTCGAGCAGTTGAGTGACTGCCTCCTGCTCCTGTGTCCCAGTCTTCAGCAGCTGAGTGACTCCTCCTGTTCCTGTGCCCCAACTGATCAGGTCCCAGGGCTTTGTTCACCTTTATATGTTTTTAAATGTTCAACACCTCCTTGTAATATAGACACTTTTCAAGATATAACTATATATTTCTTCATTCTCTCGCTCTTGTAACCTCCTCCACATTAAATACTGAGGAGAAATACTTGTTTAGTATCCCTTCCATCTCCTATGGTTCCACACATAGGTAGCCTTTATTGACCTTTAAGGTGCCCTATTCTCTCCCTAGTTAATCTTTTGCAATTATTAAAGTTGCTTCAATGCCTCGTTAACCTTATTTCGAAAGCCATCTCATGGCCACATTTTTCTGGTCCGATTTCACGTTCACTATACACCTACTGCCCTTCTACACCTCTGGGGATCCAATTGATCTCAGCTCTGTTTTCCTGACATATGCCTCCTTCCTTAACTTGACCAGAGCATCAATATATCTAGCCATCCAGCACTCCCTGCACCCACCAGATTTGCCCAACTCACTAATAGGAACACGTTGGCTCTGGACTCTCTTAAACCACGTTTTGATGCCCTTGCATTTTCCAACCATCCCTTTACCTGCGAATAAGGTATCCCAATTGGCCTTTCACAGGGCTCACCTAACACTTTCACAATTGGCCTTATTCAAAGTTAGAACTTTAATATTTACATCAGATCTTTCCTATTCCTCAACTAGTTTAAAATTAATATTTATGTGTAACAGACTTGAATGTTAAATAAACATTTCCTGCCCCGATGTAACAGGCTCAAGAGGCTGAATAGCCTCCTCCTGTCCCTCTGTAATAGACTAGAGAGGCTGAATGACCTCCTCTTGGCCCTCTGAAATAGACTCAAGAGGCTTCATGGCCTCCTCCTGTCCCTGTGTAACAGATCCGAGACATTAAATGAGACAGCAACCTGTGGATTACGAGCAGCCATTAAACTGTATCTGATGGAGGTCCATCCCTTCTCAGTTACAGAAACACAAACAACACAATGTACTCCAGGTCCCCTCTCAGTAACACTTCATACAGCTGCAGCGACACATCTCTTTGTTTTGAATGATTCTTTCAGCAAAATGTGCCAATATTCCAGCTTTCCACCTATTCAAGTAGCAACAGGCTAATATGGGTTGAATGGTCTTCTCTTATCCCTCTGTAAGAGGCCCATAGGGACAGAATTGCTTCGGCCTGTTCCTGAGCAGCAGTCTCAAGGTTCTGTCTCAAGGTTATGAAAGGATTTGACAACAGGGCATTAAAACCAGGAGCGGCCGCACACTGGTCAATAAGTTCCGTACTTTGTGTTCAGGAATCTAGAAACTTGCCCACACGACTTTCTTTTATGCAGTCGATCTATTATTTTATAACTGCCTCCTTTCATAAACAGAGTGGAACATATATAGACCCCTGCAGTGTCCTGTTAATACTCTCATATACAAGTTAATTAAAAGATTTAAAAGATTTAAAGATTTATGATCCATCCCTCAGCAACCCTCATCTATTCCATCTAAAACCAGTAAATGAAAAGTGATGTTTTGAACGGGTTAACTGAGCCTACTTGTTCGGTAAGTGCGATTAATGCCAATCTCCATGGATTCTAATTATGCCAGTGGAGGATTTCATCTTTTAATGATAAATGGGCTCCATTCATTGTGTTATCCCATAACATGAGCGGGAGCATCACCGACAGCACTGACAGGGAACAGCAGATCGAGAGAGAAGGGGAGGAGAGATCAGAATCTTAGAACAGTAGACTGGAATGCACCAACAATGGATCAGAATTTGAGAACATTAAACTAGAATATTTAAACAATGGATCAGAATCTGAGCACATTAGACTGGAATGTTCCAACAATAGACAGGAGTTTATCCGATTATGTTTGGTATCTTTCTGCATTTTATTGGTGGTCATTATCATCTCAGATCTAATACGCCCTTCTCATTATTCAATACTTTTATTATCCCTTCCTGGCTATCGTTGATGTTCCTGGTGAGTGTCACTGTCCAGATTTTGTTTTCTATAAACCAGTTATGACTATATTATTGTTATTTCATCTCGTCTGCACTTCTTGCCACAATTATTGTTCCTGTTGAATCTCTCAATCCAGATATTCACTCTACAGACCACTACTAACTACATCAATGAACGTGTTCAATTACTGTTTCGCTCTCTGCTCTGGCAGTGTTACTCCGGGTCTCTATGTTGATCTATTCAGTTTCAGGGGAGAACCACAATGCATTGTATCATTGCCTTTGCTGTTAAGAGCATGGAGGTCACCGTCTACTGCTCTGGTTACAAACTCCACTTCCTTCCACTGTTTCCATCCCATCCCTGGCCAATATCTGCAGCTGAAAGAGACAAGTCACAACTGTGGGAGATCCCTTTGACGATGAGCTGATTCTTGACACTATGCCCTGAACATTTCTAACTTGAAATACTCACCACTCCAGCATATATCTCACTGGTTTATTCCATCTGCTGTTTGAACCTTAAGATATGAAGTACAGTCTTAATAAAGCCAATAATGTGCTGCTGACACTCCGGGCTTCAAACCTGCCGAAGCAAATCTGATTCGACCTCACACCAAACTCCCATCCATCTGTCATTCATGTGCACGCCGATATATATTGCTATTGTGTCTGGCAATGACTTTATTTTAACATTCTCAAACACTTTACCTCATCTGTCCATGAAACTTCCCTCATTCTCTTTGTTGACTAACAAAACTTCTGCCAGTTGTTCGTATTTAAAATAATTTCCTCCATGTGCGTTCCTTCTCAAACAATGAGTTTCGCATTCAACCACGCACATGCACACAAACACACAGAGCAAATCTTCCCATTGCAGGCAGTAATCTGATGCGAGGATAGTTAGCATATGATAGTAAAGTTTGCAATGCTCTCCATGCTGGGCAGATAGTGTAGTTTACTGAGCAGCACGCTCGCATGGTCTGCACAGCTCTCCATGCTGGGCTGTCATCTTGTCCCAGTTTATATTTGTTTGTGGTGGTCGGTGAAGCAGATTCATACAATTTGATGTAACAAACCATTTCAGCTGAGCTGACAATGCTTTATTCAATGTTATCATTCCTGTGATTTTACTCACAAAGATCTCACTTCTCCAGTTAGTCCCACTGCCCTGTCTTTTTCCCCATATTTCCACAACATCTTTTCAGTTTATTAACTGTTCGCAGGAGGCTCCCAAGCACTGATGATGTCGCCTAGCCAGGGGACGAAACGTTTGCAACAAAAACTTCCAGCTCGGCGAACAGAACCACAATAATTAACTGTCTCTTTCTTTTTTTAATGTGACTCTTTCTGTCCCTCTGTATCTTTTCCTGGCCTTGGGTTTTGTCTCCTTAGTGTATCTAGTGCTGGCATTGTGTAGCTCAGAAATATTGAAATGGTGTGTATGAAGCTGTTATGTACTTCCCGCTGTGTCCCATGTGATGGTCCATGGACAGGCGTGTTTCAGAAGTTATGAGACACATTCTTGTAACTTGGTCTGTACCTGTGGTTGTCCCTCTCAGGTGACCTTGCGATCAGTAACACGAGGGAGCCCACTGAGTGAAGGACCAGGCATCTAAATTGCCTGACAATGCTGTAATTTTTTTAATAAATCATTAGTTTCTCATTTTTATTAGTAAGAGGTCTTAAAGGACAAACTGCCTAATGAAAACGTCTCAAGTAAATAACTTACGAGGCTTTTAGGGATTTTAATAAATGCTAGTAACAATGGCCAGCTCGCACAGACCACACGTTCTAGTTTGTTTTTTTCTGGAGCTGTAACAATCACCGGGTGCTTGGGGTCCCAGAGGGGTTGGAAGTTTTAGTAAATTATCCCTAGCTGCTACTCTCTCTAAAGCCTCACTTGATGGTGTTTCCTCCTGGATTGGAGAACTGTATGCAAGAATGCATGTCTGAATGTTCCTTTTAGCCAAAGGGTATGTTTAGGTGATGTTAATAGATTGAACAGTCCATTTGTAGAACGCACTGTATCCATTATCCGGTCAGGTTTTCCAATAGGCGCCTCATCTTCCGCGTAGGAACCCTCCAACCACAAGGGATGAACTCGGATTTCACCAGTTTCCTCATTTCCCCTCCCCCACCTTGTCTCAGTCAATTCCCTCGAACTCAGCACCGCCTTCCTAACCTGCAATCTTCTTCCTGACCTCTCCGCCCACACCCCACTCTAACCTATCACCCTCACCTTGACCTCTTTCCACCTATCACAATTCCAACGCCCCTCCCCCAAGTCCCTCCTCCCTACCTTTTATCTTAGTCTGCTGGACACACTTTCCTCATTCCTGAAGAAGGGCTCATGCCCGAAACGTCGATTCTCCTGTTCCTTGGATGCTGACTGACCAGCTGTGCTTTACCAGCAACACATTTTCAGCTCAGGTTTTCCAATAGTTAAGTTATTCTAAATTCCTCTTCACTTTGTATGGATTATCATTAGAGGAGAGTGAGGTTGAGCAACTCTATGGTAGCCAAAGGCCTGATCAGGAACTGTATAAATACATCCAGGCATTACCTAAATTTGATGAGAACGATGGGGGAGTCTTTTTAATTTCATTTCAGAAAGTGGCTAAACAAGTGCAGTGGCCAGAGAACATGTGGATTTAGTTTATCCAAACAAAGCTGATAGGTATTTGCATCCTTATCGGAGGAGGTGAAGAAAGCCAACTGAAGTGCATATGAGCTTGTGCCAGAAGCCGACAGTGTTTCAGGGATCTAAAATAGCATCCCTGGTTAAACGCACGTTGTGTTTGAAAGAATCAAACAAAGTAATTTTGAAAGGTGGGGAAGGGTATTAAAAACAGAGCAAAGCTATGACACTCTGAGAGAGACTCTAATTTTGGAGAAGTTCAACAATTCAGTTCCTGCAGTCGTGAGAACTCGTGCGGAAGAGCAGAGAGTTAAAACGGCAAGATTAGAAGCTGAAATTGCTGATGATGGTGATTGGGTTCAGAAATCAAAGTTTGGTTTTAGTGAGGGATTGAGATGAATGTGTGAGATCTTCTGAAAACATATCCGTGTGAGAGTAACGTTTACTGGCCTAGGCCAGGAGTAGCAGGTAAAGAGGTTACAGCATTAAGAGATACAGAAGGATGTAACTCTTTTACGCTGAGACATGAGGAACTACGTCATTCAGAGGGACTATTGGAGAGCTGAGAAATGCTCCATTAAGTAACATGTGGTCAGAATGTCCATTGGAAACATCAACAGATTTATTCCACAGTGAGGAAGGAGGCCTTGAGCTTGGTGTTGGCATTACAACATTTCAGCAGTTAAATTGCAAATAACATACCTGAGACAAATCTTTGTCACGGATCGTGACCCCTTAAAGTTTTTTGGAGAAGTTTAGTGAGAAAATACCAGCCTGTTTCAACTGAGCTTATTATTGCTGCCATTCAATTTGAAATTATACAGGTGACAGGGCGAGAAAAAGTAAGTTTTGACACGTTGTGGAGACTTGGATGAAGAAAGACAAAAGGCATTCTGTGGCAGGAGTAAAATGACTGAAATCGAATCGAGTTGTGAACATTTGTATGCTCAGAGTCAATGTAATATATTTTCGTTCCAGTCTACTAATAGAGGAAGATTAGGAGGTCTAAAATGAATCCATTTTTGTGTATTGATGGATCATTTGATTAAAGGTGGAGTTGTGAGAATACTATCACTGTAAAAAGGTTATTTTCTCTTGTTTTTTTTTTAGGAGAGTTTTAAAGGCAGAGATGCAGAACTGCTGTCTGAAAACAGTTTAAGTAAATAACTGAGAAAGCCTTTAGGTTTCATTAAAGCGGTGGTAACAATGGAAGGGCAATGGCCAGACCACGTTTCCGCGTTTTGTTTTTAGCTGCAGCATTCAGAAGCTGTTCGGGTCCCAGAATGGTTGGAAGTGTCAATACTTGATCCCCAGCTGCCTTTCTCTCTGAGATCTCTATTTATGTTGATTTCCCCTGGATCAGAAAACTTCATGTATAGATCTGTTTTTGATTATGTCTTTGTGCCAAGCGGTGTAAACCAAGAAGGTACGGGATCTATTGTTTGTGTAAGTTTTCAAACATATAAGCCAACCTGAGATGTTCTTTTCTTTGATAGTATTTTAACTAAAGCATTTGAATAGATTATAATTTGCTTAATGTCGAGTGGTTTGACCAATCACAACATATCTGGAAAGCACTCTTCACATCTATTTTTAAAATAAGGAAAGGTTTGGGTCCAAGCGACCTTCTTAAAATATTTTGCGGGGATCTGGCCTGGTCCACAACACTTATAGACGAGGGGTTTCCGACTGACTCCTGTTATTGAAAAGTCAGTGGAGGGGCTGGGGATGGTTTGCTGGAGGTTGTGCTGTGAGCTGCCTCAGACATTTAGGGAGCCTAAGGATTTGCTGACCCAACTTTGGATGGAGCGTCGGGACTGTAGTTACAACATCTGGGCCTGTAACATGAGTAATAAAATGGAGCAGAGGTTACAGAGAGGGAAGCTCTGAAACCACGCAGTGAGTGTGTGTGTGGGGAAAGGGATCTGCCGTGTCCACCCGGGTTTTCCATGAACAGCTTTGCATGAACACTTAACCTAGGAGCAGAGTGTGAGGGGACACTGATTGAACAAAGAGCTGGTAACAGAGCGGCGTCATTTCCTTTAACACGTCCTGCAGCTTCACACCAGGGGAAAGACGGTGCTGCCAGTGACTGTTCGGGTCACAGTTTCATTCAGCTTCTATGTTCTGGAACTTTCCAAACAGGACTGGGTTACATATCCGTCATCTCCCAATATGTTGCCATCAATGTAACCTTTCGGTGACGGAGGATATATGTAGTAGATATTGGTAAATACATTGTTTCACCCTCAGCAGGGAGCTGCCGTGTGTATCCAGTATAGTGGGATTCCCGATGGTGCACATGGCATCTGCGGAGTAGCCATGTCAGTGGGGACAGGTAGAGGCACTGAAGAAGCTCTCTCTCCATTACCCCTGCAGCGTGCCGATGCACAGGTCTTCATGTTGGTGAATACCCCTGTCCTGACAGCAGCCACAGACTCTTCATTCGCAAGCAGGCAGCCATTCCCATCGTCTTCGGGTCTCCATGTAGAAAGGAATGAATGTATCTTGGATAAAGGCCGTGCCCTTGATACATTTTTGAAAACAGTATCCCCATCACCAACCAAACACTTCAAAACATTCCTTGTGTACGGAGAGCAATGGGGTCACTTGGAGTGTCTGGGAGCAGACGATCAGGGATGGAGCAAAACCTCCCATGTCTGAACGTGTCTGAGTGAACCTCCCAGTACACAGTATCATTAAGCCCTGTAATCCCCCTCCATTTCAGTAACTTACTGCCTTCCATTATTCCTGTAAATGAAATTACAGGTTAAATCATGTTATATTGCACCTGCCAAATTATTATCCGTTGCCTTTACCTCTCTGTATCTATGTGTAGACTCTCCACCCTCTCTTGATAACTTAATCTCTTGCTTATCACAGGAACATGACGCAACTCAGTATCTGTATATCTGTTCCATCCTCCTGATCATTGATAGAGATTGTAAATAGTTGACGACCCAGCATTGGTCACTGTGTGACTCCACTGGTGACGTTCTGTCAAACTGATTAAGACTGATTTATCCAGAGTGCCTGCTTCGGGTTTGATACACAATCCTCCCCCATTACTGTGTAATACAGTCGAAAAGCTGAATATGAACGAGGAGAATCAGTCAGGAATCCAAACCCTCGAACCTGCTCCGCCATTGAATACAATCATGGCTGATGTCATCGCGGCCTCTGTTCCACATTCCTGACATCTCTCCATCCTCAAACTGTAGTCTCTTCTTGTTGATAGCGGCTCATGAAAAAAATGTCCACTCCACATCTACACTTTCAATTAGGTTTAGCATTTTACAGAACTCAATGAGCTCTCCTTTCATTCTTTTAAACTCGAGAATATAGGCCTGAACTGCTCAATTTGTCTTCATAAGACAAACACTTCAACTGTGGAATCAATCTAATGAATCTCTTCTGAATTGCCTCCAATGCAAATATCTTATTCCGCAGGACACCTAAACTGTACTCCAGTTGCAGCCTCACTAATGCCTTGCATAGCTACAGCAACACTCCCTACCTTTCTACTCTATCCTTTCACAAATAAACGCTGAAGTTATGCTTGCATTTCTCATTACTTGAAGTACCCGCATGCAAGTTTTCTGTGATATGTGCAAGCAGGCACTCAGACACGTCTGCACTGAAGCACTTTGAAGTCTCTCTCCATTTAGATTATAATCTGCCTTTTTATTAGGCTGGCCAACTTGAATAACCCCATATTTATCCACTTTAATTTTCATTGCCAAGTGTTTGCCCATTCACCCATACTATCCATATCGTTTTTAAATCTCTTGCATCATCATTCCGAAGTAATTTCTCACCAATGTTAGTGTCTTCTGAAAATGTAGCTATAGTATTTTCTATCCCGTCAACCGAGTAATAATATCGATCACAAATGGTTGAGGCATGAGAACTCAAATCTATGACACCCCATGAATTGCATTTTCCAATAGAAAATGACACATTTAATTCATCTGACTGCATTTTGTTGGTTAACCAATCCTCCAACCAAGCTAATAAATTACTCCTAAACCGATGCTGTCTGATCTTACCACTCGTGTTTTGGAGAAACGACATATCTGAATCCTTGACGAAGTCCAGATATATTCCATCTCCAGGATTCCCACTATCCACCTTGTTTGTCACATCTTTAAATAACTCAAGAAAACACTTCAATCATGATTCATCTTTTGTAAAACCATGTTGAGTCCAATGGATTGTGGTTTAAGTTTGCAAATGTCCTCAACAATGGATTCTAATAATATGCCTTGAATTACAATACTTTATTGTTACATTTTACACCCTAATGTATTCAGTTATTAGAAGTTCTTCCCCTTCGAAAACCTTTACGTTTTCTTTGAATTCCTGTTTGATGGGCAAAAGGTTTTAAGAGATGTGCTCCAATTGCTGCATAAGAGGTATGTGTGGCTGAATGGACTCATCATTCTGCTGGTGTACAAAATCGATGGGATGAAGTCTTTCAGGCGTTCCCATGGTGTCGTCTCCAAGGCCAGAATGACCACCTCCTGTTGATGCGTTAGAGGGGTGGGGGATTATGGAAGCTTCCCGTTGCTGTGTAACATTTTGAGGGGCTGTTGGGTCTTCTCATATTTCTCCATAATAGGTGGAGATACTGAACGGTCTCCTCATGTATCCCAGAGATGGGACCAAGGGAGTGATTGGTCTTCTCTTGTTCCCATACAACAGACACGTGTCTGAATTACCTCCTCCTTTCTCATGAAATAAGTCACAGATAGTTTTTATCCTTATACAATTCCCTTGCAACAGTCTCGGTGGGTCTGAATGACCTCCTGCTATCCCAGTGTAACAAATCTCCTGCCACTGTGTAACCGCTTTCAGTTCCTATGTTATAGATTTGAGGTGGCTGAATGGATGATACTGTTGCTGTGTAACAGGATACTGGCACTGCATGGCCTACTCTGGGTTTAGTGTTATAGATGCGAGGGGCTGATTGTCCTCCTTCTGTAAATATACACCAGGCTCCAGGGGCTGAACAGACTCGTTCTAATCTGGTGTAACAGGGTCAAAGGCCTGCATATCCTTCTGTTGTTCCTGTGTAACAGGCTGGAGAATCGACTGGATTCCTCCATTATCTGTGTAATTTGCTTCAGTTGTTAACTCCTTCATGTCATCTATGTTTAAGTAAGATCTTCTTTCATTTTTGTAAACTCCAATGGGTATTAGATCAACGTGATAATCCTTTCGTTATAAGTTAGCACCTTTATTGCAGGAATCAGTTGAGGGAACCATCTCTGAGCTGGTTCCAATATAACAACATCCTTTCTTCATTGAAGAGACCAAATCTGTACACACTACTCCAGATGTGATCTCACTAAGATTCTGTACAGCAGCAGCAATGCTTTACCACCCTGCTGTAAGGTTCCCACCCAGGTTAGAGCAGTCTCAGCTCTCTGGGGGAAACACAGAGCATTGTTGAACGACCATTGTCCTTCTCTACTCCACGAGCATTACGGGAGATCTGGAGAAAATGTCACAATGATGCTTAAGAAGATCATAAATGATGTGGCGAGATGATCTCTACCATTAATCTGCCCACATCCCACGCCGCTCAGATCCTACAGAAGCTTGTAAGGTGGAGCATAAAAACAGCAAGGAGAAGGAAACATTGATGGGAGTTATATATCAAAGTGAAAGCTGCAATATAAATGTTGGACACGTTATAAAACAGGAAAAGGAGATATACACATGTGTGCCCATTGCAGTAATAATGTACTGTTTATAGTATATCTAAACTGTGTTAACCCAACTGAATACTAATGCTGGGAAAAATGGATTTCATGAGCATGCGTTAGACGACTTGCATTAACACTTTGTCGAACACTGAGCTAGAGATCAGGTTATGTAGGAATTGGTGTTGGATTATCAGAAGAGCTAATTGAAAGCTTTGCTGTAAAGGACCTTTTGGGAACAGTGACCAGAATGCATTGGTTTACTTTTATGCTGTTTGAGGACACGATAGTTTTTGTTTTGTTTGAAGTAACCGTTATAAATCTGAATCATACAAGCCCCGAAGGTGTGAGGAGAAAGTGGAGACTACAGATGCTGGAGATCAGAATCGAAGAGTGTGGTACTGGAAAAGCACAGTCAGGCAGCATACTAGGAGCTGGAGAATTGACATTTTGGGCATGAGCCCTTCATCAGGAATGAGGCTTATGGGTCAACGGGGCTGAGAGATAAATGAGAAGGGGGCGTGGCATGATGGAGGTAACTCGGAATGCGATAGGTAGATGAAGGTGGGGTAGAAAGTGATGAGTGATGAAGTGAGACAGAACGCCTCATCTACTGCATCCATTGAACTCTCTACATTGGCGAGACAAAAGTGGATCATTTCAGAGAACATATCTGGGACAGCCACATTGACCAACTCCACCGCCTTGTGGCTGAACACTTTAACTCCCCTTTCCACTCTTCCAAGGACATGAGAGTCCTGGGCCTACTCCATCGCCAAACCCTAAACACCCGAAGCATGGATAAAGAAAGGCTCCTCTTCTATCTTGGGACCCTCCAAAGACAGGCGATTAGTGTAGATTTCACCAATTTCCCCATTTCCCCTAACTCCACCTTATCCCAGTCCAATCTTCCAACTCAGCACCCTCCCCCCCCCCTTTTGAACGTTCCTATGTGTTCATCTTCCTTCCAATCGATCTGGTCCACCCTCCTCTCCGACCTAACCCTTTCAGCCTCACCTTCAACTACCTATTAGATCAAAGGAAGCAGCTTAGAAAAATGCCAAGTGTCGTAGTCTGCCAGTGGATTCAGAGAAATGTAGGACCCAGCAACGAGTGACCAAGAAAAGGAAATCAAAAGCGAAAAAACATACAAACAAAATAAAAACATAAAGACTGCTAAAAAAAATCACTGTATGAAACAAAAGTAAAAACAAGGTCAAATGTGGAACAGTGGGTGTGCGGACACGATAATGTATTGGAGAGAACAGAGAAATCAAAGGGGAAAGAAACAGTTTTTTTGTGTCTATCTTCAAGGCAGAATATCCAGAAATTCTCCTAGAAATACCAAGTGGCTTTGGGACTTGTGTAAGTAAAATTTAAGATCATTCTTATCAGTGTTGACGTCATCTTTGAAAAGAAAGCTGGATTGAGTATTTATAAATCTGACGGATCAGATGTACTTCATACAAGAATTTCAGAGGAAGCAGCAATAGACATACTGAGTGCATCGCAGATTTTCAACTTATTTTCCAATACATTCCCGACAGATATTTAGCCAATCTGGATAAGGCAAAAGTTATAAATACTATCCAACAGTTTAAGAAAGGATGAAGATGGAGACTGGTGAACTACATACCAGTAACTTGTAATCCGCGGTCGGGTTTCTCCTGGGCTGAATTACAAAGAACGTGTTCCTGGATATACAGAAGGTAATGGGAAAGCTGAGGAGGATGATCATGCATCGATGAAACGAAAACCATACGTGGCAAACATTTTTTGGAACAGTTTGAAGATGATTCTTGTGGACGTAGGCAACGCGGAGCTAATGGATAACGTATGGTTGGATGTTCTGGAGGGTCTTTTTTAAGAACTCTCCCACTAACTTCATAAGAAAAGTTAAAGGAATTGGGAAGAACTCAAGCAAATAGGAAACGAAAAATTAGGTTTACATTCATGTGAATGCAATTGGAATATAGAAGATGACGTGCACCAGCTGCACAGAGTGTTGCTGAGACTAAACTTAGAGAATTGTGTACCGTTTGGAGTCCCAATCTAAGATAGAGTATACTGACTACAGAGGAACTGCAAAAGGTATTCTCCAGGTTAATCCCTAAAATGGCAAGATTGTCTCTGATGGGGGAAATTCAGCCTGTGATCTTGAGTTTCAAAAGATGAGAGGTGATTTTAGTAAAACTTCGAAACATGGAGGGGAGGGAATAACAGAGGGTCATGGAAAAGCGCAAGCAGGCGAGATTAGGGAGAATCCCATGTTATTCTACACGTACAAGTAGAACAGAATAATCAACAAACAGTTCATGTCAATTCGAAACCAAAGAGGCAATCAGTGTGTCAACCCGGACAACATTGATAGATTGTTACATGAGACCATCACAGCTGTTTTACTTGAGAGAAGGAGGATGCAGGTACAGAATTCGAGAAGATGGACTGGAAAGCTATTGAAGAGATTGATATAAAATACGACCAGGGGTTTGAGGCTTAGTCTGGTATAAAATTGGAACAATCCGCAGGTCAGGATACTGTTGGAGTCAAGGGAGGAAAGACCCTGACTGGAAATTTTAATTGGAATCCGACCATAGGGGAGGTGCCAGAGGACTGGAGAACAGCTAATATGATTCCACTTCACAGTAAGGATGGTAGAGATAGACCAGGTAACGAAAGACGAGCGAGTATTAGATCACTGTTCGGGAAACTACTGGAGAAAATAGGGAAGGAGAAAATTGAACTCCAATCAGAATGGCAAGGCTTGATCAGTGATAATCATCATGACTTTATCAGAGGGAAGTCACAACTAATGGATTTGATTGAATTTGTTTGAGGACATCGCTTATTTAGTTTTGCAACAAGGCCTTTGACAAAGTTCGACATGGGAAACTGAAAAGAATAAAGTACAATCACACAGTATCAAGGAGAACTTGACAAGTTACAACGAAAATTGTCTTAGTGTCAGAAGGCAGAGGGTGGTGGGAGAAGGCTGTTTGTGTGACTGGAAACCAGTGACCCCTGGTGTACCACAGGGATCAGTCCTATGTCCCTTATTATTTGTAGCATTCATTCATGGTATCGATGTGAATCTGGAGGGGGTGGGTGGAGGTGTGGGAGTTGTGATATGTAAGTTTGTATTTGATACAATGATTTGCCGGGTGGTTGGCAGTGAGAAGAAATATCTGATTTTACAGGAAGATACAAGTGGAATGATCAGATGGGCAGATCAATGGTAGATGCAATTTAAACTTGAGAAATATGAGGTGAAGTACTTTGGAAGAAGGAACCAGACATGGGGTGTACACAATGATTGGCAGCACACTAGGAAGCTCAGAGGGTGTTTCTCCACACATCCCTGAATGTAATTGAACAGGGAAATGGACAAGTTAAGAATTGAACCTTAGGTGTAGCGTTTATTAATTAGGGCTTAGATTATAAGTGCGACACAGGGCTTTGTTTAGTCCATGATGGAGTACTGTATGTAGTATGTGGATGTGATTGTACTGGAGGGTTTGCAGAGGAGATTCACCAGGATGTTCCCTGGGATGGAGCATATCACCAATGGAGAAAGGCTGGGTAAGCTCGGGTTGTTTACTTTAGACAGAGGGGCTGAGGAGGATGTGATTCAGAAAGATAAGTTAACGAGGGGCATGGACAGGGTGGTTAGACAGAAGCTGTTCCTTTTAGACATAGGGCCAAAAACAAGGGAGAACACTTTGAAAGTGAAGTGTTTGAGGTTCAGAGAGGATTTAAAAATTACTTTTTTTTCACCCAGAGGGTGTTGGGGTCTGTAATGTATTTCCTGAGAGGGGAGTTATCACGGGTAACCTCTCAACCGTTAAAAGGACTTGGACGAGCATTTGGAAGTGCCATAACATTCCAGGCTATGAGCCTGGTGTTGGAAAGTGGGACTAATATCGATAGTGCTGTATTTCGATTGGCACAGACACTACGCTCCTGCAAGTGTACGGTGTGGAAGGTCAATTATTGAGCTGCTTAAGACAGGAACTGATGGGTTTCTGAGGATAATGTTCACAAAGGTTATAGGAGTGAACTGTTATAGCTTGTCAAATTATGTCAATGTGAGAAGGATGAAAAAACAGTGCAGGTTCTTTCCAGTTTGAAAGCAGATAATGGAGAATGGGAAACAGGGAAATGGCAAAAATATGAATCCACTACTTCAGTTCTGTCTTCACAGAACTTTCTGACAATACCAGGAAAACCCACTCTGGTGTGTAAAACGAAGTATTGCATGGAAAATAGAACATAGTAAGTCATTGGCTTGGGAGAAATGTTTGCGACTGAAAGTAATGGTCATAGACAACACTAACAGAGATTTATGAAATGGGAATTATGTTTGAGAAACAGACTGGGAGACAAATGAAAGACAAGCAATGGATGTTAAACACGTGGATTTTCAGAAAGATTTTGGTAAAGCTCCAAGCCCAGTTTGCAAAATCCAATCTTAGTGGATTGGAGCGAACATATGAACATGTTTCTAGATTGGGACAGCTGGCAGGAAACAGTGAATAGAAATAAACAGACTCGTGAAGCAACAGCCTGACATTATCTGTGAGGTATGATTCTGTGAGTATGACCATGTCCGAGACTCCCCATCACCTTCGCTGGATATCTCCTGTCTCACCAGCAGGACAGACACAGCAGAAGTGGCGGCACAGTGGGATACAGTTGGAAGGGAATTGCTCTGGGAGTCCTCAACAGTGTCTTTGTATCCCATTAAGTCTCATGGCGTTAGTTTACACATGGGAAAGGAAACCATGTAGCAGCCTCTCTCAACTGATGAGTCAGTGCTCCAACATGTTAATCAACACTTGGAGGAAGCACTGAGGATGGAAAGGGCACAAAATGTACTCTGGGTGGGGGCTTTCAATGTCCACAAAAAGAGTGGTGCGGCAGCAGCATTACTGATTCAGCTGCTTGGGTCCTAAATGATATTACTTCTCGACTCGGGTCTGCGGCAGGTGGTGAAGGAAGCAACAAGAGGAAAATACATATTTGACCACAGCCTTACTAATCTGCCAGTAACAGGAGTATCTGTCCATTACAGTATCGGGTAAGAGTGACGACCGCATAGTCATTGTGGAGACAAAGTCACACCTTCACATTGAGAATAGCCTCCATAATTTTGGGTGGTACTATCACCGTACTAAATAGAACAGACTTCGGTCAGATCGAGAAGCTCAAAACTGGGTTTCCATACACGTTTTGTGGGTCATCAATAGCAGCAGAATTGTACTCCAGCACAACCTCACGGCCTGGCATATCCCCCTCACAACAATTACCATCAAGCCAGAGGATCAACCTTGGTTCAAAGGAGGGTGCAGATGGGCAGACACAGCACTGGGCATAACTGAAAATGAAGTGTCAGCCTGGTGAAGCCACCAAACAAGACTACTCGTGCACCAAACAGCACAAGCAGTAAGTCATTGACAGAGCTAAGTGATACCACAAGCAACGGATCAGATCTCACCTCTGCAGTCCTTCTACTTCTAATTGAGAATAGTTATGGACAATTAAACAAGTCATTGGAGGAAGAGACTGCACAAGTATCCACATTAGTAATAATGGAAGAGCCCAGCACTTCAGTGCAAAAGATAACGTTCATGCATTCGCAATAAACTTCAGTCAGAAGTGCTGAGTGAATGACCCCACCTCAGCCTCCTCCAGTGCTCCTCAGCAGTTCAGTTACCAGTCATCAGCCAATTTGATTCACTTCACGCAATATCCAGATTCCGTTGGAGATACTGGATACGCGATAGAGTACATACCCTGACAACATTCCGGCAGTAGTAGTGAAAACTTGTGCTGCAGAATTTGTCACTGCCCTCGCCAAGCTGTTCCAATACCGTTACAACAGCGACATTCCCCCGATTATGTGGAAAATTACCCAAATCTCTCCTATACGTAAAAAGGAGAACAAATCCAATACGGCCAATTACCACCCCATCAGTCTACTCTCGATCAGCAGGAAAGTGATGGAAAGTGTCAGTGCTTACAAGGAACACCTGCTCAGCAATAACCTGGTCAATGACGCCCAGTTTGGGCTCCACCAGTGTCACTCAGTTCCTGATCTCATTATCTTGATTCAAACATGGACAAAAGAGCTGAATTCTAGAGGTGGGGTGAGAGTGACAGCCCTTGAAATCAAGCATGCCTTCGACCAAGTGTGGCATCAAGGCGCCTCAGCAAAACTGGAATCAATGGGTATTCGGGGCAAACTCCCCGCTGTTAAGAATCATACCTGACACGTAGGAAGATTGTCATGGTTGATAAAGCTCAGTCAACCCATCTCCAGGACAAGTCTGTAGGACTCTCGGTCAGTGGCCTAGGCCAAACATCTTCATGGCTGCTTCATTAATGACCTTCCCTCCATTTCAAGGTCAGAAGTGGGGATGGTCGCCAATGATTGCACCACGTTCAGCAACATTTGTGGCTCCTCAGAGACTGAAGCAGTCCATGTCTAAACGCAACAAGATATGGAGAGTATCTAGGCTGACAAGTGACAAGTAATATTCAGACCAACAAATGCCAGACCCTGACCATCACTACTAAAATACAATCTAAACACGGCCCCTTGGTAGTCAATGGTGCTACCATCACTGAATCCACACTGGACAGCAATGGTTCAACAAGGTAGCTCACCACCACCTGCTGGCCCAGGCAGTCACACTCAGATTCTGGAAATAAATATATATATTTATTAATTAACATAGGAAGGTTGCTTAGGAATCGTAGGGATCGGTGCTCAGGCCCCAGCTGTTCACAATACCCATAAAACATTTGGTTGCGGGAATCAAAAACAATATATCCCAACTTGCGACAGAACGAAAGGACGTTGGATTGTGAGTGGGTGAGGAGGTTGCAAAAAAGCTTCAATGTGACTCAGACAAGTAGTGTGAATGGGCAAATACGTGGCAGATGGAGAGCAAGGTGGGTAGAGGTGACGGTGTGCCCTTTGGCGGGCAAAATAGACTGGAAGCCTAACGTTTGAAAAGTGATTGTTAGAAATATGCTGATCTAAAAAGCGACGTATGCTTCTTTTTGTTGTTTCCTTCTGCGCAGCCCTCCGTGGTCCCTGCAGCGCAGTGAGTTCTGCACCCTGAAGTGAATACTGGGAATGCATTGGCACACTGACCAGTGGACATAGACTCACCAAGTGGGGAGCTGTAACATTGCAAAGGATCTGGATCTCCCTGTACACCAGTCATTGAAAGCAATATTGAAGGAAATAAAACACATAGGAAGATCAATGGTGTGCTGACCTTCATTTCAGGGGGATTTGAATCCAGTGGTAAGGGTGTCTTACTGCACCTGGGCCTTAGTGAGACCCCCTCTCGAACATTGTGCAGTATTGTGTGCAGTTTTGGTCTCTGTACCTAACAAAGTACAAACCTGACATTAAGGGAGAGCAGCGAAAGATGACCAGACCGATCTCTATGATGACAGGCTTGTTGTGGGAGCAGTGTTTCGGGCGACTGGGCCTGTATTTCATTGGGTTTACGAAAATGGGTGGAGATCTCAGTGAGATATATAAAACTCTGACAGGGTGAGACAGATTGGAAGCAGGGATGATAATTCCCCAGGCTGTGTTATCTAACACAAGGGGCCACAGTATTAGGTACAGACAGGCCATTCTGCATTGAGATGACAATAAATGTCTGCACTCAGAGACTGGTGAAGCTGGGGATTGCGCTGGATCCAGGAAGCCAAGACACTGAATGAAAATACGGATTTAGAGACAGTAAAAGGATGGTGGGAGAGCTGGAGAACGGTGTGGAAATAAATGGCCAACCAATATTATATTGAATTGGGTAGCAAACTCGATGTACCAAAGGGACTACTGCACTTCCTATTTTATAGCTTCCCAAGGTCAATCACATTAACTGATATATTCATTGTGTGGGATAAGTGCATTGCGGAGATGTTTGAACATGGACGACAATGAGGAAGGCACAATGTGTTGTATGGCCTACTTCATTACTGATGTTTCTGTGCAGTCTGTGGGAAAACTCTGTAAATGCTGTCACAAGCTCTCAGATGTTAGGAAGGAGGTCTCTGCACTGACGACAGGACTGTGTGTCCTGTTCCTTTTCCGTTACTGAGGCTGGGGCCGAGTTTTCTGTCCGGGTTTATCCTTTAAGACCTCGGAGCAGTTTAATACAATAGAGTGTCTTGCTTGGCCGATTCAGAGACCATTGAAAAGTTTATCACATATCTGTGTGTCTGCAGTCACGTTTAGGCCAGATCAGGAAAGCACGGGAGATTCACTTCCTGAAAGTACACTGGGGAAAGAAATTGGTGTGCACAATCGACATTGACTTCAAGGTCAATATAACTGACACCAGATTTTGCATCTTTATATTTTGTCAATTGTTTTTAATTTCCAGAGTATTAGCCTGGTCTGGATTAGTAATCCAGTGACATTTCCCCAACAGCACCATCTCCACATGGGGACCTATTGTAAACCACACTGAGCAGGTTATTTCTGTGCTGCATGACAGCTCTGACAAAAATATCTCCCACCAATTTGTCTGTCATGATGGGTCTGACGGGTCGGTAATAAGTCAGATTGTAATTATTCTCCTCTTTGGGGACTGGACATAGCTGAGTAATTTTCCACATTACCAGGGAGATGTCAGAGTTGGAGCTGGAATGAAACAGCTTCCCTAGGGACACGGCTTGTTGTGCAGCATAAGTCTTCAGTCCTGTTGCAGGAATGGGATCAGGGCCCATTTCTTTGTCGTATCTACTGTGTTCAGCTGTTTCTTCATGTCACGAGCAGTAAATCGAATTGGTTGAAGACTGGCAAAACTGATTCTGTGGGCATCATGGCGAGAGTGAGGTGGATCATCAACTCCACATTTCAGGATGACGATTGTGCAGATACCACATCCTGGTCTTTTACACAGATGTACAGGACTGTTCGGTTATTTAGGATGGGGATATTTGTGCATCCCTTCCCTCTAGTCATTTGTTTAATCGTCCAACACCATTTATAACTGAATGCGGCAAAAGTGCGGAGCTTCGATCACATCTGTTGGTTAAGTGTGGTAACTTTAATGCATTAGGATCAGGTTTAGGTTCACGTGGTTCTGACCCTGACATGTTCAACCACATTCGTCACTCAGCCAAAGATCGTGTTGATGATAATGGCAGACTGAGGAGATTATCCTAGGCAAAATGTTACAGGTTGTGGTTGAATGCTGTTCTGCTTCTCCTGCTGCTGTGGTCTATAGCACTAAATAAATACGCAGTTTTGAGCTGCAATATCTGCAATGCAATTCTGCTGTCTGTCCCTTAGTTCAAATCGAGACCCATTCACACATCAGTCATGTACTCAGTGACCTACTCTGGTTTCTAATATGACAATACTTCCATTTTCATACTCGAATTCTGCTGAGGGTCTCTCCCCGGGTCATGCTTCCAACCTGACACAATCTGCAAAACCAATTAATTGGTTTTAATTCAATTGTTTAATTCATCTGAATCGTTTTTCCTTGAGTAGTACCATCTTCTGTGTTTACAATTAATGTCTTTCCCTCTGTTTCTCTCTCTTATCAGAGTTCTGTAGTGCCAGCCTTATGTAGTTTCCGAGACATTGGCATTAGTGAAACTGGCAAAGGAGACCCCAAGTGAAGCCGAGGAGCTGCAGGACAGTGTACAGCCGAAGCAGGGGCTGGTTGTGGAGTCAGCGCCTGATCTCGACAAAGAATTTGCCTCTGTGGATGAAGTTTACTCAGAAAGAACAGGGAGAGAAGGGCAAGAAGTTATAATTTTATGAGATACGGAATCTGATCAGTCTCTAAAAGTTGAGAAGTGGGGCACTGGAAAAGCATAACAGATCAAGCAGCAATCTGAAGGGCAGGACAATCGACATATCCGGCATAAACCCATCATCAGGAATATGGCGGGGCTGAAAGATAATTAGGAGGGTAGGAGTTGGGCTGGGGGGAGGGTCACTAGGAGGATGATAGGAAGATGTAGGTGGGAGTGATAGTGATATGTCGGAGGGGAGGGTGGAGTGAATAGGTGGGAAGGAAGATGGACAATTAAGACTGTGCAAGAGGGCAGTGCTAAGTTCAACTGTTGGATCTTGGATGAGGTTGGGGGAGGGGAGATTTCGAAATTGGTGAATTTGATGCTGATGCTGTATAGTTTGACGGTTCCAGCTGTCCTACCACCTATCCCCTTCGCTCTCCTCTCCAACCTATCACCATCACACCCCACCTGCATCTACCTATCGCCTTCCAATCAACCTCCCACCCAGCTCCACCCCCACTCTCCTATTTATTTCTCAACCCCTTCCCCCACCCTTACGCCCCACTTTCCTGATGAAGGACTTGTGCCTGAAATGTCGATTCTCCTGCTCCTCGGATGCTGCCTGATGTGCTGTCCTTTTCCAGCCCCACACTTTTCAACTCTGATCTCCAGCATCTGCAGTCCTCACTTTCTCTCAGCTTCTAATAGTAAGAGATTGAAACATTTTCACTCTTTCTGACATATTATTCAAGAGCGTGATAATCCGTGGAATGGGGACAGAAAATAAGCATTCCCTTGTGTAACATCAGTTGGAGTGCCAAATCAAGGTTGGGGAAGCAACAGTGAGAGTGAGTGAGAGAGTGTCAGTTCCAGGAATACAGTTTGTTCTTGGGAACGATTTAATAGGATCCAAGGTGGGAGAGACACCCTTTGTGGTGGAGAAATGAAAGGAAGACAAGGGAACTGGGTAGTTAAAAGAAAAATACTCAAGATATTTTCCAAACTGTGTAGTAACAGAATCCCACTGTCAAGAGTTACAGTAGTTCAGGAAAACGAAAGAAAAATACAAAGGAGTTGATGCTCAGTTAAGTGACACCCTGTTTCATGTAACAATGCAGGAAACAAAATCTGAACTGGCAGAGGGTCAGGCAGAGGTCTTTAGTCCTGGGGGACTTACAACATTTATATACACAAATATATATATATATATATATATATATTAAACACACACACACACAATCATTGAGAAAATGAAACAGCATATATTGTCGGAAGTTATTAACTTAAAGATAGAACCCTAACGTTAAAATGGAGACCACAACAGGTTATTGCAGAAGGGAAATGGGCCGAAGTGCTCCAGATTGTGTTAGCAGTAGCATACAATGTTACGGGTAGCACATGAACTAACTGCAGGTGGTCACCTCGGTGTCTGGAAGACTCAGGCTAAGGAACAGAAGCATTTCTAGTGGCCTGGAATGCACAAGAACGTAGTTAATTTTTGTTGTATATGTCATACTTGCCAAGTGGTAGGTTAGTCATAGTTAATAATGAAATCAGCACCTTTGTTGGCAATTACTGCATTCGAAGAAACTTTCACGTGCCTTATGATTAATTGTGTAGCTCCCTTTTTAAAATAAAAGTGGAAACCAATATTTGTTGGCCATAATGGATGTGTCTGCCAGATTTTCAGTGGCAATTCCATTACGGAGTGTTAAGGCAAAAAGTGAGGTGGAGGAGTTGGTAGCTTTCTTTACTCTCTGTGGGCTACACAGAGGGATTCAGTCAGACCAAGGGTCTCATTTTACCGCTCAGCTGTTTCAGTAAATCATGGATAGCTTAGGCAGACTGCACTTCAAATCAAGTGCGTCCCATCCTGAATCCCAGGGAGCCTTGGAAAGTTAGTATCAGACGCTGAAGACCATGTTAACAGCGTACTGTCAGGATTACCCGAATGATTGGGATAAAGGTGTCGCATGAAATTGTGTGCCATTGGAGATATCCCAAATAAATCTACTCAGTTTACTTCCTTTGAGTTATTATTCGTACATGAAGTGAGATGTCCTTTGAAATTGATTAAATAGAAAGCGACAAGACTGAAGTCGGCGATCTCACACTTGGATTATGTATGTGAGGTGAGGGAGAGATTGGACCGAGTAGGTGAGTTAGCTAAACAGCACCTGAAGAGGGCACAGTACAGAGTGATGCAGGTGGCAGATAAAAACTCTGAATCTTTTACGATTTCCCGTGGGGATGACGTATCAATATTGCCAGCAGTGGTAAGAAATATCTTCAAAGCCAGGTTTAGTGGCACCTTTCAAATTAAAAAAAATGTAGAGTCAGTTAAACTATCGGATAAAGTTACCGGATATGACAAAAAAATGTTAGAGAATGTCATGTGAATGAATAATGCTCCAGACACATTTAAGACTCAGGAACAGAGTTGTGGACAGAATAACAAAATGGGCAGTTAATCTGTATGACCTTTAGCAAGTGATTGAAAGCTCACATGTCACAGTTGGCAGTGCATGTTGAACGATTAGAAGAAGCAAGCTTGTTAATAAACTTAAAGAAAACAGAATTCCCGAAGGCAGAGGGGACGTTCTTGGGACATTACATTGGACATGGAAGGTTGACCCCATGGCACACAAAGACGAAGGACTCTGAGGAAATTCATGACCATCCTCGAAGAAAGAGGTGCTTTGATTTTTGCAACTGAATGGATTCTATCGGAAGTTTGTTCCAAACTTCAGCAGCGTATTGGCACCACTGATGGATTTATAAAAGAAGAACACAGAATTGTGGTGGATAGAACAATGCCAGGAGGCATTTGAGAATCTTAACGCAGGATTTATCACTGCACCAGTTTTAGCTGCACCAGATATTTTGAAAACATTTGAAAATTGCATTTGATGAGAGTGATATAGTTGTCGGAGATGTATTGATACAGAAAGATGATGATGGAATTGAATGGCCAATTGGCTACTTGTCGAAAAAACTCAATATCCACCTGAAAATGTACAACATCCCCATTAGTGAAAAAGAATGATTAAGTTTCGCACTGGCCTGACAATATTTTAATGTTTATGTGACAAGCAAATTGTCGGAGATGGTTGTGGACAACAACAAACCTCTCGCATTATTTGGAATGTTTAACGACCAGGATATGAGACTATTTCATTGGAGTCTTATGTTACCGGCTTTAAACTTACAAAATGTACATGTTGTGGGTCCTAAAATGTGATAGCAGATGTGTTATCGCAGATGTAAAGAAAACCGTTTAGATAAGATTTGACTTATTCCAGTGTTATATAGGTATGCAGAATTAATATGAATGGTATAACTGAGATTAACACTTTTGTATTTCATAATAATGGGATTAAGAATTAGAGGAAAAGGAATGATGCCATCTTTTCATTCTGATGGTTCATTTTCTTTTCTGAAGGAGGGAGGTGTTTATGAAGCCGAAAGCTTGTCTGGTCAGTTTAAGACGGAATGGGTTTTGCTGAATAGAAAGTACAGCCACAGATGCCAGCTAAAGGTCAGGCTGTTCCACATGTCCCAATTAGCTGGGAAATAGATACCTGAGTTTTGGTTGCTGTTTTGACAATAATTCAAATGCAACAAAAGAGTTTAAACAACGCTCAGGAAACCAGAAGCCAAAGGAATTTGAATATTATTGTTTTTACACCTGGAAAGCAATCAAATTATGAGAATTATTGCATCAGGGGGAGTATATAAAGCCAGCAATTTGAACATTTGAGGGAGAGCCACTGCCATCCAACAGCAGAGTAACTGTTGTAGAGCAGGAAACCTAACTGGCCATCTCAAAGACTCTCTATCAAAGATACATGTTCATGTCAAACCTACTTGCAGTAAAAAAAAGCATGACCCAGGGAGATCAGCAGCTGGAAGAGTGAACTTAGCGGGGAAGATAGAGGCTGTGTGGTCTTGAGCTTGTAATGTTTAATATGTGGGCTGTTGGAACAGCATATTTTTACAGAGTTGGTGTCAGATAGTAAGTAGTTAAGAAAAGAGGAGATTGTATTTGTGATTAGTTGTTGTTTAGTGTTCCCTATTAAAGTTAAGAAACTAACTTGTTATTTTTTGTTTAAATAGCAGAATGTAGGAGATTTGTGTCACCCATATTTTAAAAGATTATGAGGTGAGACGAGCTTTTCTGAGTGCTTGGTTTTAATTAACAGAAGGGTTCGACTCCACCTTGTGAATGTCAATCCACGCTAAACCCATTTTCCTGCAGTTGGTCCATATCCTTCTAGTCCTTTCCTACCCAAATATTTATCCAAATGCTTTTTAAATTTTGTTAATGTACCCCCTTCAACCACATCTTCTGGCAGCTCGTCCACGTACCATCCCTCTGTGTAAGGAATTGACCCCTCAGGTTCCCTTTTATTCCTTCCACTCTAACCTTAAACTGAACCCCTTTCGTCCTCGATTCTCTAACCTTGGAAAAAGACTGAGAACATTAACCCTTTCCATACCCCTCGTGATCATTTACAGCTCTATAAGGTCCCCCCTCAGTCTCCAACACTCTAAAGAAAAGGTCCTAGCTTGTCCAACCTCACCCTATAACTCACACCATTGGGTCCTGGCAACGTCCTTGTAAATTTCTTCTGCACTCTTTCTAATTTCATAACATCCTCCCTAAAACAATGTGACAAAAACAGAACACAATACTCTCCAAGTGCAGCCTTACCAAAGTCCGGTGTGATTGCAATATAAATTCCCAACTTCTATACTCAATGCCCTGATTGACGAAGGCCAGTGTGCCAAAAGCCTTCTTCACTGCACTGTCTACCTGTGACTCCACTCTCAGAGAACCGTGCACCTGAACTCCAGGGTCTTTCTGCCCACTACAACCCTAAAGACGCTCCCATCCACCATGAAACTCTTAGCTTGATTTGAGTTTCCAAAATGCAAAACCTCACACAACAATATTAAATTCTATTTGCCCACTTCCGCACCTGATTAAGGTCCTGCTGCAATTTCTGTTAAACTTCCTCACTGATCACGATACCACTTAATTTTAGTGTCATCTGCAAACTTACTAAGCATGCCTTGTACATTCTCAACCAAACCATAGATACCAAACAGCAATGGACCGATCCTCCAGTCTGACCTTCATCCTTCCACTAAACTCCCTGCTTTCTACCATCAAGCCAACTGTGTATCCAATTGGCCAGTTCCGCCAGCATTCCACGTGATGGAACCTTCCAGTGCAGCCTGCCGTGTGGAACCTTACCAAAGACCATATTGAAATCCATTGAGACTATGTCTACCATTCGGCCCTCATCAACCCTCTTGGTCAATTCATCTAAAAACTCTAACAAATTTGGGAAGATGATCACCCACTCACAAGTCTATGCTGACCAGTCTGAATCAAACCCTGTGTAAGTGATGGGTGCAGTCAATGGTAGGCTGTCCTTCATTATAAGATGATTCGTGTACATAAGTAAAGCCATCTTCCTGCTGTTGTAGAGCCTTACTGAGAGACCATTTGGGGCACTCTCTACTGATTTGATCTCCTTTGTAAGGAATGATATCCTTACCACAGACACGGGTGATGGTAACATGAGGATAGAGTAAAGAAGCTGAGTCTTTAATCTGTAGAGCTGTGAGAGATGAAGAAATGGTGACGCTGCAACATGAGGAATGGCAGCGATCACTTATTTCCAAAAGAGATGTTGATAGAGTGAGAAATTCCATACTTTAACCAGGATTGATTGGTTTGATTTATTGCCACGTGTACCTCAGTACAGGGAAACACTTTCTTTAAGAGCAGTGGAGGCAGATCATAGTAAGAATGGACAGGTAGATCAGAGGGTAGAAGTAGACCTGGACAGAGTAAGGCATGCAGGTTACACTGAACAGGACATGCACTAGACAAGATCAACATGAACAAGATCAGCATTATTTGATCTTAGAGAGTCCATTCATCAGTCTAACGTGACTTTCCTAATAGTTTATATGCCTTAATTACTCTCCCCACGTTAAAGTGCAGTCGGCGTGTGAACCCGTACTGAACGTCAGGTTGCTCACAAACCCCAACACCACCCACAATACCTTCCATCTGAAAAAGGTAGCCATTCCCACCAGCTTCCATCCTCCGTAGAGAACACCAGGCTGTCTTCTCGGAGATGGAAGATGCCTTCTTGAGACTTCGCGCAAGACATTTGGCTTCCCTCCTCAACACTAGAAAACCACGTTAAAGTCCCACGAGTGTATCATAAGCAACGGAGCCAGGAGGAACAACGTGGAGCATTCTGTCTGTGCAGCCTCTGCTCCACATGTTCATCATGTTAGAGCATCCATTAGGAGACAATGAGTACTGCCCTTTGTAAGAGACTCAAGGGGCTGAATGGCCTCATCCCGTTCCTGTGTAAGGGAATCATGGGACTGAATGGCTTCTTCCTCGTCCGATTGGACAGGGCCAAGGGTCTGATTGGGTTATCCCTGGTTCCAGTTTGACAGCTCGATGTACTGAGAAGTGTGATGATGCTGCAGCTTTAAGAGGTTATTTTTGTCCTTGTTTCTTTTTAGAAAGGGATTGAACGATCATTTCTAAACTGATTAGTTAAGGCCACTTGAGTAACCAGCTAGAGAGGCCTTGGGTTAATTTTAATGCAGCCTGATTGGCTGTGGCCAGCTCTCACAGATTAGGATCTCTGGGCTTTGGTTTCTCAGTAACATCAGGAAACTATTGGGGTCTCAACAGAGTTGGAAGCTTCAGTGAATGTCTCCTGCCTGCTACTCTCTCTATATGCAGGTTTTAATTCCTGGATTGGAGAAATGTTTGTGACATTCTGTGTCTGAAATTTCCTTTCTGCCAGGGACCGTGTTTATGGGATTTTCCTATATTGGAACAGTACATTAGTTATAACTCCTAGATCTATTATTCTATTAACTTGGCCAATAGAATTACCTTATTCTATATTCCTCTTGCTTTGTTTCATTTTATCTGTCGTGTTTAAATAAATTGTGCTTTGCTTCACAGCGAGTAGTTTGACCAGTCACATTGCATCTGTAAACTTACTAACTATGGCCCCAAAAAACACATCCAAATCCTTGATATAAATGATGAAATGCAATGAACTCAGAACTGCTTCTTACAGCACACTACTGCTCACAAGCTTCCAGTCTGAAAAATATCCCCCTTCTTCAAGCCAAGTGTGACTAGCTTCCTCTGTATTCCATGTGACCGAAACTTCCTAATCTATCTATCAATCGGAATGTTGTGAAAACCTTACTGAGGTCCATGTAGACAATGTCTACAAAACTGCCTTGATTAGTCTTCTTTGTCACGTCTTCATAAAACTCAATCAAATTATTGAGACATGATTTCACATGCAGAAGGCCACGTTGACTATCCCGATCAGCCCTTGTCTTCCCAGATGTATGTAAATCCTGTCCCTGAGGATCCCCTCAAACAACTCACCCACCACTGACATCGGACTCACCAGTCTATAGTTCCCCGGCTTTTTGGGTCATTGTTTCCTTTTCTAGTCCCACTCTTCCACTGCTCACAACAAATGTTAAATGTAACCAGGTTGGTGAGATGGCCGATGATGTCGGTCTCACACTGGGTCAGAGTCAGTTTTAGGAACAAGTCAAGCTAGTTCCTTTTATCAGCTGAAATAGCACGTTTATGATCCAGAGCAATGTAACTCAAACTATGATGGAAAGATGAATAGCAAACAGTTTGGATATTGCAAATAAAGAATCGATATTTCCCTTTCTAAAAACACTGGCGCACACACACACACACACACACACACACACACACACACACACACACACACACACACACACACACACACACATACACGTTCCCCATGGTAGACTAATGGAGAAATTGGAGTCATATGGTGTGCAGGGTTTTCTAGCGAGGTGGATAAAGAACTGGTTGAGAAACAGTAGACAGAGAGTAGTAGTTGAAGGGAGTTTCTCGAGATGGAGAAAGGTGACTCGTCGTATTACACAAGGGTCAGTGTTGGGGCCACTGTTGTTTGTAATATATATAAATGATCTGAAAGAGGGCACTGTTCGTATGATTAGCAAGTTTGGAAATGACACGAAGATTGGGGGAGTAGTAGAAACCACACGGGACTGTCAGAGAATACAGGAGGATATCGATCGACTGGAGAGTTGGGCGGAAAAGTGGCAGATGGTTTTTAATCCAGACAAATGTGAGGTGATGCATGTAGGCAAGACTAATTCTAGAGCTAATTATACAATGAATGACAGAGCTATGGGAAACGTTGATGTGCAGAGAGATCTGGAAGTGCAGGTCCATTTTACCCAGAAGGTTGCTGCACAGGTGGATAGAGTGGTCAAGAAGGCATATGGTATACTTGCTTTCATTGGACAGGGTATTGAGTATAAGAGCTGGCAAGTCATTTTAACATTGCACAAGACATTGGTTCGGCCGTATTTAGAATACTGTGTATAGTTCTGATCGCCACATTACCAAAATGATGTGGACACTTTGGAGAGGGTGCAAAGAAGGTTTCCGAAGATGTTGCCTGGTATGGAAGGTGCGAGCTATGAAGAAAGATTGAGTAGGTTAGAAAAAAGAAGATTGAGGGGGAACCTGATTGAGCTTTGCAAAATCATGAAGGGTATACACAGGGTGGATCGAGACAAGCTTTTTTTTCCCAGGGTGAAGGATTCAATAACGAGAGGTCACGCTTTCAAGGTGAGAGGGAGAAAGTTTATGGGAGATACACATGGCAAGTACTTCACACGGAGGTTTGGGCATTTGTAACGCGTTGCTAGCAGAGGTGGTAGATGGAGGCATGGTAGATTCATTTAAGATGCATCTGGATAAATGCATGCGTCAGTGGGGAGCGGAGGGATAGAGCTGCTTAGGAATTGACCGACAGTTTTCGACAGTAGATTTAGATCGGCTCAGGCTTGGAGGACTGAAGGGCCTGTTGCTGGGCTGTAAATTTTCTTTGTTCTTTGTACTCACACTCATATACACGCGCACAGAAACATGCGCACGCGCACACACACACACAAACACAGATAAAAAAATATCTGCAATTTCAAATTGAAAGAACTTTGCCCAGCTATTCGTGTAACCCATGACAAAAGTAAAAATTGAGAGATTGTCCAAAATATTATTCTGCTTCTCAAGACATTCTACTCACACAAGCTCCTAGCAATGGGATTTCATCCTGGAACAGTTGGATTTGGCTGAATTCCCTTTGCATTAGGCAGTGAGGAGATTCCAATGAATTCTGCTCAGGGATCGCCCAAAGAGCAGCACGGTGGCTCAGCGGTTAGCACCGCTGCTTCACAGCATCAGGGACTTGGTTTGATTCCAGCCTCAGGCGACGACCTGCGTGGAGTTTGCACATTCTCCCCTGTCTGTGTGAGCTTCTAATGGGTGCTCCAGTTCCCTCCCACAGTTCAATCCTGAGCAGGTTAAGTGGATTGGTCATGCTAAATTGTCCACAGTGTTCAGGGATTTTTAGGTTCGTTAAATTACTCAGGAGTAAATGTAGGTGGAAGGGTGTTGGAAGGTTACCCTTCGGAAGGTTGGTATGTATGTGTTGGGCCAAAGGGCCTGTTTCCACACTGCAGGAATTCTATGAAAACAAGAATTGTAACGATGATTGTAGAATTTTTTTTAGCTCGCACACATTGCTGTGATGAGGAACAATGAAGGACAGAGAGTGCAACAGGCCGTTCCTTCTCAGGCAGATTACATTTTTTCCCTCTCTGAGCTGAATCACACAATAATGTCATCCTCACACAAAGTGGATCGTGTGAGGTCTCCTTGTACATTGTCCAAACTATGTCTCCATCACATTCCCTGCTCCATGTAGGTGCATCATTGCTGCTGTCAGGCACAGAGCCATATCCTTAGCTGAAAATGGCCTCGGTCGATTTGAAGACAGGTTTATATGTCCCTGCGTCATTTAAAAATAAAATTTTTAATGTATTCAGAATAGCTGTGTTAAAACGAATGCCTTTTTTTAACAAATGCAGAAATTGCTGGAAAAGCTCGGCAGGTCTGTCAGCATCCAGATTCCTTTTACATATTGTAGTTGTACCAGCCTCCATCACTTCCTCTGGCAGCTCATTCCATGCGCACACAACCCTCTGCATGAAAAGGTCCCCCTGAGACCTCAACAAAACATTTCCCCTCTCACTTTCAACCAATGCCCTCTAGTGTTGGACGCCCCTAACCTGGGGGAAAGTCCTGACGACTCACTCTATTCATGACCATTCTGATTTTATAAACCTCTACTTCTGCGAAATGTGACTCCAATCAACACGAATAGCTGTTTTTTTTTCACTCATCTTGGGGCTACATTCTGAAATTCAATACCTCTTCCTTCTCCATTAATTCACAATTCTAAATCTATTTCAATCAGTTTGTTCTGATGTATTATGAGACACTTCTGTGGGATTTACACCTCGACATTTGTGCCTGGAGGTGTTTTTGCTCATCAGCCTGTTCTGACATGCTGGTACTTACCTCTGCAACAGGCAGTACTTGAATCCAGACCTTCTAGTCCAGAGCTATGAACACTACCACACCAATTAAGGAATTAGAATCAAATCCAGACTACTAGCTCAGAGACAGGGACACTACCCTCTACATACCATATCCTGATTTTAGGTCATATGTTAAGTGTCAGCTTTCAGCTCGGTGTGGATTTATTATAATCAGGTTACCATTACTGAACTACACAAAACACTTTGTATTGTTAAACAAATGCAAGATATTTGTCTCAACTGTAGGATGTTGACTGCATGTGCTGTGCCATCAAAATTAACTATGGGCGTCTTTAATTGCTATTATCTGTAGTCTGCACAATTAGGGAAAGACATCCTGCAGACACACTCTGCACAACAAAGGGTATCGAATAGATATTTATTACTGATCACCAGAGACGGAGAAAGACCATAATTTCGAGCCACAAAACACCGATCAGAATTACCCAACTCTAACGTGTGTCTGCCCTTTGCCTAAAAGCATGAAATGATACCTGGCCGCTGATTACATTCCAGCCTCACCTCCACACCACCCGACTGCGTCTGCAATCTGTCCCTCCTCCCCCGAAACCACACAAGGCAAACCCAAGCACAGGGTCTTTGTGAAAATCAAGGCCGGACTGTGCAGGCCTCCTGGAGATGGGAAAAGAATTTTAAAATTAAACGGTGAAGGTGAGCAGGTGATAATAGGGTAGAAACAGATCCAGTTACGGATAGTATTGGGAAGTTGCGTGTGGAGGCTGAAGAGATTGGGGAGACACTGAATGAATACTTTTCGTCAGTTTTCACTCAGGAACAGGACATTGTTGCCGAAGTGAATACTGAGTCACAATTAATTAGAATGGATGGCTTTGAGGTATGCCGGGAAGAGTGTTGGAAATCCTGAAAAGGGTGAAAATAGATAAGTCCCCTGGGTCTGATTGCATTTATCCTAGGATTCTCTGGGAAGCAAGGGAGGAGATTGCAAAGCAATTGGCCTTGATTTTTATGTCCTCGTTGTCTATAGGAATAGTGCCAGAAGACTGGAGGATAGCAAATGTGGTCCCCTTGTTCAAGAAGAGGAGTATGGATAACTCTAGTAACTATAGGCCGGTGAGTCTCACTTCTGTTGTCGGCAAAATCTTAGAGAGAATTGTAAGGGATAGGATTTATGAACATCTGGATAGGAATAATGTGATCAAGGATAGTCAGCATGGTTTTTTGAAGGGCAGGTCGTGCCTCACAAACCTTATTCAATTCTTTGAGAAGGAGATTAAGGAGGTGGACGAGGGTAAAGCGGTTGATGTGGTGTATATGGACTTTAGTAAGGCGTTTGATTAGGTTCCCCATGGTAGGCTACTGCAAACAATACGGAGGTATGGCATTGAGGGCGAGTTGGAGGTTTGGATTAGGAATTGGCTGGCTGGAAGAAGACAGAGGGTAGTAGTTGATGGTAAAGATTCATCTTGGAGTGCAGTTACTAGCGGAGTTCCACAAGGATCTGTTTTGGGACCATTGTTGTTTGTCATTTTTATAAATGACCTGGAGGAGGGGCTAGAAGGTTGGGTGAGTAAGTTTGCGGATGATACGAAAGTCGGTGGAGTTGTTGACAGTGAGGAAGGATGTGGCAGGTTACAGCGGGATATAGATAAGCTGCAGAGCTGAGCAGAAAGGTGGCAAATGGAGTTCAATGTAGGTAAGTGTGAAGTGATTCACTTTGGTAAGAGTAACAAGAAGATGGGGTACTGGGCTAATGGTCGGATACTTGGTAGTGTGGATGAGCAGAGGGATCTTGGTGTCCATGTACACAGATCCCTGAAAGTTGCCACCCAGGTAAATAGTGTGGTGAAGAAGGCATATGGCGTACTGGATTTTATTGGTCGAGGAATTGAGTTCCGGAGTCCTGAGGTCATGTTGCAGTTGTATAAGACTCTGGTGCGGCTGCATCTGGAGTATTGTGTGCAGTTTTTGTGGCCATACTATAGAAAGGATGTGGAGACACTGGAACGGGTGCAGAGGAGGTTTACCAGGATGTTGCCTGGTATGGTAGGAAGATCGTATGAGTAAAGGCTGAGGCACTTGGGGCTGTTTTCATTGGAGAAAAGAATGTTTAGTGGTGACTTGATAGAGTTGTACAAGGTGATTAGGGGTTTAGATAGGGTTGACCATGAGAACCTTTTTCCAGGTATGGAGTCAGCTATTACGAGGGGGCATAGCTTTAAATTAAGGGGTGGTAGGTATAGGACAGATGTTAGGGGTAGATTCTTTACTCAGCGAGTCGTGAGTTAATGGAATACCCTGCCAGTAGCAGTGGTGTACTCTCCCTCCTTATGGGCATTTAAACGGGCATTGGATAGGCATATTGAGGATAATGGGCTAGTGTAGGTTAGGTGGGCTTGGATCGACGCAACATCGAGGTCCAAAGGGCCTGTACTGCGCTGTTATTTTCTATGTTCTATGTTCTATGTTCAATCACTCACTGGGCTGAGGAGTGGCAGATGGAGTTGAGTTTGGATTAATGCGAGGTATGAGAATTGGCAAATCAAATAATAGCAGGACCTATACAATTAAAAGTAGGGCCTTTGGCACTGCTGTATAAAAGAGACCTAGTCTGTCAGGTATAATTCTTTAAAATTTGCTACTCATATCGATAGTGTGGTTAAGAAGGTGTTTAACACACTTGTCTTCAATGGTCAGACCTATGAGTATCGGAATTGCGACGTCATTTTGAGGTTGTACAGGACATTGGTGAGGACCCTTCTGGAATACTGTGTCCATTCTGGTCATCCTGCCCGCTCATTGCATAGGCACACCACCCTCTGGGTGAAGAAGCTGCCCCTCAGGTCACTTTTAAATGTTCCCCTCTCACCTTAAGTCTATGCCCTCTAGTTCTGGTTACCTCCCCCCCCCCCCCCCCCACCCTCAGAAAAGGACTTGACTGTTCACTTTGATATTATTGACCTTGACATTATTAAGCTGAACGGCATTGAGAAGAGATTAACCTAGATGTTGCTGGGAATGGAGGGATTGAGCTCTCAGGAGAGGCTGGATAGGATCGGACTCCTTTCACTGGAGAGTATGAGATTAAGGGGTAACTTTACAGAGGTTTATAAAATATTGAGGGGTACAGATAATCTGGAGAGCTGACGTCTTTTCCCTTGAGTTGGGGATTCAAGACTGGGGTAGTTTGATGTGTGCAGAAAAAGATTTACAAAAGTCATGAAAGGAAATTACTTTAGACAGAAGATGGCTTGTGTGTGGAATGAACTTCCAGAGGAAGTGGTGAAATTAGGGACAGTTACAACGTTTAAATGACATTTAGATCTGTACATGGTTCAGACATCAGTTTGGATGGTGCTGTGAGCAGCTGCCCTCTCCCTCCCCCTCACTGAATGAAGCCCTGTTGGGCTCTGCCAATGACTGTGCAGTGGCATGTTGAGGCCAGCAGAGGGTGGCATTGCATCACTTTAAACATCACGGAGACTGCCAGACCTGCTCCACGCAGAGACACACACAGCAATTGTTAGGACACGGCGAGTAGCACATCTCGTAACTTAAACTAAATATAACTCAGCAGAGAGCGGCGCGAGCTGGGCGGAAGTGAGGTTGGAGCGCAGAGCTGGTCGGGACGGTAAGTGATTGATATATTAAAAAATTACGTCGACGCCAACAGTCTTTTCTCAGCAGAGAGCGGCGCGAGCTGGGCGCAAGTGAGGTTGGAGCGCAGAGCTGGTCGCGACGGTAAGTGATTGATATATAAAAAATTTACCTCGACGCCAACGGTCTATTCTCAGCAGAAAGCGGCGCGAGCTGGGCGGAAGTGAGGTTGAGCACAGAGCTGGTCGGGAAGGTAAGTGATTGATATTTGAGTGGGTGTGTTCTGGACCCCAGGCCCTACATAGTAGGGCCTCCCTCCCATCCTCCTCCTCTAGCCTAACTTTAAAGTCCACAGGTAAGCTACTAAGTGTTCTTGTTTTGGAGACGAAGTGTAGAGTAATGGCAGCGCAGGGAGTGGAATGTTCCTCCTGCAGTATGTTTGAGGTAGGGGTGACCACCGATACTCCTGTCGACTATGTCTGCAGGAAATGCAGTCAGATCCTGCTCCTCACAGAACGAGTTAGGGAACTGGAACTGGAGTTGGATGAACTGAGAATTATTCGAGAGGCTGAGAGGGTGATAGATAGAAGCTACAGGGACATAGTTATGCCAGAGAACAGAGGTAGCTTTGTAAAAGTTAGAGGTGGGAAGGGGAGGAAGCAGGCAGTGCAGGGATCCCCTGTGGACGTTCTCCTAAACAATAAGTATACCGCTTTGGATACTGTTGGGGGGAACGGCCTAGCAGGGGTAAGCTACAGTGACCGGGTCTGTGGCGCGAGGTCTGGCTCTGAGACTCAGAAGGGAACGTGGGAGAGGAGGAGAGCTCTAGTTATAGGAGACTCTCTAGTTAGAGGGACGGACAGGCGATTCTGTGGGCATGGGCGAGACTCTCGGATGGTTTGTTGACTCCCGGGTGCCAGGGACCGAGACGTCTCGGACCATGTCTTCAGAATCCTTAAGGGGGAGGGTGTGCAGCCAGAAGTCGTGGTGCACGTTGGCACCAACGACATAGGTTGGAAGAGGGGTGGGGAGGTCATTCAACAGCTCAGGGAGTTAGGCTGGAAGCTAAAAGCGAGAACAGACAGAGCCGTCATCTCTGGGTGATTGCCGGTTCCACGTGACAGTGAGGCAAGGAATAGGGAGAGAGTGCAGTTGAACACGTGGCGGCAAGGATGGTGTAGGAGGGAGGGCTTCAGATATTTGGACAATTGGACTGCATTCTGGGGAAGGTGGGACCTGTACAAGCAGGACGAGTTGCATTGAACCAGAAGGGCACCAATATCCTGGGGGGTAGGTTTGCTAGCACTCTTTGGGGGGTTTAAACTAATTTGGCAGGGGGATGGGATCCGGACTTGTAGTCCAGCAAGTAGGCTAGCTGATGTCAGGATGTCGAAGAATGTAGGGAGGCTGTGAAGAAGGTAGCACTGACAGGGAATACTTGTGGACACAGAGATGGGTTCAAGTGCGCATGCTTCAACGCAAAGAGTATCAGAAATAAGCTGGGTGAACTTAAGGCGAGGATCGGTACCTGGGGCTACGATGTTGTGGCCATCACGGAAACGTTGATAGAAGAGGGACAGGAACGGTTGTTGGAGGTTCCTGGTTACAGATGTTTCAGTAAGATTAGGGAGGGTGGTAAAAAGGAGGGGGTGGCGTTGCTAATTAGAAATGTTATAACGGCTGCAGAAAGGCAGTTCGAGGGGGATCTGCCTTTGGAGGTAGTATGGGCTGAAGTCAGAAATAGGAAAGGTGCAGTCACCTTGTTGGGTGTTTACTATAGGCCCCCCAATAGCAGCAGAGATGTGGAGAAACAGATTGGGAAACAGATTTTGGAAAGGTGCAGAAGCCACAGGGTAGTAGTCATGGGCGGTTTCAACTTCCCAAATATTGATTGGAATCTCTTTAGATCAAGTAATTGGATGGGGCGGTGTTTGTGCAGTGTGTCAAGGAAGCTTTTCTAACTCAGTATGTAGATTGTCCGACCAGAGGGGAGGCCATATTGGATTTGGTACTCGGTAATGAACCGGGACAAGTGATGGGCGTGTTAGTGGGTGAACATTTTGGTGATGGTGACCACAATTCTGTGACTTTCACCTTGGTTATGGAGAGAGATAGGTTCGTACAACAGGGTAGGTTTTACATTAGGGGGAAGGGTAATTACGATGCTGTAAGACAGGATCTGACGAGCATAAATTGGGAGCATAGGCTGTCCGGGAAGGATGTCATGGAAATGTGGAACTTTTTCAAGGAACAGATAAGACGTGTCCTTGATATGTATGTACCTGTCAGGCAGGGAAGAGATGGTCGTGTGAGGGAACTTTGGTTGACGAGGGAGGTTGAATGTCTTTTAAAGATGAAGAAGGAGGCTTACATAAGGTTGAGAAAACAGGGTTCAGACAGAGCAGTGGAGGGATACAGGATAGCCAGAAGGGACCTGAAGAAAGGGATGAGCAGAGCTAAGAGAGGGCATGAAAACTCTTTGGCGGATAGGATCAAGGATAACCCAAAGGCATTTTATGCGTATGTGAGAAACATGAGAATGACGAGATCAAGGGTAGGTCCGATCAAGGACAGTAGTGGGAGACTGTGTATTGAGCCGGAAGGGATAGGAGAGGTGTTGAATGAGTACTTTTCTTCAGTATTTACGAACAAGAGGGACCGTATTGTTGAAGACGAGAGTGTGAAACGGACTGGTAAGCTAGAGGAGATACATGTTAGGAAGGAAGATGTGTTCGACATTTTGAACAACTTGACGATAGACAAGTCCCCCGGGCCTGACGGGATATATCCTAGGATTATGTGGGAAGCAAGAGAAGAAATTGCAGTACCGTTGGCAATGATCTTTTCGTCTTCACTGTCAACGGGGGTGGTACCAGGGGACTGGAGAGTGGCGAATGTTGTGCCCCTGTTCAAAAAAGGGAATAGGGCTAACCCCGGGAATTACAGGCCAGTTAGTCTTACTTCGTGGTAGGTAAAGTAATGGAAATGGTACTGAGGGATAGGAATATGATTATCTGGAAAGACACTGCTTGATTAGGGACAGCCAGCACGGATTTGTGAAGGGAGGGTCTTGCCTTACAAGTCATGTTGTATTCTTTGAGGAGGTGACCAAGCATGTGGATGGGGGTAGTGCAGTGGATGTAGTATACATGGATTTTAGTAAGGCATTTGATAAGTTTCCCCATGGTATGCTTATGCGGAAAGTCAGGAGGCATGGGATAGAGGGAAATTTGGCCAATTGGATAGAAAACTGGCTAACAGGTCGAATTCAGAGAGTGGTGGGAGATGGTAAATATTCAGCCTGGAGCCCAGTTACAATTGGAGTTCCGCAAGGATTAGTTCTGGTTCCTCTGCTGTTTGTAATCTTTATTAATGACTTGGATGAGGGTGTCGAAGGGTGGGTCAGTAAATTTGCAGATGATACGAAGATTGGTGGAGTTGTGGATAGTGAGGAGGGCTGTTGTCGGCGGCAAAGCGACTTAGATATGATGCAGAGCTGGGCTGAAGAGTGGCAGATGGAGTTCAACCCTGCCAAGTGTGAGGTTGTCCATTTTGGAAAGACAAATAAGAATGCAGAATACAGGGTTAATGGTAGGGTTCTTAGTGAGGTGGAGGAGCAGAGGGATCTTGGGGTCTATGTTCATAGATCTTTGAAAGTTGCCACTCAGGTGAATAGAGCTTGTAAGAAGGCCTATGGTGTATTAGCGTTCATTAGCAGAGGGATTGAATTCAAGAGTCGTGAAGTGATGTTGCAACTGTACAGGACTTTGGTTAGGCCACATTTGGAGTACTGTGTGCAGTTCTGGTCGCCTCACTTTAGGAAAGATGTGGAAGCTTTAGAGAGGGTGCAGAGAAGATTTACCAGGATGTTGCCTGGAATGGAGAATAGGTCGTAAGAGGATAGGTTGAGAGTGCTCGGCCTTTTCTCGTTGGAACGGCGAAGGATGAGGGGTGACTTGATAGAGGTTTATAAAATGATCAGAGGAATAGATAGAGTAGACAGTCAGAAACTTTTTCCCCGGGTACAACAGAGTGTGACAAGGGGACAAAAATTTAAGGTGAAGGGTGGAAGGTAGAGGAGAGATGTCAGGGGTGGGTTTTTTAACCAGAAAGTGGTGGGGACAAGGAATGCGCTGCCTGTTGGGAGTGGGAGAGTCAGAATCTTTGCTGACCTTTGAGCGGCAATTGGATAGGTATATGGATGGGTGCTTAAGCTAGGACAAATGTTCGGCACAACATCGTGGGCCGAAGGGCCTGTTCTGTGCTGTATTGTTCTACGTTCTTTATTCTATGTTCTATAAAGCAATGTTCAATTCACCTCATAAAATATGAGTGTCAGAGAACTCCATAAATCCACTGTTTAAATAAAAACATCATTTTTTTTAACTCTGAAAGTGAACATTTTACATCAACTATTCACAACTCTGATACTCCCTTTCTCTAATGTGCTTATTAACTGCCCACAGCTCTATAGCAATACATTGTGTCAACAAGCTGCTAATTGAAATTGCAAAAACTTAATTTCAAAACCACTCAGCAGCTGTTGTTTTTGATGTCTTCTACCCGCTGTCGATCTCCCTGAGTCATCTTCTTTCTGTTTACTGTGAATATGTTCCATATGAAAAGGTACCTTTGATAGAAAGTGTTTCCTAACCTCTTGGATCCTTGTTGATGGGATTTGCTCTGTCTGCAATTTTCAAAATGCCTGCATTTTTAATATCCACAACATTGTATTATCTCATTGGTTCGATTTTCGAAAAACAATAAATTCAAACTTGATTTGGTTTTAGAATCCTGGGGCATAATTTAAATTGATTGGTAAAATTCGAATTGTTGTCCAAAGAGCAACCACTCAGGGATCTACTTCACAGCCAAGTGTGACATATTTTCAGTTGTTCTTGACACTCTGGGTCTGCCATCCTTTCATACCATAGGTACTTGGAAGCTCTCAGTTCAGAACAGCATTCACTTTCCCTTAAAGGTACAGTACACACTTTCAAATTCATAACATTAATACCCTGTTGTCAATTAAGATAGCTGGAGCCTATCCAGATTTCTCTTGCTACGTGGTTTGTCAATATTTCATTCACTCCGTGTCGTGTGTGTCAAGAGACTTGTTGTTCCCTTGACAGCATGTCATTATTCGACTCTGTCCCTGGGAATATAGCAGTGTTTCACTCGCTCACACGACTGAGTGTGGCAGGATTTCAGTTCTTTCATGGGGACTGTGATGCTGCGACAATCTCAACGCTTGTAGATGGCACCAATCTTGGACGAATTGTGAAGTCTATGGAGGACAGTGTGGAACTCGAACAGGACAATTACACGTTGGTGTTGCTTTCGGGCAGATGGGGATCTATGCAGAGCAGTGTGAGGTGGTGCACTTTGCTATGAAGGACATTGAAAGACAATATAAAGTAGGCTGTAACATTATAAAGGGAGTGAAGGAACAGATTTTCCTGGGTGTACATGAGGACCGAGTATTGAAGATATCAGGACAAGTGGAGAGAGCAATAACTGTCACAGATAAGTTTCAGTATCTGAACTGTTTACAGGGAGAGATGTTGGAGGGAGTCTCCATGCTCGCTTCCTGGGAAGTTGGGGGAGACGATGTGTTGTGAGCCCACCCTCCTGTCCACCGAGACCGTGGGATTCCATTTGTACCAGCTGGACACAAAAGGGAGATGGCATCAGGGCCACTGCTTCAAAGTTGTGCCGGGGGGAAACGGGGCTGCCATTGGGTTTAAAGTGAGAATTGCCCTTCACTGAACATTGCTCCTTACTCGGTCGGTGGGACGTGGATGTTTCAGAATCTCCACACGAGGCGTCCCAAACCTCTCCGCTCCTTCCAGGGTCCTCGCCACATGGCGGGGGAGGGGGAGAGGTAACGGATATCGGGCACTCCACCTCCCGGCTTGGCCCTCTCTGTCCTATTCCAGGCTGTTTCTCCTGGATTGGGAGAAAGAAAGGGAGGGAGGGTGGGTGGGAGTGGGAAGCCCTGCTGTTAGTGCTGGTGTAGGTGGGGGACATGGTGAGGGGTCCGGAGGGATTCAGTCCACAGTGTTGGATCCATGCAGAGTTATTGGTGTGGGGAGGGGTGGGTAAAGTGGAGGGAAGAGAGAGAGAGATATGGTGGTGGAGGGAAAGGTGCTGCATGCAGTAGTGAGAGTGGCGGAGCATATGATTTGTTTTGGGGTCGGTGCTATAACAGATATACAGTGAGTATGAGGGAGCAGAGAGAATATGGTGACCCTTATCCTGACAGAGCGGGGAAGGTTATTGATGCTTGTCCTGTATTGCTGGACATTTCTTCAGATCGCAGATACTGCATTGAGCTGGGTGGGGAGCTCAGGCCATTCTCGATGGGTCTGGTGGTGTGGTCCCTTCTGCGAAGAAAATGGTCCCCCTCTGTACTAACCCATCTTCTAGGACCTCCGTGCGCCTGTTGACAAATCATGGTGCATTTGCCCCTTATCTGCCATTCTCGCAATATCCAGGGACACCCGGGTGATGTTGAGCACCTCCAGCCATGATGGGTGGGAGAATTGCGCTGGTATTGAATGAGAGGAACACCATGGGGGGGGGGGGGGTAGTTAATGAGGGGAGGTCGATAAGATCGCACCAGGAAATTAGCTCGGCCTTGTGCAGAGAATCCCTCTGTCACACTCAAGGAAAATAAAACAAAAATAAATTACTGTTAGAATCTGCCCAATGAGCCATAGGTTCTATTGAAACCAATTCAAGTTACAAAGATGCAGTGCAAATGCTCATCTGACCTCACACCACTATCCTTTTTTTCCATCTTTCCTGGGAAGACTGGCTCATGTTGCACAATGCGATTCAACTGTCAACACATCAGCATTCTGCAACCTGGGAACACATCCTTCTATGACACTGTCTCTCAGTCTCCCCCTCTCCTAATATTTCCCAAATCCCTCCCATGTGGTGATATTTAAACTGATTCCCCCGCCATCTCTAACTGGCAGTGATGTTCACATTCACAGTGAACATTGTTCCATCACCTTGTCATGGTACAATGGAGATATTGAGCTGTAATAGGGTGGGAGCTGCACATCCTGACACTTCCGGCACGGGCTGCAATTTTCCCCACATTGTGCAGGGATCTAACACTGTGTTACTGAGTAATGCACTGGGGTGGTGTACACAGTCCTACATGCTGGGAGGGTAACTGCTCCTGGTTTACAGATTAATTCACGGGTGATCACTGCACAGTTCGCTGTGCTGGTCAGGTTGTGGTCTGCACAGCTCCGGGTGCTGGACAGATATCCAGTCCGGGTTTATATATTAATGCACTGCTGTGGTCTGCACAGCTCACCGTGCTGGACAGATATATGGTCTGGGTTTATAGATCAATGCCATGATCTGGTCTGTGCAGTGTTCCACTCTGCAAGGATTGCTGGGTTGTATTGACCAGTGCAATGGATGAGTCTGCACAGTGAACAGATATCTCCTCTGGGTTTCTGGTTTCTGGGCTGGTTCTGTGAGATGGATTGAGAATGTCGTATATCTCGCCATTTCAGTAGACCTGGCAATGCCTTTAGTTCCCATTCCTGTGATTGGACCCTTGGTCTCTCAGTTGAAACTTTATTGCTGGAACAGCACAGCAGGTCAGGCAGCATCCAGGGAACAGGAGATTCGACGTTTCGGGCACAGACCCTTCTTCCTGAAGAAGGGCCTGTGCCCGAAACGTCGAATCTCCTGTTCCCTGGATGCTGCCTGACCTGCTGTGCTGTTCCAGCAATAAAGTTTCAACTTTGATCTCCAGCATCTGCAGTCCTCACTTTCTCCCTTGGTCTCTCACCCCATTAATGTTACAGTGTACCCAGGTACAGTTCATCATGTTGATGGGGTGGGTAGTCGAGAAGGTGATGGACAGGTCAAGGAGATCCCTGGAAACTTCTGTCCCCGGCATTCTATAACTGACATTCCCCGGAACGTCCTGTCCCTGACATTCGATAACTGACATTCCCTGGAACGTTCTGGCCCGACATTCTATAATTGGCATTCCCCGGAACGTTCTGTCCCCCACATTCTATAACTGACATTGCCCAGAACGTTCTGTCCCCAACATTCTATAACAGACATTCCCTGGAACGTTCTGTCCCTGACATTCTATAACTGACATTCCCCAGAACGTTCTGTCCCCAACATTCTATAACTGACATTCCCTGGAACGTTCTGTCCCTGACTTTCTATAACTGACATTCCCTGGAACGTTCTGCTCCCCACATTCTATAACTGACATTCCCTGGAACGTTCTGTTCCCAATATTCTATAACTGACATTCCCCGGAACGTTCTGTCCCCAACATTCTATAACTCACATTCCCCGGATCGTGTGCCCAGGCACAGTACATCATGTTGGTGGGGTGGGTAGGGGGGCAAGGGATGGACAGGTCAAGGAGGTCCACGGAATGGTCTATCCCTGACATTGTTTGTGAACGGCCGGACGTCAGTAAATTGAACAAACGATAAGATCCCGAGGGAACAGATCTCGTTCCAGGGAGAAGGAGACACTGTTCCGAAGGCCATGCAGGCAGTTAAAGGTGTGAATACGTTTTCCCTGCGTTTACATTTCTCCACGACACAGGATCGACCATAATTTAGACCAAAATACAGAACTTCCCAAACTCCGTTTATCTTCAGGAAACTGGGAGAGAATCCTTCAGGACAGCAACGTTTCCACCCTCCGTATTAGGAATTGGGAAGGAGTGACCTGTGTCTGCTCTCGAGTGATCGAGTGTGTGGGAATGTTCTAGAAACCATCTGTCCTTATGGATGTGTCTCTGTGTGTTTGGGGAGGGACGGTTTCTTGCGTTTTTATATCACAATTATGTCAGTAATTCTAACCTTCCCATTTGTTATTCCAGCTCCAATTATTTTAATAAATTCCTGAATAACGGGACACATTTGAAAATCTCACTTGGTCTCCAATCAAACGGGTCCCTTTGCCTCCAGGCTGATGGATAATGGGTTTGTTTCCCTTCCTCACAGTTAACGTAGTGACCATCTACGTCCTGCTTTATAAAGATTGTGGATTGTCTCCAAGTGTCAGACGTTACCTGGGGGCCATGGCAGCGGCGGATCTCCTGGTCATTATCCTCGACCTGATCCTGAGACACATTCCCATTGTTTATCGTGAACAGTTTTATTTCCTGATGGACTCCGTCCCCGTGTGTAATATCCAAGCCGTCCTGCTTTATGCAGCCACTGACTGCTCTGTCTGGTTCACCGTCACTTTCACCTTTGATCGGTTTGTTGCCATTTGTTGCCAGAAGCTGAAAAGTAAATATTGCAGTGAGGAAACGGCGGCTGTGGTTCTGGGAGCAGTGACTGTGCTGAGCTGTTTAAAGAACATTTTCTGGTATTTTATGCTCACGGCTCGGTATTCGCTGTGGAACGACCCCTGGTTTTGTGATGTAACAGCCGCTGTAAAAAGGTCCATTGTCTGGGTCACAATCGAGTTCCTCCACAACATTCTAACCCCGGGTGTCCCATTTCTCCTGATTCTGCTGCTCAATGTTCTCACCGTCAGACACATTTTAGTGACCAGCAGAGCCCGCAGGAGACTCCGCGCTCACACCAATGGGGACGCTCAGTCTGACACTGAAATGAGAACCCGAAAAAAATCCATCCTTTTACTGTTTGTGATCTCGGCCAATTTCATCCTGTTATGGTCAACGTTCATGCTGTATTCTATATGGAACCGGATGGATTGGATTGTGGCTAACCCGATGTATCTCCATCGCTTTGTGCAGGAATTGGGTTTCATGCTGCAGCTCCTCAGTTGCTGCACAAACACCGCGATTTATGCCGTGACCCAGACTAAGTTCAGGCAGCAGCTGAAGAATGTGCTGAAATATCCCTTCATCCAAATCAATCCATAAATCAAATTCCCTCATTAATCAAACCATCCAGGATTTTGTCATTTCAGTTCAGTGTTTCAGCGATGGAGCAGCCTACCGCTATGGTAACAGACTGAGAGTAACACTGGTTTGTCCATCATTATCCCACAGGGGGGTTACAGGGAAGCATTTCAATGTTTCTCACAAACCAGGGGCCAATGAAATGAGAAAAGGCACCATCCCACTGACGGTATCCATCACTTCCATGTTTAAACAATAAAAATGCTCATTAAAGCGTACCGAGCAGCAGAGTGAACGATGTTGTTTGTCCTTGAGTTGGAGATGCTGAGCTATAGAGAGACAGACTCAGCCCCAAAACCTGGTCCTCAGGGAGGGCGAGAGAGGGGAGGTCGAGAGAGAGTGGTGGTCGAGAGAGTGGGGAGGGGGAGAGGGGGAGAGAGATGAGGGCGATGAGGGCGAGAGAGGGGAGGGCGAGAGAGAGGGTAGGGAGAGGGAATGGAGGGCGAGAGAGAGGGAAGGCCGAGTTAGTGGGGAGGGATTGTGAGAGGGGAGGACGAGAGGGGAGGGCGAGAGAAGGAAGGTCGAGAGGGGATAGCGAGAGAGAGGGGAGGGTAAGAGAGAGAGTAGGGCGAGAGAGGGAAGGGCGATAGAGGAGAGGGCGAGAGAGTGGCGGGTGAAAGAGAGGAGGGCGAGAGAGGAGAGTGTGAGGGGGGAGAGCGCGGGAGAGGGGAGGCCGAGAGAGAGGGGAGTGCAAGAGTGAGGAGGGTGAGAGAGAGGGGAGGGAACGAGGAGATGGTGAGTGAGGTGAGGGTGAGATTGAGTGTTGGGCGAAAGAAGGGACGCATAGGAGAGAGGACAGACAGAGGGGAGGAAGAGAGAATGAGGGCGAGAGAGGGGCGAGCGAGAGACGGGAGGGTGAGAGACGGGAGGTTGAGAGAGAGGAGAGCCAGAGAGAGGGGAGGGAGGGTGAGGGGAGGGCGAGAGACGAGGACGGCGAGAGAGGGGAAGGAGAGAGAGTGGGGAGGGTGAGCGAGAGGAGGGCAAGAGAGAAGGGAGGGGGAGAGAGGGGGAGGGCGAGAGACAGTGTAGGGAGAGAGAGGGGAGAGCGAGAGAGAAGGGAGTGCAAGAGAGATGGGAGGGCGAGAGAGGGAAGGACAGGAGAGAGGGGCGAGACAGAGTGGAGGATGAGAGACAGATGGGTGAGAGAGGGGCGGCGAGAGCGCGGTGAAAGAGAAGGGGAGGGAGAGAGGGAGGGAGGGAGAAAGAGGGGAGTTAGAGAGAGGGGGAGGCATAGAGAGAGGGGAGGAAGAGAGAGGGGGATGGCGAGAGAGGGGAGGCCGAGTGAGGGGTGACCGAGTGAGGGGAGGGCGAAAGAGAAGGGAGGGAGAGAGGGGAGGGTGAGAGAGAGGGGAGGGCGAGAGAGAGAGGGGAGTGCGAGAGCGCGGCGAGAGAGAGAGAGGAGGGATAGAGAGAGAGGGGAGGGAGAGAGAGGGGGAGAGAGAGGGGAGGGAGAGAGACGAGAGAGAGAGGGAGAGGGAGGGAGAAAGGGGAGGGGGAGAGAGAGGGGATGGCGAGAGAGGGGAGGGTGAGAGAGGGGAGGCCGAGTGAGGGGTTACCGAGAGAGCAGAGGGCGAGAGAGAGGGGAGAGAGACAGAGAGGAGTGAAAGAGAGAGGAGGGCGAGAGAGGGGGCGGCGAGAGATGAGAGCGCGTGAGACGGGAGGACGAGAGAGAGGAGGTGCGGGGGCGAGAGAGGGGAGGGAAACAGCGTGGAGGGTGAGAGAGCGGAGGGCGAGAGAGGGGATGCGAGGGAGTGGGTAGGGCAGGAGAGAGGTGATGGCGAGAGAGATTGGGGAAGGCGAGAGACGGGGAGGATGAGGGAGGGGAGGGCGAGAGAGAGGTGAAAGAGAGGTGGGGTGAGAGGGGAGGGAGATAGAGCGGAGGGTGAGAGAGAGTGGAGGAAGAGAGAGGGGAGGGAGAGGGAGGGGAGGGAGTGAGAGAGGGGAGGGGGTAAGAGAGGGGAGGGAGAGAGACTGGAGGACGAGAGACAGGAGGGCTAGAGAGGGGAGGGCGAGAGAGGGGAGGCCAAGTGAGGGGAGGGCGAGCGAGTAGAGCACGAGAGAAGGGAGGGAGAGAGAGGGGGAAGGGATTGAGAGAGGAGTGGGCGAAAGAGGGGAGGGAGAGAGAGAGAGGGGAGAGACAGAGGGGAGGGGAGAGAGAGAAGAGGCTCAGAGAGGGGACGGCGAGAGACAGGAGCACGAGAGACGGGAGCGCGAGTGAGCAGAGGGCGAGAGAGTCGAGGGCAACAGAGGGGCTGGGCGAGAGAGAGGAGTGCGACAGAGGGGAGGGCGAAAGAGCAGAGGGCGAGAGCAGAGGATGAGAGAGGGATTGCTGGAAGGGGAGGGGCAAGAGAGCGGAGGGCGAGAGAGGGGGTGTGCAAGACAGAGAGGAGGGTGAGAGTGAGGGGAGGGCGAGAGACGGGGAGTGCGAGAGAGAGGGGAGGGCGAGAAAGGGGAGGTGCGGGAGAGGGGAGGTGCGAGGGGGGAGGGCGAGAAACGGGGAGGACAAGAGACAAGAGGGCGAGAGTGCGGGGCGGGCGAGAAAGAGAGGGGAAGGTGATAGACTGGGGAGGGCAAGAGAGGGGAGGGCCAGAGGGAGGGGAAAATGAGAGAGAGAGGCGACAGAGACAGATGGGAGAGGGGAGAGAGAGGGGAGGGAGAGAGAGGGGAGGGTGTGAGAGATGGGATGGAGAGAGAGAGGGTGCCAGAGAGAGAGGAGAGAGAGAGAGGTGGGCGGTTGGGAGCGAGGGGAGGTAGAGAGAGAGGGGAGGGAGAGAGATGGGAGGACGAGAGACGGGAGAACTCGAGAGGAGATGGCGAGAAAGGGGAGTGCGAGAGAGGGGCGGCCGAGTGAGGGGAGGGTGAGCGAGTCGAGGGGGAGAGAGGGGGACGAGAGAGAGGGGTTGCAGAGTGAGAGGGGAGAGACAGAGGGGAGTGGGAGAGAGAGGAGGGCAAGAGAGAGGACAGCGAGAGATGGGAGGGCGAGAGATGGGAAGGCCAAGTGAGGGGAGGTCAAGGCAGTCAAGGGCGAGAGAGGGAAGCGAGAGAGAGGGGAGCGAGTGTGACAGGGGTGGGTGACAGAAGGGGAGGGCGAGAGAGAGGGTAGGGAGAGAGAGAGGGGAGGGAGTGTGACAGGGGTGGGTGACAGAGGGGGAGGGAGAGAGAGAGGGGAGGGCGAGAGAGAGGGGATGGCGAGAGATGGGATTGCGAGAGAGGGGAGGGTGAGAAAGGGGAGGTGCGGAAGAGTGGAGGTGCGAGAGGGGGAGGGCGAGAAACGGGAGGACAAGAGACAGGAGGGCGAGAGTGCGGGGCGGGCGAGAAAGAGAGGGGAAGGTGATAGACTGGGGAGGGCAAGAGAGGGGAGGGCCAGAGAGAGGGGATTGCGAGAGAGAGAGGCGACAGAGACAGATGGAGAGGGGAGAGAGAGGGGAGGGAGAGAGAGGGGAGCGTGTGAGAGAGGGAATGGAGAGAGAGAGGGTGGCAGAGAGAGAGAGGGGAGAGAGAGAGATGGGAGGTTGGGAGCGTGTGGAGGTAGAGAGGGACGGGAGGGAGAGAGATGGGAGGACGAGAGACGGGAGAACTCAAGAGGAGATGGCGAGAAAGGGGAGTCCGAGAGAGGGGCGGCCGAGTGAGGGGAGGGGTGAGCGAGACGAGAGGGAGAGAGGGGGGCGAGAGAGGGGGGGTGGGAGAGTGAGAGGGGAGAGACAGAGGGGAGTGGGAGAGAGAGGAGGGCAAGAGAGAGGACAGCGAGAGACGGGAGGGCGAGAGATGGGAAGGCCGAGTGAGGGAGGACAAGGTAGTCAAGGGCGAGAGAGGGGAGCGAGAGAGAGGGGAGGGAGTGTGACAGGGGTGGGGGACAGAGGGGGAGGGCGAGAGAGAGGGGATGGCGAGAGAGAGGGGATGGCGAGAGATGGGATGGCGAGAGAGGGGAGGGTGAGAAAGGGGAGGTGCGGGAGAGGGGAGGTGCGAGAGTGGGAGGGCGAGAAACAGGAGGACAAGAGACAGGAGGGCGGGAGTGCAGTTCGGGCGAGAGTGCGGGGCGGGCGAGAAAGAGAGGGGAAGGTGATAGACTGGGGAGGGCAAGAGAGGGGAGGGCCAGAGAGAGGGGATTGCGAGAGAGAGAGGCGACAGAGAGAGATGAGAGAGGGGAGAGACAGGGGAGGGAGAGAGAGGGGAGGGTGTGAGAGAGGGGACGGAGAGAGAGAGAGGGTGGGGAGAGAGAAAGAGGGGAGAGAGAGAGGTGGGAGGTTGGGAGCGAGGGGAGGTGGGGAGAGAGGGGAGGGAGAGAGATCGGAAGACGAGAGACGAGGGAGCTCGATCGCCCTCCTCGTCTGTCGCCCTCCCATCTGCCTCCCTCCCCTCTCTCTCCCCTTCCCTCTCTCTTGCCCTCCCCTCTCTCGCCCTCCCCTCCCTCTCCATCCTCTCTCTCACCCTACTCGTCTCTCGACTTCCCCTCTCCCGCCCTCCCCTCTCTCTTGCTCTTCTCTCTCTCACCCTCCCGTCTCTCGCCCTCCCGTCTCTCGCCCTCCCCTCTCTCGCCCTCATTTTCTCTTCCTCCCCTGCGTCTGTCCCCTCTCCTACGCCGTCCCCTCTTTCGCCCAACTCTCTCTCTCACCCTCCCCTCACTCGCCACTCCCCGCGTGCCCTCCCCTTTCTCTCACCATCCCCATTATTGCACTGCCCTCTCTCTCACCCTCTCCTCTCTCGCCCTCCCCTCTCTCCCTCCCCTCTCTCGCTCAGCCCTCATTCGGCCTCCCCTCTCTCTCTATCCCGCTCTCTCCGTCCCCTCTCTCATTCCCTCCCCTCTCTCTCTCCCTCCCCTCTCTCTTCCTCCGCTCTCTCACACCCTCTCCTCTCTCTCCCTCTCCTCTCTCTCCCTCCCCTCTCACCCCACCTCTCTATCTCCTCTCTCTCGCCCTCCCCTCTCTCTCGCCTTCCCGTCTCTCATCCTCTCGTCTCTCCCCGCCCCCTCTCTCGCCCTCCTGTGTCTCTCACTCCCCTCTGTCTCTCCGCTCTGTCTCCCCCTCCCCTCTCTCTCCATCACCTCTCATTGGCTCTCCCCTCACTCGGTCACCCCTCACTCGGCCTCCCCTCTCTCGCCATCCCCTCTCTCTCTCCCTCCCCTCTCACCCTCCCTCCCCTCTCTCTCTCCCTCCCCTTCTCTCTTGCCTCTCTCTCGCCCTCCCCTTTCTCACCCTCCTGTCTCTCTTGCTCCACTGTCTCTCCCCTCCCTCCTGTCTTCCCCTCTCTCGCCCTCCCATCTCTCTTGCACTCCCCTCTCACTCGATCTCCCCTCTCTCGCTCTACACTCTCTCTTGCCCTCCCCCTCTCTCCCCATCCCCTCTCTCTTGCCCACCCCTCACTCGCCCTACACTCCCTCTCCGTTCCCTCTCTCGCCCTCTTCGTGTCTCGCCCTCCCCTCTCTCACCTCATTCTCTCTTCCTCCCCTCTGTCTGTCCCTTCTCCTATGCTATCCCCTCTTTCGCCCAACCCTCTCTCTCACCCTCCCCTCACTCGCCACCCCCCTCGTGCCCTCCCGTCTCTCTCACCATCCCCACACTTGCACTCCCCTCTCTCTCGGACTCCCCTCTCTCTCGCTCTCCCCTCTCTCACCCTCGTCTCTCTCGCCCTCCCCTCTCTCTCGCTCCCCTCTCTCTCGCCCTCCGCTCACTCGGTCGCCCCTCACACATCCTCCCCTCTCTCTCCGTCCCCTCTCTCTCCATCCCCTCTCTCTCCCTCCCCTCTCTCCCTCCCTCCCTTCTCTCTCTCCCTCCCCTCTCTCTCCCCTCTCTTGCCCTCTCCAGTCTCTCGCCTTCCCCCTCTCTCACCCTCACCTGTCTCTCGACCTCCGCTCTCTCGCCCTCCCCTCTCTCTCGCCCTCCCCTCACTCGGTCACCCCTCACTCAGCCTCCCCTCTCTCACCATCGCCTTTCTTGCCATCCCGTCTCTCCTCCTCTCCTCTCTCTCCATCCTCTCTCTCCCTCCCTCCCCATTGTCCCTCCTCTCTCTCTCTTTCCCTCGCCTCTCCCTCCCCTCTCTTGCTCTCCCCAGTCTCTCGCCTTCCCCCTCTACATGCCCTCTCCTCTCTCTCGAACTCTCCTCTCTCTCCCCTCTCTTGCTCTCCCCAGTCTCTCGCCTTCCCCCTCTACATGCCCTCTCCTCTCTCTCGAACTCTCCTCTCTCTCCCCTCTCTTGCCCTCCCGTCTCTCGCCCTCATTCTCACTTCCTCCCTTCTGTCTCTCCCCTCTGCTACGCTATCGTCTCTTTTGCCCAACCCTCTCTCTCACCCTCCCCACTCTTGCACTCCCCTCTCTCTTGCCCTCCCTTCTCCTTCACTCTCCTCCTCTCACTCTCCCCTCGCTCGCCCTCCTCTCTTTCGCCCAACACTCTCTCGCCCGCTCCTGTATCGCCCTTCCTTCTCTCGCCCTACTCTCTCTTTACCATCCCCTCTCTCTCGCTATCCCCTCTCGACCTCCCTTCTCTCGTTCTCCCCTCTCGCCCACCCCTCTCACAGTCCCTCTCCACTAACTCGCCCTTCCCTCACTCTCGCCCTCCATTCCCTCTCCCTCCTCTCTCTCTCGCCCTCCCCTCTCTTGCCCTCATCCCTCTCTCCCCTCTCCTCCTCCCCACTCTCTCGACCTCCCCTCTCTCTTGCCCTTCCCTCTCTTGCCCTCCCCAGTCTCTCGCCTTTCCCCCTCTCTCGCCCTCGCCTCTCTCGCCCTCCCCTCTCTCGCTCTCCCCCCTCCCCCTCCCAACTCTCTCTCCCTCCCCTTTCACTCGGCCTCCCCTCTGTCGCCCTCCCCTCTCTGTCGCCCTCTCTCTCTCGCCCTCCCCCTCGCTCGCCCTCCATCCTCTTGCCCTCCCCTCTTTCGCCCTCCCCTCTCTCTCACCCTCCACTCTCTCGCCCTCCCCTCTTGCCCTCTCATCTCTCTCGTCCTCACATCTCTCTCCCCCTCCCCTCTCTCTCGCCTTCCCCCTCTCTCATCCACCCCACTCTCTTGCCTTCCCCTCTCAGTCTCGACCGCCCCGCACTCTTGCCCTCCTTTTCTCTTGCCCTCCCGTCTCTCGCCCTCACCCTCGCACCTCCCCTCTCTCTCGCAATCCCCTCTCTCTCGCCCTCCCCTCAATCTCACCCTCCTCTCTGTCTAGCACTCCCCCTCTCTCGCCCTCCACTCTCTTGCCCCTCCCCCTCTAGCAATGCCTCTCTCGTCCTCTGCTCTCTCGCCCTCTGCTCTTTTGCCGTCCCCTCTCTTGCCCTCCATTCTCTAGCCCTCTGCTCACTCGTATCCCGTCACTCGTGCTCCTGTCTCTCGCCGTCCCCTCTCTCAGCCTCTTCTCTCACTCCCTCCCCTCTGTCTCGCCCCTCTTTCTCGCCCTCTCCTCTTTCGCCCACCCCTCTCTCACTCCCTTCCCTCTCTCTCTCCTTCTCCTCTCGTGCTCGCCTCACTCGCCCTCCCCTCTTTCGCCCTCCACTATCTCTCCATACCTTCTCTCGCACTCCGCTCCCTCTCTCTCTCCCTCCCCTGTCATTCGCCACTCTCTTGCACTCCCCTCTTTCTCCCCTGTCCCCCTCCCCAATCTCTCGCCTTCCCATTTCTTGCCCTCCCCTCTCCTTCGCCAACACCTCTCTCTCCTGTCCCTCTATCTCGTCCTCCCCTCTCTGTCATCCTCACCTCTCTCTCACCCTCACCCCTCTCGCCCTATGGTCTCTCGCCCTCCCCTCTCTCGCCTTCCCGTCTCTCGCGCTCCTGTCTCTCGCACTCCCGTCTCTCGCCCTCTTGTCTCTCGGCCTTTCCTCTCTCGCACTCCCTTCTCTCGACCTCCCCTCTCTCGACCTCCCCTCTCTCGCCATCCCCTTTCTTGCCCTCCCCTGTACTTCGCCAACACCTCTCTCTCCTGCCCCTCTCTCTCGTCCTCCCCTCTCTGTCATCCTCACGTCTCTCTTACCCTCACCCCTCTCGCCCTATGGTCTTTCGCCCTCTTATCTCTCGGCCTTCCCTTTATCGCACTCCCTTCTCTCGACCTCCCCTCTCTCGCCCTTCCACTCTCTCGCCATCCCCTCTCTAGCCCTCCTGTCTCTTGTCTGTCTGTTGGTGAGGCTGCGTGTGTGTGGGGGTGGGGTGGGGTTGAGATGATAGAAAGATGTGGGAGGTGGGAGAAAGGGGAAAATGGGGTAGAGACGGGATTGTGGGAGGGAGACAGAGACGGCAGGAGAGAGAGAGAGAATGAGGGGAGCAGGAGAGGTAAGAGTGGAGGCAGGTGGAGAAACCGGGGTTCGGGGTGTGTGTGTGAGAGAGAGGGGCACGAGGGAGAGTGAAAGGGAGAGGTGGTGAGAAAGAGAGGGTGTGCAGAACGAAAGAGAGAGGGGGAGAGAATTGAGGAGAAAGAGAAGGGGAGATTACACTTGGAGGTCCGGTTGGATTGGGGGGACAGTGGGAGTTAAACCCAGCTCCTGAGATCAGGGCGCAGTGCCCTCCCCTTCCCTGAGGACCAGGACTTGGGGCTGAGTCTGTCTCTCTGCAGCTCAGCTTCTCCCACACAAAGACACACAACAACATCATTCCCTCTGCTGCTCGGCACGCTTTAATCAACATTTTTATTGTTTACAAATGGAAGTGATGGATACAGTCAGTGGGATGGTGCCTTTTCTCACTGGCCCCTGAGTTGCGAGAAACATTGAATGTTCCATGTAACCGCCCTGTGGGATAATGATGGACAAACCAGTGTTACTCTCACTCTGTTACCATAGCGACAGGCTGCTCCATCGCTGAAACACTGAACTGAAATGAGAAAATCCCAGATGGTGTAATTAATGAAGGAATTTCATGGATGGATGGATTTGGGTGAAGGGATATTTCAGCACATTCTTCAGTTGCTGCCTGAACTTAGTCTGGGTCATGGCATAAATCGCGGTGTTTGTGCAGCAACTGAGGAGCTGCACCATGAAGCCCAATTCCTGCACAAAGAGATGGAGATTCAGAGGGGTATCCACAATATCATCCATCCGGTTCCATATAGAATACAGCATGAACATTGACCATAACAGGATGAAATTGACCGAGATCACAAAGTGTAAAATGATGGATTTTTTTCGTTTTCTCGTTTCTGTGTCAGACTGAGCGTCCCCATTGGTGTGAGCGCGGAGTCTCCTGCGGGCTCTGCTGGTCACTAAAATGTGTCTGACGGTGAGAACATTGAGCAGCAGAATCAGGAGAAATGGGACACCCGGGGTTAGAATGTGGTGGAGGGACTCGATTGTGACCCAGACACTGGAGGGTACAACAGCGTCTGTTACATTACAAAACCAGGGGGCGTTCACCAGCAAATACCGAGCCGTGAGCATAAAATACCAGAAAATGTTCTTTAAACAGCTCAGCACAGTCACTTCTCCCAGAACCACAGCCGCCGTCTTCTCACTGCAATATTTACTTTTCAGCTTCTGGCAACAAATGGCCACAAACCGATCAAAGGTGAAAGTGACGGTAAACCAGCCACAGCAGTCAGTGGCTGCATAAAGCAGGATGGCGTGGATATTACACAGGGGGACGGAGTCCCTCAGGAAGTAAAACTGTTCCTGATAAACAATGGGAATGTGTCTCAGGATCAGGTCGAGGATAATGACCAGGAGATCCGTCGCTGCCATGGCCCCCAGGTAACGTCTGACACATGGAGACAATCCACAATCTTTATAAAGCAGGACGTAGATGGTCACTACGTTAAATGTGAGGAAGGGAAACAAACCCATTATCCATCAGCCTGGAGGCAAAGGGACCCGTTTGATCGGAGGCCAAGTGAGATTTTCAAATGTGTCCCTGTATCCAGGGATTTATTAAAATAATTGGAGCTGGAATAACAAATGGGAAGGTTAGAATTACTGACAAAATTGTGATATAAAAACGCAAGAAACCGTCCCTCCCCAAACACACAGAGACACATCCATAAGGACAGATGGTTTCTAGAACATTCCCACACACTCGATCACTCGAGAGCAGACACAGGTCTCTCCTTCCCAGTTCCTAATACGGAGGGTGGAAACGTTGCTGTCCTGAAGGATTCTCTCCCAGTTTCCTGAAGACAAATGGAGTTTTGAAATTACTGTCTTTTGGTCTAAATTGTGGTCGATCCTGTGTCGTGAACAAATGCAAATATAGGGAAAACATATTCACACCTTTAACTGCCTGAGGGGCTTTCGGAACAGTGTCTCCTTCTCCCTGGAACAGGGTCTCTTCCCTCGGGATCTTATCGTTTGTTCAATTCACTGACGTCCGGCCGTTCACAAACAATGTCAGGGATAGACCATTCCGTGGATCTCCTTGACCTGTCCATCACTTGCCCCCTACCCACCCCACCAACATGATGTACTGTGCCTGGGCACACTGTAACATTAATGGGGTGAGAGACGGAGGGTCCAATCACAGGAATGGGAACTAAAGGCATTGCCAGCTCAACTGAAATGGTGAGATATACCACATGCTCAATCCACCTCACAGAACCAGCCCAAACACCGTAAACCCAGAGGATATATCAGTTCACCGTGCAGACTCATCCATTGCACTGGTCAATACAACCCAGCAATCCTTCCAGACTGGAACACTGCACAGATCAGATCAGGACATTGATGTATAAACCCAGACCATATATCTGTCCAGCACGGTGAGCTGTGCAGACCACAGCAGTGCATTCATCTATAAACCCGGACTAGATATCTGTCCAGCACCCGGAGCTGTGCAGACCACACCATTGCATTATCTGTAAACCTCAACCTGACCAGCACAGTGAACTGTGCAGTGATCACCCGTGAATTAATCTGTAAACCAGGAGCAGTTACCCTCCCAGCATGTAGGACTGTGTACACCACCCTAGTGCATTACTCAGTAACAAAGGTGTTAGATTCCTGCCCAATGTGGGGAAAATTGCAGCCCGTGCCGGAAGTGTCAGGATGTGCAGCTCCCACCCTATTACAGCTCAATATCTCCATTGTACCATGACAAGGTGATGGAACAATGTTCACTGTGAATGTGAACATCACTGCCAGTTAGAGATGGCGGGGGAATCAGTTTAAATATCACCACATGGGAGGGGTTTGGGAAATAGACAGAGAGCGGGAGACTGAGAGGAAGTGTCATGGAAGGATGTGTTCCCAGGTTTCAGAATGCTGAAATGTAGACACTTCGGTAGCATCCTGTAACATAAGCTAGTCTTCCCAGGAAAGATGGGAAAAAGGGATATTGGTGTGAGGTCAGATGAGCATTTCTTCTGCATCTTTGTAACTGTAGTTGGTTTCAACAGAACCTATGACTCATTCGGCAGATTCTAACAATAATTTTTCTTTGTTTGATTTTCCATGAGTGTGGCTGAAAATGCTTTGCTGGAAAAGAGCAGCAGGTCAGGCATCATCCAGGGAACAGGAGAATCGACGTTTCGGGCATAAGCACTTCCAGAAGAAAGGCTTATGCCCGAAACGTCGATTCTCCTGTTCCCTGGATGCTGCCTGACCTGCTGCTCTTTTCCAGCAACACATTTTCAGCTCTGATCTCCACCATCTGCAGACCTCACTTTCTCCTCAAAGATTTCCTTGAGTGTGACAGATGGATTATCTGCACAATGCCGAGCTAATTTCCTGGTGCTATCTTATCGAACTCCCCTCATTAACTACCCACCCCACCCCATGGTGTCCCTCTCATTCAATATCAGACCGATTCTCACACCCATCATGGCTGGAGGTGCTCACCATCGCCCGGGTGCCCCTGGATATTCCGACCATGGCAGATAAGGGGCAAATGCACCATGGTTTGTCGACAGGCGCACGGAGGTCCTGTGGATGGGCAAGATATAGGGGGACCATCTTTTTCGCAGAGGGGGCCACACCACCAGACCCACCGAGCATGGTCAGAGCTCCCCACCCAGCTCAGTGCAGTATCTGCGATCTGAAGAAATGCCAAGCAAAACAGGACAAGCCTCAATGACCTTCCCGGCTCTGTCAGGATAAATGTCACCGTGTTCTCTCTGCTCCCTCACATTCACTGTATATCTGTTATAGCACCGACCCCAAAACAAGGCTAATGCTCCACCACTCTCACTACTGCATGCAGCACCTTTCCCTCCACCACCATACTTCTCTCTCTCTCTCTTCCCTCCACTTTACCCACCCCTCCCCACACCAATAACTCAGCATGGATCCAACACTGTGGACTGAATGCCTCCGGACCCCTCACCATGTCCCCCACCTACACCAGCACTAATGGAAGGGATTCCCACTCCCAACCACCCTCCCTCCCCCCCGTCTCCAATTCCAGGAGAAACAGCCTCGAATACGACAGAGACGGCCAAGACGGGAGGTGGAGTGCCCGATATCCGTTAACTTCCCCCCTCCCCCCGCCATGTGGGGAGGGCCCTGGTATGAGCGGAGCGGTTTGGGACGCCTCGTGTGGAGATTCTGAAATATCCACGTCCCACCGACCGAGTAAGAAGTAATGTTCAGTGAAGGGCAATTCTCACTTTAAACCAACTGGCAGTTCCGTTTTCCACTGTCACAAATTAGAAGCAGTGGCACTGATGCCATCTCCCTTTTGTGTCCAGCTGGTACAAATGGAATCCCAACGGTCTCGGTGGGCAGGAGGGTGGGCTCACAACAGATCGTCACCATCACCTCCCAGGAAGGGAGCATGGAGACTTCATCCAACATCTCTCCCTGTAAACTGTTCAGATACTGAAACTTATCTGTGACAGTTACTGCTCTCTCCACTTGTCCTGATATTTTCAATACTCTGTGCTCATATACACCCAGAAAACTCTGTTCCTGCACTCCTTTTATAATGGTACAGCCTACTTTATATTGTCTTTCAATGTCCTTCCTATCAAAGTGAATCACCTCACACTGCTCTGCATAGATCCCCATCTGCCCGAAAGCAACACCTGTTCGAGTTCCACACTGTCCTCCATAGACTTCACAATTCGTCCAAGATTAGTGCCATCTACAAACGTTGAGATTGTCGCAGCATCACAGTCCCCATGAAAGAACTGAAATCCTGCCACCCTCTTTAGTATGAGCTAGTGAAATACTGCTATATTCCCAGGGACAGAGTCGAATAATGACATGCTGTCAAGGGAACAACAAGTCTCTTGACACACACGACACGGAGTGAATGAAATATTGACAAACCACGTAGCAAGAGAAATCTGGATAGGCTCCAGCTATCTTAATTGACAACAGGGTATTAATGTTATGAATTTGAAAGTGTGTACTGTACCTTTAAGAGAAAGTGAATGCTGTTCTGAACTGAGAGCTTCCAAGTACCTATGGTATGAAAGGATGGCAGACCCAGAGTGTCAAGAACAACTGAAAATATGTCACACTTGGCTGTGAAGTAGATCCCTGAGTGGTTGCTCTTTGGACAACAATTCGAATTTTACCAATCAATTTAAATTATGCCCCAGGATTCTAAAACCAAATCAAGTTTGAATTTATTGTTTTTCGAAAATCGAACCAATGAGATAATACAATGTTGTGGATATTAAAAATGCAGGCATTTTGAAAATTGCAGACAGAGCAAATCCCATCAACAAGGATCCAAGAGGTTAGGCGGCACTCTCTATCAAAGGTACCTTTTCATGTGGAACATATTCACAGTAAACAGAAAGAAGATGACTCAGGGAGATCGACAGCGGGTAGAAGACATCAAAAACAACAGCTGCGGTATGGTTTTGAAATTAAGTTATTGCAATTTCAATAAGCAGCTTGTTGACACAATGTATTGCTATAGAGCTGTGGGCAGTTAATAAGCACTTTAGAGAAAGGGAGTATCAGAGTTGTGAATAGTTGATGTAAAATGTTCACTTTCAGAGTTAAAAAATGATATTTTTATTTAAACAGTGGATTTTGGGAGTTCTCTGCCACTCATATTTTATGAGTTGAATTGAACATTTCTTTATATTTAGTTTAAGTTACGAGATGTGCTACATGCCGTGTCCCAATAATTGTTGTGTGTGTCTCTGTGTGGGGCAGGTCTGGCAGTCTCCGTGATGTTTAAAGTGATGCAACGCCACCCTCTGCTGGCCTCCACACGCCACTGCACAGTCATTGGCAGTGGGTGAAACCCAACAGGGCTTCATTCAGTGAGGGGAAGGGAGAGGGCAGCTGATCACAGCACCATCCAAACTGATGTCTGAACCATGTACAGATCTAAATGTCCTTTAAACCGTTGTATCCGTCGTTGCTTTCACGACTTCCTCTGGAAGTTAATTCCACACACAAGCCATCTTCTGTCTAAAATAATTTCCTTTCATGACTTTTGTAAATCTTTTTCTGCACACATCAAACTACCCCAGTCTTGAATCCCCAACTCAAGGGAAAAGACGTCAGCTCTCCAGATTATCTGTACCCCTCAATATTTTATAAACCTCTGTAAAGTTACCCCTTAATCTCATACTCTCCAGTGAAAGAAGTCCGATCCTATCCAGCCTCCCCTTATAGCTCAATCCCTCCATTCCCGGCAACATCTAGGTTAATTTCTTCTCAATGCCCTTCAGCTTAATAATGTCAAGGTCAATAATATTAAAGTGAACAGTAAAGTCCTTTTCTGAGGGTGGGAGGGGGGGTGAACCAAAACTAGAGGGCATAGGCTAAAGGTGAGAGGGGAACATTTCAAAGCGACCTGAGGGGCAGCTTTTTCACCCAGACGGTGGTGTGCCTATGCAATGAGCGGGCAGGATGACCAGACTGGGCACAGTATTCCAGAAGGGTCCTCACCAATGTCCTGTACAACCTCAACATGACGTCCCAATTCCGATACTCAAAGGTGTTACCATTGAAAACAAGTGTGTTAAACACCTTCTTAACCACACTATCTATATGAGATGCAAATTTTAAAGAATTATATCTGACAGCCTAGTTCTCTGTTATACAGCACTGCCAGAGGCCCTACTTTTAATTGTATAGGACCTGCTCTTTTTTTGATTTACCAAATCTAATACCTCGCATTAATCCATACTAAACTTTGGGTGGCACAGTGGTTAGCAGTGCTGCCTCACAGCGCGAGACCCGGGATCAATTCCGGCCTCAGGCGACTGACTGTGTGGAGTTTGCACGTTCTGCACGTGTCTGCGTGGGTGTGCTCCCACAGTCCAAACATGTGCAGGTCAAGTGAATTGGCCATGCTAAATTGCCCGTAGTGTAATATAAGGGGTAAATGTAGGGGACTGTATGGGTGTGGACTTGTTGGGCTTGTTTCCACACTGTAATGCAATCTAATCTAAACTTCATCAGCCACTCCTCCGTCCAATGAGTAATAATATCGCCTTCACCGTTTAATTTTAAAATTCCCTTCCCATCTCCAGGAGGCCTGCACACTCCGGCCTTGATTTTCACAAAGACCCTGAGCTTGGTTTGAGGAGAAAGTGAGGTCTGCAGATGCTGGAGATCAGAGATGGAAATGTGTTGCTGGAAAAGCGCAGCAGGTCAGGCAGCATCTAGGGAACAGGAGAATCGACGTTTCGGGCATTAGCCCTTCTTCAGGAATGAGGAAAGTTGGTCCTGAGCTTGGTTTGCCTTGTGTGGTTAGGGGGAGGGGGGACAGATTGCAGACACAGTCGGGGGGTGGGGACGGGAGGCTGGAATGAAATCAGCGGCCAGGTATCATTTCATGTTTTCAGGCAGAGGGCAGACACACGTGAGAGTTTAGTAATACTGATCGTTGTTTTGGGGCCAGAAATTATGGTCTTTCTCCGTCTCTGGTGATCAGTAATAAATATCTATTCGATACCCTTTGTTGTGCAGAGTGTGTCTGCAGGATGTCTTTCCCTAATTGTGCAGACTACAGATAATAGCAATTAAAGACGCCCATAGTTAATTTTGATGGCACAGCACATGCAGTCAACATCCTACAGTTGAGACAAATATCTTGCATTTGTTTAACAATACAAAGTGTTTTGTGTAGTTCAGTAATGGTAACCTGATTATAATAAATCCACACCGAGCTGAAAGCTGACACTTAACATATGACCTAAAATCAGGATATGGTATGTAGAGGGTAGTGTCCCTGTCTCTGAGCTAGTAGTCTGGATTTGATTCTAATTCCTTAATTGGTGTGGTAGTGTTCATAGCTCTGGACTAGAAGGTCTGGATTCAAGTACTGCCTGTTGCAGAGGTAAGTACCAGCATGTCAGAACAGGCTGATGAGCAAAAACACCTCCAGGCACAAATGCCTAGGTGTACGTTCCACAGAAATATCCCATGATACATCAGAACAAACTGATTGAATTAGATTTAGAATTATGAATTAATGGAGAAGGAAGAGGTGTCAGTATTGAATTTCAGAATGTCGTTCCAAGATGACTGAAAACGCAGCTAATCATGTTGATTGGAGTCACATTTCGCAGCAGTAGAGGTTTATAAAATCAGAATAGGGTGAATAGTCAGGACTTTCCCCCAGGTGAGGGGCGTCCAAAACTAGAGCGCATTGGTTGAAAGTGAGAGGGGGAATGTTTTGGTGAAGTCTCAGGGGGACCATTACATGCAGAGGGTGGTGTGCATATGGAATGAGCTGCCAGAGGAAGTGATGGAGGCTGGTACAACTACAACATGTAAAAGCCATCTGGATGCTGACAAACCTACCGAGCTTTTCCAGCAATTTCTGCATTTGTTCAAAATATGCATTCATTTTAACACAGCTATTTTGAATACATTAAACATTTTATTTTTTTAATGACGCAGGGACATATAAACCTGTCTTCAAATCGAACGAAGCCATTTTCTGCTAAGGATATGGCTCTGTGCCTGACAGCAGCAATGATGCACCTACATGGAGCAGGGAATGTGATGGAGACATAGTTTGGACAATGTACAAGGAAAACTCACATGATCCTCTTTGGGAGAGGATAACATTATTGTGTGATTCAACTCAGAGAGGGAAAAAATGTAATCTGCCCGAAGAAGGAACGGCCTATTGCACTCTCTGTCCTTCATTGTTCCTCATCACAGCAATGTGTGCGAGCTAAAAAAAACTCTGCAGTCATCGTTACCATTCTTGTTTTCATAGAATTCCTGCAGTGTGGAAACAGGCCCTTTGGCCCAATACATACATACCAACCTTCCCAAGAGTAACCTTCCAAGACCCGTTCCCCTACATTTACTCCTGACAAATTTAACTAAACTAAAAATCCCTGAACACTGGACAATTTAGCATGACCAATCCACTTAACCTGCTCAGGATTGAACTGTGGGAGGGAACTGGAGCACCCATTAGAAGCTCACACAGACAGGGGAGAATGTGCAAACTCCACGCAGGTCGTCGCCTGAGGCTGGAATCAAACCAAGTCCCTGATGCTGTGAAGCAGCGGTGCTAACCGCTGAGCCACCGTGCTGCTCTTTGGGCGATCCCTGAGCAGAATTCATTGGAATCTCCTCACTGCCTAATGCAAAGGGAATTCAGCCAAATCCAACTGTTCCAGGATGAAATCCCAATGCTTGGAGCTTGTGTGAGTAGAATGTCTTCAGAAGCAGAATAATATTTTGGACAATCTCTCAATTTTTACTTTTGTCATGGGTTACACTAATAGCTGGGCAAAGTTCTTTCAACTTGAAATTGCAGATATTTTGTTTATGTGTGCGTGTGTGTGCACGCGCGCGCATGTTTGTTTGCGTGTGTGAGTACGAAGAACAAAGAAAATTTACAGCCCAGCAACAGGCCCTTCAGTCCTCCAAGCCTGAGCCGATCTAAATCTACTGTCGAAAACTGTCGGTCAATTCCTAAGCAGCTCTATCCCTCCGCTCCCCACCGACGCATGCATTTATCCAGATGCATCTTAAATGAATCTACCATGCCTCCCTCTACCACCTCTGCTAGCAACGCGTTCCAAATGCCCAAACCTCCGTGTGAAGTACTTGCCGTGTGTATCTCCCAAAAACTTTCTACCTCTCACCTTGAAAGCGTGACCTCTCGTTATTGAATCCTTCACCCTGGGAAAGAAAGCTTGTCTCTATCCACCCTTTCTATACCCTTCATGATTTTGTAACGCTCAATCAGGTTCCCACTCAATCTCCTTTTTTCTAGCCTACTCAATCTTTCTTCATAGCTCGCACCTTCCATGCCAGGCAACATCCTCGTAAACCTTCTTTGCACCCTCTCCAAAGTGTCCACATCATTTTGGTAATGTTGCGATCAGAACTATACACAGTATTCTAAATGCGGCCGAACCAATGTCTTGTACAATATTAACATACTTGCCAGCTCTTATACTCAATACCCTGTCCAATGAAAGCAAGCATACCATATGCATTATTGACCTCGATCCACCTGTGCAGCAACCTTCTGGGTAAAATGGACCTGCACTTCCAAATCTCTCTGCACATCAACGTTTCCCAAAGCTCTGTCATTCGTTGTTTAATTAGCTCTAGAAATAGTCTTGCCGACATGCATCACCTCACATTTGTCTGGATTAAAAAGCATCTGCCACTTTTCTGCCCAACGCTCCAGTCTATCTGTATCCTCCTGTATTCTCTGACCGTCCCTTGTGTTGTCTGCTACTTCCCCAATCTTCGTGACATTTGCAAATGTGCTAATCATACGAACAGTGCCCTCTTCCAGATCATTTATATATATTACAAACAACAGTGGCCCCAACACTGACCCTTGTGGAACACCACGAATCGCATTTCTCCATTTCGAGAAACTCCCTTCAACTACTACTCTCTGTCTCCTGTTTCTCAACCAGTTCTTTATCCACCTCACGAGAACACCCTGCACACCATATGACTTCAATTTCTCCATTAGTCTACCATGGGGAACATGTGTGTGTATATGTGTGTGTGTGTGTGTATGTGTGTGTGTGCGCCAGTGTTTTTCGAAAGGGAAATATCGATTCTTTATTTGCAATATCCATACTGTTTACTATTCATCTTTCCATCATAGTTTGAGTTACATTGCTTTGGATCATAAACGTGCTATTTCAGCTGATAAAAGAAACTAGCTTTACTGGTTCCTAAAACTGACTCTGACCCAGTCTGAGACCCATATCATCGGCCATCGCACCAACCTGGTTATATTTAACATTTGTTGTGAGCAGTGGAAGAGTGGGACTAGAAAAGGAAACAATGACCCAAAAAGCTGGGGAACTATCGACCTGCGAGTCTGATGTCAGTGGTGGGTGAGTTGTTGGAGGGACAGGATTTACATACATTTGGGAAGGCAAGGGCTGATCGGAGTTGTCAACGTGGCTTTCTGCATGGGAAATCATGTCTCATTAATTTGATTGAGTTTTATGGAGAGGTGATAAAGAAGACTGATGACGGCAGTTTGGTAGACATTGTCTACATGGACCTCAGTAAGGTGTTCACAACATTGCGATTGGTAGGTAGATTAGGAAGTTTCGGTCACATGGGATACAGAGGAAGCGAGTCACAATTTGCTTGAAGGAAGAGGGGTATTTTTCAGACTGGAGGCGTGTGAGCTGCAGTGTGCTGTAAGAATCAGTTCTGAGTTCATTGCATTTCATCATTTATATCAAGGATTTGGATGTGTATATTGGGGCCGTAGTTAGTAAGTTTGCAGATGCCATGTGACTGGTCAAACTACTCGCTGTGAAGCAAAGCACCATTTGTTTAAACCCGACAGATAAAATGAAACCAAAGAAAGAGGAATTTACAATAAGGTAATTCTATTGGCCAAGTTAACAAAATAATAGATCTAGGAATTATTACTAATGAGCTGTTCCAATATAGGAAAATCCCATAAACACGGTCCCTGGCAGAAAGGCAATTTCAGACACAGAATGTCACAAACATTTCTCCAATCCAGGAAGTAAAAACTGCATATAGAGAGAGTAGCAGCCAGGAGACATTCACTGAAGCTTCCAACTCTGTTGAGACCCCAATAGTTTCCTGATGTTACTGAGAAACCAAAGCCCAGAGATCCTAATCTGTGAGAGCTGGCGACATCCATTCAGGCTGCATTAAAATTTACCCAAGACCTCCCTAGCTGTTTCCTCAAGTGGCCTTAACTAATCAGCTTGGAAATGAACATTCAATCCCTCTCTGAAAAGAATCAAGGACAAAAATAACTTCTTAAAGCTGCAGCATCATCACAATTATCTTTACATCGAGCTGTCAAACAGGAACCGGGGTAACCCAATCAGGACCTTATCCCTGTCCAATCGGACGAGGAAGAAGCCATTCAGTCCTGTGAGTGACTTACACAGGAACAGGATGAGGCCATTCAGCCCTTTGAGTGACTTACAAAGAAACAGGCGGATGCCACTCAGCCCCTTGATTATCTTACACAGGAACAGGAGGAGGACAGTCAGTCCCTTAAGTCATATCCACAGCCACAGGATGAGGCCATTCAGCCCCTTCAGTCTCTTACACAGGAATAGGATGAGGCCATTCAGCCCCTTAAGTCACTTATGCAGGAACATGAGGAGGCCATTCCCCCCTCCACTAACTTACAAAGGGACAGAATGAGGTAATTGATGCTGATGCCTAATGAATGGTTTATGCCCAAAACAAGGATTCTCCTGCTCCTGGGATGCTGCCTAACCTGCTGTGCTTTCCCATCAATCCACTCTCTACTCCGATCTCCAACATCGGTAGTTTAATTCTCCTAATTGATGCTCTAACATGATGAACAAGTGGAGCAGAGGCTGCACAGACAGACTGCTCCACGTTGTTCCTCCTGGCTCCATTGCTAGTGATACACACGTGGGACTTTAACGTGGTTTTCTCGTGTGGAGGTTGGAAGCCATATGTTTTGTGTGAAGTCTCAGGAAGGCATCTTCCATCTCCGAGAAGACAGCCTGGTGTTCCCTACGTAGGGTGGAAGCTGGTGGGAATGGCTACCTCTTTCAGATGGAACGTATTGTGGCTGCTGTTGGGGTTTGTGAGCAACCTGACGTTCAGTATGGGTTCACACGCCGACTGCACCTTAACGTGGGGAGAGTTAATTAAGGCATATAAACTGTTAGGTAAGTCACGTTAGACTGATGAATGGACTCTCTATGTTCAAATAATGCTGATCTTGTTCATGTCGATCTTGTCTAGTGCATGTTCTGTGCAGTGTAACCTGCATGCCTTACTCTGTCCAAGTCTACTTCTACCCTATGATCTCCCTGTCCATCCTTACAATGATCTGCCTCCACTGCTCTTAAAGAAAGTGTTTCCCTGTACTGAGGTACACGTGGCAATAAGTCAAACAAATTAATCCGGTTTAAAGTATGGAATTTCTCACTCAATCAAAATCTCTTTTGGAAATAAGTGATCGCTGCCATTCCTCATGTTTCAGCGTCACCATTTCTTCATCTCTCACAGCTCTACAGATTAAAGACTCAGCTTCTTTACTCTATCCTCATGTTATCATCACCTGTGTCTATGGTAAGGAGATCATTCCATACATAGGAGATCAAATATGTAGAGAGTGCCCCAAATGCTCTTTCAGCCGGGCTCGACAACAGCAGGAAGATGGCTTTACTTATGTACTCGAATAATCTTACAATGAAGGACAGCATACCACTGACTGCACCCATTACTTCACAGGGTTTGATTCAGACCGGTCAGCATAGACTTGTGAGTGGGAGATCATGCTTCCCAAATTTGTTAGAGTTCTTTGATGAATTGACCAAGAAGGTTGATGAGGGCCGAGTGGTAGACATAGTCTCCATGGATTTCAGTAAGGCCTTTGATAAGTTTCCACATGGCAGGCTGCTGGGGAAGGTTACATCGCCTGGAATGCTGGCGGAACTGGCCAACTGGATACACAGTTCGCTTGATGGTAGGAAGCAGAGAGGTTAGTGGAATGATGAAGGTCAGACTGGGGGATCGGTCCATTGCTGTTTGGTATCTATGGTTTGGTTGAGAATGTACAAGGTATGCTTAGTAAGTTTGCAGATGACACTAAAATAAGTGGTATCGTGATCAGTGAGGAAGTTTAAAAGAAATTGCAGCAGGACCTTAATCAGGTGCGGAAGTGGGCCGAGAACTGGCAAATGGAATTTAATATTGTTGTGTGAGGTCTTGCATTTTGGAAACTCAAATCAAGCTAAAGGTTTCATGGTGGATGGGAGGGTCTTTAGGGGTGTAGTGGGCAGAAAGACCCTGGAGTTCAGGTGCACGATTCTCTGAGAGTGGAGTCACCGGTAGACAGTGCAGTGAAGAAGGCTTTTGGCACACTGGCCTTCATCAATCAGGGCACTGAGTATAGAAGTTGGGAATTTATATTGCAATCACACCGGACTTTGGTAAGGCTGCACTTGGAGTATTGTGTTCTGTTTTTCACACGTTGTTTTAGGGAGGATGTTATGAAATTAGAAAGAGTGCAGAATAAATTTACAAGGACGTTGCCAGGACCCAATGGTCTGAGTTATAGGGAGAGGTTGGACAAGCTAGGACCTTTTCTTTAGAGTGTTGGAGACTGAGGGGGGACCTCATAGAGCTGTATAAGATCACGAGGGGTATAGATAGGGTTAATATTCTCAGTCTTTTTCCAAGGTTTAGAGAATGGAGGACTAAAAGGGATCAGTTTAAGCTTAGAGTGGAAGGAATAAAAGGGAATTGAGGGATCAATTCTTTACACAGAGGTATGATACGTGGATAAGCTGCCAGAAGATGTGGTTGAAAGGGGTACCTTAACAATATTTAAAAAGCATTTGGATAAATATGTGTATAGGAAAGGACTAGAAGCATATGGGTCAACTGCAGGAAAATGGGTTTAGCGTGGATTGACATTCACAAGGTGGAGTCGAACCCTTCTGTTAATTAAAACCAAGCACTCAGAAAAGCTCGTCTCATCTCATAATGTTTTAAAATATGGGTGACACAAATCTCTTACATTCTGCTATTTCAACAAAAATTAACAAGTTAGTTTCTTAACTTTAATAGTGAACACTAAACAACAACTATTCACAAATTCAAGCTCCTCTTTTCTGAACTACTTACTATCAGTCTCCAACTCTGTAAAAATATGCTGTTCCAACAACACACATATTAAACATTACAGTCTCAAAACCACACAGCCTCTATCTTCCCCGCTGTGTTTACTCTTCCAGCTGCTAGTCTCCCTGGGTCATGCTTTTTTTTTACTGCAAGTAGGTTTGACATGAACATGTATCTTTGATAGAGATGTATCTTTGAGATGGCCAGTTAAGACTCCTGCTCTACAACAGTTACTCTGCTGTTGGATGGCAGTGGCTCTCCCTCCAATGTTCAAAATGCTGGCTTTATATACTCTCCCTGATGCAATAATTCTCATAATTTGATTGCTTTCTAGGTGTCCAAACAATAATATTCAAATTCCGTTGGCTTCTGGATTAAACTAATGTTTAAGCATTGTTTAAACTCTTTGTTTGCATTTGAATTTCTGTCAAAACAGCAACCATAACTCAGGTATGCATTTCCCAGCTGATTGTGACATGTGGAACAGCCTGACCTTTAGCTGGCATCTGTGGCTGTACTTTCTATTCAGCAAAACCCATTCCGTCTTAAACTGACCAGACAAGCTTTCGGCTTCATAAACACCCCCCTCCTTCAGAAAAGAAAATGAACCATTGGCATCATTCCTTTTCCTCTAATTCTTAATCCCATTATTATGAAATACAAAAGTGTTAATCTCAGTTATACCATTCATATTAATTCTGCATACCTATATAACACTGGAATAAGTCAAATCTTATCTAAACGGTTTTCTTTACATCTGCGATAACACATCTGCTATCACATTTTAGGACCCACAACATGTACATTTTGTAAGTTTAAAGCCGGTAACATAAGACTCCAATGAAATAGTCTCATATCCTGGTCTTTAAACATTCCAAATAATGCGAGAGGTTTGTTGTTGTCCACAACCATCTCCGACAATTTGCTTGTCACATAAACATTAAAATATTGTCAGGCCAGTGCGAAACTTAATCATTCTTTTTCACTAATGGGGATGTTGTACATTTTCAGGTGGATATTGAGTTTTTTCGACAAGTAGCCAATTGGCCATTCAATTCCATCATCATCTTTCTGTATCAATACATCTCCGACCACTAAATCACTCTCATCAAAAATAATTTTCAAATGTTTTCAAAATATTTGGTGCAGCTAAAACTGGTGCAGTGATAAATCCTGCTTTAAAATTCTCAAATGCCTCCTGGAATTGTTCTGTCCACCACAAATCTGTGTTCTTCTTTAATAAATCCATCAGTGGTGCCAATACGCTGCTGAAGTTTGGAACAAACTTCCGATAGAATCCATTCAGTTGCAAAAATCGAAGCACCTCTTTCTTCGAGGATGGTCGTGGAAATTCCTCAAAGCCCTTTGTCTTTCTGTTCAATGGCGTCTACCTTCCATGTCCAATGTAATGTCCTAAGAACATCATCTCTGCATTCGCGAATTCTGTTTTCTTTAATTTTATTAACAAGTTTGCTTCTTGTAATCGTTCAACATGCTCTGCCAACTGTAACATGTGAGCTTTCAATCACTTGATAAAGGTCATACAAATAAACTGCTCGTTTTGTTTATCTGTCCACAACTCTGTTCCTGTGTCTAAAATGTGTCTGGAGCATTATTCATTCACATGACATTCTCTGACGTTTTTTGTCATATCCGGTAACTTTACCAGATAGTTTAACTGACTCTACATTTTTTTTAATTTGAAAGGGGCCACTAAACCTGGCTTTGAACAGATTTCCGACCACTGGTGGCAATACTAATACCACATCCCCACGGGAAATCTTCAAAGTTTCAGAGTTTTTATCTGCCACCTGCATCACTCTGTACTGTGCCCTCTTCAGGTGCTGTTTAGCTAACTCACCTACTCGGTCTAATCTCTCCCTCACCTCACATACATAATCCAAGTGTGAGATCGCCGACTTCAGTCTTGTCGCTTTATATTTAACCAATTTCAAAGGACCTCTCACTTCATTTACGAATATTAACTCAAAGGAAATAAACTGAGTAGATTTATTTGGGACATTTCCAATGGCAAACAATTTTATGGGACACCTTTATCCCAAACTTTTGGTCAATCCTGACAGTATGGTGTTAACATGGTCTTCAGCGTCTGATGCTAACTTTTCAAGGCTCCCTGGGATTCAGGATGGGACGCCCTTGATTTGAAGTGCAGTCTGCCTAGGCTATCCATGATTTACTTAAACAGCTGAGCAGTAAAATGAGACCTTTGGTCTGACTGAATCCCTCTGTGTAGCCCACAGAGAGTAACGAAAGCTACCAACTCCTCCACCTCCCTTTCTGCCTTAACACTCTATAATGGAATTGCCTCTGGAAATCTGGCACACACATCCATTATGGCCAGCAAATATTGGTTTCCACTTTTATTTAAAAAAGGGAGCTACACAATTAATCATAAGGCACGTGAAAGTTTTTTGGAATGCAGTAATTGCCAACAAAGGTGCTGATTTCATTTTTGACTATGACTTACCTACCACTTGGCATGTATGACATATACAACTCAAATTAACTACGTCCTTGTGCATTCTTGGCCACTAGAAATGCTTCTGTCCCTTAGCCTGAGTCGTCCATACACCTGGGTGACTGCATGCAGTTAGTTCATGTGCTACCCGTAACATTGTATGCTACTGCTAACACAATCTGGTGCACTTCGGCCCATTTCCCTTCTGCAATAACCTGTTGTGGTCTCTATTTTAATTTTAGGTTTCTATCTTTAAGTTAATAATGTTCGACAATATACTCTGATTCATTTTCTCATTGATTGTGTGTGTGTGTTTAATATATATATATATATATATATATATATATATATATATATATATATATTTGTGTATATAAATGTTGTAAGTCCCCCAGGACTAAAGACCTCTGCCTGACCCTCTGCCTGTTCAGGTTTTGTTTCCTGCATCGTTACATTAAACAGGGTGTCACTTAACTGAGCATCAACTCCTTTGTCTTTTTCTTTCGTTTTCCTTAAGTGTTGTAACTTTTGAAAGTGGGATTCTGTTACTACACAGTTTAGAAAATATCCTGACTGTTTTTTTTAACTCCCCAGTTGCCTCGTCTTCCTTTGACTTCTCCACCACAAGGGGTGTCTCTCCCACCTTGGATCCTATTAAATCGTTCCCAAGAACAAACTGTATTCCTGGAACGGACACTCTCTCACTCACTCTCACTGTTACTTCCCCAACCTTGATTTTGCACTCCTGATGTTACACAAGGGAATGCTTAATTTCTGTCCCCATTCCACAGATTACCACGCTCTTGAGTAACATGTCAGAAAGAGTGAAAATACTTCCATCTCTTTCTCTTCGAAGCTGAGAGAAAGTGAGGACTGCAGATGCTGGAGATCAGAGTTGAAAAGTGTGGGGCTGGAAAATAACAGCACGTCAGGCAGCATCCAACGAGCAGGAGAATCGACATTTCAGGTACAAGTCCTTCATCAGGAAAGTGGTGCGTAAGGGAGGGGGAAGGGGTTGAGAAATAAATAGGAGAGTGGGGGTGGAGCTGGATGGGAGGTTGATTGGAAGGCGATAGGTAGATGCAGGTGGGGTGTGATGGTGATAGGTTGGAGAGGAGAGCGAAGGAGATAGGTGGTAGGACAGCTGGAACCCTCAAACTATATAGCATCAACATCAAATTCACCAATTTCGAAATCACCCCTCCCCAACCTCATACCAGATCCAACCGTTGAACTTAGCACTGCCCTCTTGCGCAGTCTTAAACGTCCATCTTCCTTCCCACCTATCCACTCCACCGTCCTCTCCGACATATCACTATCACTCCCACCTACATTTTCCTATCATCTTCCTAGTGACCCTCCCCCCAGCCCAACTCCCACCCTCCTATTTATCTTTCAGCCCCGCCACATTCCTGATTATTGGTTTATGTCTGATATGTCGATTGTCCTGCTCTTCAGATGCTGCGTGATCTGTTTTGCTTTTCCAGTGCCCCACTTCTCAACTTTTAGAGACTGAGCAGATTCCGTATCTCACAAAATTATAAATTCTTGCCCTTCTCTCCCTGTTCTTTCTGAGTAAACTTCATCCACAGAGGCAAATTCTTTGTAGAGATCAGGCAGTGACTCCACAACCAGCCCCTGCTTCGGCTGTACACTGTCCTGCAGCTCCTCATCTTCACTTGGGGTCTCCTTTGCCAGTTTCACTAATGCCACTGGCTTATCTCTTTTACCACATCTGTGTCCCAGCTTACTGCAATGAAAACGCCTTTTTCCCAGTGCCCCTCTTAAATCATCGGCATTTTAATTTTATTTGTTCCACTCCATTATAGTGAGGACACCTGAGGCCTTTCACCACCTTTCAACACCTTTGGGGTTCTTTTTTCACCTGTGGTAAACTATTGCCAGGATGGCCTACTGTTTGTTTTGTAGTGTCGGATCTCACCTTCTCCCAATTTCTATCCCTCACAGAATGAAAATAAACCCAGAAACTAAACTTCATCTCATGTACCAATGCGTATTTACAAACCATTTCTGCCGCACATCTCACTTCTTGAACTTTCTGTTCATTCACATGAATTCTTACCGTCTCTGGAAGTGAGTCTTTAAGCTCCTCCAGCAGAATAATCTCCCTTCGAGCCTCACAGGTCTTATTTTTTTCAGGCCAGCACCTATCTATCAGAATGACTGTGTTTAATTCTTTCAAACGCATCATATATCTGACCTGGTTCCCTCTCTATATTTCTGAACCTCTGTCTATATGCTTCTAGTACCAATGCACATCCTCGCAAAATAGTCAGTTTCACTTCTGCCTAACCTCTTGACCCCTCATCTGACAGCGCTGCACATGCCTCACAAGCTGTGTCCATCAGTTTAGTCTGAAGGAGCATTACCCACAAGTTCACTTGACACGCCATCTGCCGAGCCATATTTTTCCAATGAAATCAAAATAGATTTTGACATTTTTCTCACCGAAATATGGCAATGTATTAACATAGCTGAATACACCCCTATGTTCTCCCTTCATCTCCATCCTGTTATTTTAACTTTCTTGTCTAATTCCCAACTTCCGAATTTCAAATTGTCTCTCTCGTTTTCCTCTCTTTCCCTTTCTCTTTTTTCTCTCTCTGTTTCCGTCCCATTTTTCGCCTTCGAACTCCAGTTGCCATAGTTGCAATTTATGTTTTTTCTAACTCTACTGCACTTGTCTGTTTCTCTGATACTCCAAAGTACTTGACCAATTCCATTACAATTTCAGCTTTCCTTTTGTTGAAACTTTATTGCTGGAACAGCACAGCAGGTCAGGAAGCATCCAGGGAACAGGAGATTCGACGTTTCGGGCACAGGCCCTTCTTCAGCTTTCCTTTTGTCCCTGGTTAAACCCAATGCCAAACTATTTGCTAATTCTAAAAATATTCCGTCTTCTGTCTTTCTAAACTTTCTTGGCAAATTTGGGAACCTCTTTAGTAACGTTAAAAGCCATTTCCCTCACTTTTAATTTAACTAACCACAAGTGAACAAAATTAAACGAATTTTCCCACCGGTTTTATTTGAAGATCTAGGTCATTAATTGCCATGTGTTGAAATTTGCTGGGACCTTTTGTACCCCAACTCTGTCCAAATTCCACACGGCAAGGCTGCAAACTGTTATGACATCAATGACGAATCCCTCTGTTAATTAAAACAACACACCCAGAAAAGCTCACCTCACCTCGTAATCTTTTAAAACGTGAGTGACAGAGAACTCCTAAATTCCACTAATAAACGAAAAATGACAATTTTTATGTTTGCAAGTTGGCTCGCTGAAGCGCAGTGGTATGTCCCGCCTCTCGATTTGTAACTCTTCGTTTCTTAAAGTGAGTGATGTCATTTCCGGTTCTTTTTTTAACAAGAGAATGTAGATAGGATCTAAATTAATGTGGTTGTTGATGGACTTCTGGTTAGAATGCCATTCCTCTAAGAAGGTCCATTAAGGTCTCAGCATGTGTGTGTGTTGCCCCAGTGAAAGTGATCTCCTTCTTTCTCTGAATGTAAGGAACATAGTGATAGTGGGTCGTGTCGTTTGGTGGCCAGTTGGGGTTCATGTATCCTGGTAGCACGACAACAGTACCATTAGAATGATGGAAGAGTGAATTTATATACACTGATTAATCAATGTGTGCGTGCAGATAAGTAATATTTTTTCATCTGTGCGCAACATTCTAAATGAACAGCGGAGACACAGTTAACGAAAAATGATGCATATGATGTATAAAATTGATAAAACATTAAAATATTATTTGATGCTCAACTAAAGTGATATGTTCCCCTTCTCTCAACGTTCCCTCCCTTTATGGAATTCCCTCCTCTTTTCTCTCATTCTTATCAGGATACGTGTTATAAATTCCTGCTTCTGGTGTCCCAACTTATTTCAGTTAATCCCCTTTCTACCAGGAATTAAATATATTGGCCTGCTGGGTTCTTTCCAAAGCTAGCGTCTGGCATATTATTGGAGATAAATATTCTGGCATCAGACCCAGCATTTGAACATATTACTCTGTTGTACTTATACTGTACAAAGGACCGCAGCACACTGGAATTGCCAAAATATTGACGAATGCCCATCTACTACTTTCAATATTCTAGTTTTCTCATTTTTCACATTTCCTCATCTATATTCTCTCACTCTTTCTCTCTTTGTATCTAGTTAAGAAATTTATCAATTATTCTTCGCATGCCTTCTCTCAAAACTCCTTCTTTCGGTTTATATCTATTGGTCTCTTCTCAATGTAATGTGATTATAAGTGAACAATGTAACAACTAAGGCATGCGGGAGGAGCTGGCCAGACTTCATTGGAAGGGGAGCCGATCATGAAAGACCATGGACCAGCAAAGGCAGGAATTTCTGTGGAAAATTCAGAGGATATCAGTAATTCATGCCAAAGGAGATGAAACATACTCATGGAAGGACAAGGCAGCCATGAGTGATAAGGCATCAAACCAAAAGAGAAAACATACAATGTGGTGAAGATGATTGGGAATCCAGAGAATTCATTGGCTCTGAAATTACATAAGGCTGGCATCATTGACACTACAGAACTCTGAATCACGATCAAGGAGAGAAACAGAGGGAAAGGCATTCATTTTAAACACAGAAGATCGTATTACTCAAGGAAAAAAATCAGATGAATTAAACAATTGAATTAAAACCAGTTAATTAGTTTTGCAGAATGTGTCAGGTTGGAAGCATGACCCGGGGAGAGACTCTCAGCAGAATGAGAGTATGAAAATGGAAGTATTGTCACATTAGAAATCAGAGTAGGTCACTGAGTACATGACTGGGTGAATGGGTCTCGAGTTGAACTAAGGGACAGGCAGCAGAATTGCATTGCAGATATTGCAGCTCGAAACTGCGTATTTATTTAGTGCTATAGACCACTGCAGCAGAAGAAGCAGCACAGCATTCAATCACAACCTGCAACTTTTTGCCTCGGATAATCTCCTCAGTCTGCCATTACCATCAACACGATCTATAGCTGAGAGACGAGTGTGGGTGAACGTCCCAGGGTCAGAACATCGTGAACCTCAACCTGATCCTAATGCATTAAAGTTACCACACTTGACCAACAGATGTGACCGAAGCTCCGCACTCCTGCCGCATTCAGTTATAAATGGTGTTGGACGATTAAACAAATGACTGGAGGAAAGGGATGCACAAATATCCCCATCCTAAATAATCGAACAGTTCTGTACTTCAGTGTAAAAGACCAGGATGTGGTATCTGCACCATCCTCAGCCAGAAGTGTGGAGTTGATGAGACACCTCACCCTCGCCATGAAGCCCACAGAATCAGTTTTGCCAGTCTTCAACCAATTCGATTTACTGCTCGAGACATGAAGAAACAGCTGAACACAGTAGATACGACAAAGGCAATGGGCCCTGACCCCATTCCTGCAACAGGACTGAAGATTTGTGCTGCACCACAAGCCGTGTCCCTGGGGAAGTTGTTTCATTCCAGCTCCAACTCTGACATCTCCCTGGCAATGTGGAAAATTACTCAGCTATGTCCAGTCCCCTCAGAGGAGAATAACTACAATCTGACCATTTACCACCCCTTCAGTCCCATCACGACAGTCAAATTGGTGGGTGATATTTTTGTCGGAGCTGTCAAGCATCACAGAAATGACCTGCTCAGTGTGGTTTCCGATAGGTCCCCATGTAGAGATGGTGCTGTTGTGGAAATGTCACTTGATTACTAATCCAGACCAGGCTAATACTCTGGAAATTAAAAACAATTGACAAAATATTAAGGTGCAAAATCTGGTGTCAGCTATATTGACCTTGAAGTCAATGTCGATTGTACACACCAATTTCTTTCCCCAATGAACTTTCAGGAAGTGAATCTCCCGTGCTTTCCTTGCCTGGCCTAAACGTGACTCCAGACGCACAGACATGTGATAAACTTTTCAATGGTCTCTGAATCAGCCAAGCAAGACACTCTATTGTATCAAACTGCTCCGAGGTCTTAAAGGATAAACCCGGACAGTAATCTCGGCCCCAGCCTCAGTAACGGAAAATGAATGGGAAACACAGACCTGTCGTCAGTGCAGAGACTTCCTTCCTAACATCTGAGAGCTTGTGACAGCATTTACAGAGTGTCATCATAGAGATCGGTCTGGTCATCTTTCGCTGCTCTCCCTCAATGTCAGGTTTGTCCTTTGTTAGGTACAGAGACCAAAACTGCACACAATATTGCACAATGTTCGAGATGGGGTCTCACTAAGGCCTTGTACAGCTGCAGTAAGACACGCTTACTCCTGGACTCAAATCCCCCTAAAATGAAGGTCAGCACACCATTGATCTACCTAACTGTTATATTTCCTTCCATATTGCTTTCAGTGACTGGTGTACAGGGAGATCCTTTGCAATGTTACAGCTCCCCACTTGGTGAGTCTATGTACACTGGTCAGCGTGCCAATGCATTCCCAGTATTCACTTCAGGGTGCAGAACTCACTGCGCTGCAGGGACCACGGAGGGGTGCTCAGAAGGAATCAACAAAAAGGAGCAGACATCGCTTTTTAGATCAACATATTTCAAACAATTACTTTTCAAACGATAGGCTTCCAGTCTATTGTTCCTGCCAAAGGGCACACCGTCACCTCTACCCACCTTGCTCTCCATCTGCCACGTATTTGTCCAATGAAGCTTTTTTGCAACCTCCTCACCCACTCACAATCCAAGGTCCTTTAGTTCTGTCGCAGGTTGGGATATATTGTATTTGATTCCCGCAACCAAATGTTTTATGGGTATTGTGAACAGCTGGGCCTGAGCACCGATCCCTACGATACCTAAGCAACATTCGTATGTTAATTACAAAATATATGTATTTATTTAAAGAATCTGGGTGTGACTGGCTGGTCCAGCATTTATTGCCCGTGTCTAGTTGCCCTTGAGAAGTTGGTGGTGAGCTGCCTTGTTGAACCATTGCAGTCCACTGTGGATTCAGCGATGGTAGCACCATTGACTACCAAGGGGCCGTGTTTAGATTGTATTTTAGTGGTGATGGTCAGGGTCTGGCATTTGATGGCCTGAATATTACTTGCCACTTGTCAGCCTGGATACTGTCTAGATTTTGCTGCGTTTAGACCATGGACTGCTTCAGTATCTGAGGAGCCACAAATGTTGCTGAACATGGTGCAATCATTGGTGACCATCCCCACTTCTGACCTTAAAATGGAGGGAAAGTCATTAATGAAGCAGCCATGAAGATGTTTGGGCCTAGGCCACTGACCGAGAGTCCTACAGACTTGTCCTGGAGATGAGTTGACTGAACTTTATCAACCAGAACAATCTTCTTACGTGTTAGGTATGATTCTTAACAGCGGGGAGTTTGCCCCGAATACCCATTGATTCCAGTTTTGCTGAGGTCCCTTGATGCCACACTTGGTCGAAGGCATGCTTGTTTTAAAGGGCTGTCACTCTCATCCCACCCCTGGAATTCAGCTCTTTTGTCCATGTTTGAATCAAGGTCATGAGATCAGGAACTGAGTGACACTGGTGGAGCCCAAACTGGGCGTCATTGACCAGGTTATTGCTGAGCAGGTGCTCCTTGTAAGCACTGACACTTTCCATCACTTTACTGCTGATCGAGAGTAGACTGATGGGGTGGTAATTGGCCGTATTTGATTTGTTCTGCTTTTTACGTATAGGAGATATTTGGGTAATTTTCCACGTAATCAGGGAAATGTCGCTGTTGTAACGGTATTGGAACAGCTTGGCGAGGGCAGTGACAAGTTCTGCAGCACAAGGTTTCACTACTATTGCCAGAATGTTGTCAGGGTATGTACGCTCTCGCCTATCCAGTGTCTCCAACTGAATCTGGAAATCGCGTGGAGTGACTCAATTTGGCTGATGACTGGTAACTGAACTGCTGAGGAGCACTGGAGGAGGCTGAGGTGGGGTCATCCACTCAGCACTTCTGACTGGAGTCTGTTTCGAATGCATGAATGTTATCTTTTGCACTGAAGTGCTGGGCTCTTCCATCATTACTAATGTGGACACTTGTGCAATCTCTTCCTCCAATGACTTGTTTAATTGTCCATAACTATTCTCAATTAGAAGTAGAAGGACTGCAGAGGTGAGATCTGATCCGTTGCTTGTGGTATCACTTAGCTCTGTCAATGACTTACTGCTTGTGCTGTGTGGTGCACAAGTAGTCCTGTTTGGTGGCTTCACCAGGCTGACACCTCATTTACAGGTATGCCCAGTGCTGTTTCTTCCCACCTGCACCCTCCTTTGAACCAAGGTTGATCCTCTGGCTTGATGGTATTTGTTGTGAGGGGGATATGCCAGGCCATGAGGTTGTGCTGGAGTACAATTCTGCTGCTATTGATGACCCACAAAACGTGTATGGAAACCCAGTTTTGAGCTTCTCGATCTGTTCGAAGTCTGTTCTATTTAGTACGGTGATAGTGCCACCCAAAATTATGGAGGCTATTCTCAATGTGAAGGTGTGACTTTGTCTCCACAATGACTATGCGGTCGTCACTCTTACCCGATACTGTCATGGACAGATACTCCTGTAACTGGCAGATTAGTATTGCTGTGGTCAAATATGTATTTTCCTCTTGTTGCTTCCTTCACCACCTGCCGCAGACCCGAGTCGAGAAGTTATATCATTTAGGACCCAGCCAGCTGCTGCCGGACCACTCTTTTTGTGGACATTGAAAGCCCCCACACAGAGTACATTTTGTGCCCTTGCCACCCTCAGTGCTTCCTCCAAGTGTTTATCAGCATGTTGGAGCACTGATTCATCAGTTGAGAGGCTGCTACATTGTAATCAGTAGGAGGTTTCCTTTCGCATGTGTAAACTAACGCTATGAGACTTAATGAGATACAAAGACTCTGTTGTGGACTCCCAGAGCAATTCCCTTCCAACTGTATCCCACTGTGCCGCCACTTCTGCTGTGTCTGTCCTGCTGGTGAGGCAGGAGATATCCAGTGAAGGTGATGGGGAGTCTGGGACATGGTCATACTCACAGAATCATCCCTCACAGATAATGTCAGGCTGTTGCTTCACGAGTCTGTTTGTTTCTATTCACTGTTTCCTGCCAGCTGTCCCAATCTAGAAACATGTCCATATGTTCGCTCCAATCCACTAAGATTTGATTTTGCAAACTGGGCTTGGAGCTTTACCAAAATCTTTCTGAAAATCCACGTGTTTTACATCGATTGCTTCTCTTTCATTTGTCTCCCAGTCTGTTTCTCAAACATAATTCCCATTTCATTAATCTATGTTCGTGTTTGGGTTTGGTGCCTTAGTCGGGGTAAATGTGTAATAATAGGGTAGAGAAATGGGTCTGGGTAAGTTACTTCTCGGTGGGTCGATGTGGACCTGTTGGGTCGAATTGCCTGTTTGCAAATTCTAAACCCAATTTGTTATTATCGATTTATAACTGCACAAGAGTCCCCAGTTTGCTATAGACGGACCAGACTGCCTCCAACTATTGTGAGAAGGTAGCTTCGATGCCAACCTTTTCTTATTTTAAATGTAGATGTGAGTTGGGTGTTCCAGATGTGATGCTACTAGTCAAACCACTCACCATTAAGCAATACATAATATATTTAAACACTCTAATGAAAATCCATACAAAATGAAGAGGAATTTAGAATAACTTAACTATTAAAAACCTTAACCGAATAATGGATACAGTACCTTCTAGAAATGAACTGTTCCAATATACTAACTATCACCTAAACACACCCCTTGGTAAAAAGGAACATTCAGACATGCATTCTTGCATATAGTTCTCCAATCCAGGTGGAAACAGCATCGAGTGAAGTTACAGAGAGAATAGCAGCTAGGAATAATTTAGTAAAACTTACAACCCTTCTAGGATGCCAAGCACCTGGTAACTGTTGCAGCTACCAGGTAAAAAAAACTAGAAAGCCTGGTCTATGCCAGCTGGCCATTGTTACTATTATTTATTAAAAACCCTAAAAGCCTCGTAAGTTATTTACTTGAGCCGTTTTCAGTCGGCAGTTTGGCCTTTAAAACCTTTTTCTAAAAAAAGGAGAAAATAACCTTTTACTTAAAAAGTGACAGCATTGTCTCACAATTTAGATGCCTGGTCCTTTACTCAGTAGGCTTCCTCGTGTTACTGATCGCAAGGTCACCTGAGAGGGACAACCACAGGTACAGACCAAGATACAAGGATGTGTGTCATAACTTCTGAAACACACCTGTCCATGGACCATCACATGGGACATGCCGGAAAGTGAACAATAGCCTGACACACACCATTTAATTATTTCTGAGCTGCACAATGCCAGCACTCGATACACTAGGGAGACAAACCCCAAGGCATGGGAAAGATGCAGAGGGACAGAGAGATTCACATTAAAGACAGAAACAGACAGTTAATTAACTGAAAAGATGTTGTGGAAATATGGGGAAAAAAACATGGCAGTGGGATTAACTGGGGAAGTGACATCTTCGAGAGTAAAATTACAAGAATAAGAACATTAAATAAAGGCATTGTCAGATCAGCTGAAATGGTTTGTTACATCAAATTCTGAATCTGCTTCACAGAACACCACAAACAACATAAACTGGGACAAGATGACAGCCCAGCATGGAGAGCTGTGCAGACCATGCTATTGTGTTGCTCTGTAAACTGCACTGTCTGGAAAGTATTGCAAACTTTACTATCATATGCTAACTATACTCGCATCAGATTACTGCCTGCAATGGGAATGTTTGCTCTCTGTTTTGTCTGTGGGTGTGTGTGTTCATCAGAGACTGAGAGAGAGAGAAAGTGTGCGTGTGCGCGATTGCCATGGTTAAATGCGAAACTCATTGTTGGAGAAGGAACGCACATGGGCGATACTATTTTAAATAGGAACAACAGGCAGGCGTTTTGTTAATCAACAGAGAGAACGAGAGAAGTTTCATGGACAAATGAGGTAAAGTGTTTGAGAATGTTAAAATAATGGCACTGCCAGACACAATAGCAATATCCATCGGCGTCTACATGAATGACAGATGGATGGGAGTTTGGTGTGAGTTCGAATCAGATTTGCTTCAGCAGGTTGAAGCCGGAGCGTCAGCAGCAGATTATTGGCTTCATTTAGACTATACTTCTTAGCTCAAGCTTCAAACAGCAGATGGAATAAACCAGTGAGATATATTCAGGAGTGGTGAGTATGAAGTTCGAAATGGTCAGGGAATGGTGTCAAGAATGAGCTCATAGTCAAAGGGATCACCCACAGTTGTGACTTACCTGCTTCAGACCCAGATATTGGCCATGGATGGGATGGAAACAATGGAAGGAAGTGGAGTTTGTAACCAGAACAGCAGACAGTGACATCCATGCTCTTAATATTTAAATAACAAAGACAATGATACAACGCGTGGTGTTCTCTGCTGAAACTGAGTAGGTCAACATAGAGACTCGTGAGTAACACTGCCAGAGCAGAGAGGGAGACAGCAATTGAACACGTTCATTGATGGTCTCAAGAGTGAATATCTGGATGCAGAGTTTCAACAGGAACCATAATAGTGGCAATAAGTGTGGACAATATGAACTAAGAATAATACAGTGATAAAAGGTTTATGGAAAACAAAATCTGCACAGTAACACTTACCAGGAACACCAACGATAGCCAGGAATAAAAGTATTGAATAATGAGAACAGCGTAATAGATCAGCGATGATAATGACAACCAATCAAATGCAGAAAGATACCAAAAATAAGTGGATAAGCTCCTGTCAATTGTTGGAATATTCCAATCTAAAGTTCTCAGATTCTGATCCATTGTTGGAACATTCCAGTCGAATGTTCTCAGATTCTGATCTCTCCTCCCCCTCTCTCTGGATCTGCTAATCCCATGATCCTCCCGCTCATGTTATGAATTACCACATTGAACAGAACCTATTTATCATTAAAAGATAGAAACCCTCCACTGGGATAATTAGAATCCATGGAGATTGGCATGAATTGCAGTCACTGAACAGATAGGCTCAGTTAACCAGTTCCATGCATCATTTTTCATTTACTAGTTTTGGATGGAATGGATGAGGGTTGCTGAGTGATGGACCATAAATCTTTCAATCTTATTAATCATTTTTTCCTTGTATATGAGAGTATTTACAGAACACTACAGGGGTCTATACATATTCCACTCTTTTCATAAAAGGAGGCAGTTCGGCTGCATAAAAGAAAGTCAGATGGGTAAGTTTCCAGATACCTGAACACAAAGTACGATACTTATTGTCCAGAGTGAGGCTACTCCAGGTTGTAATGACCTGTTGTCAAATACTTTCATAACCTTGAGACAGAGCATTGAGACTGTTGCTCAGGAACTGGCCGAAGCAATTCTGTCCCTATGGACTTCTTACAGAGGGATAAGACAATGCCATTCAGTCCATATTAGCCTGTTGCTACTTGTAAAGGTGGAAAGCTGGAATATTGGCACATTTTGCCAAAAGAGTCATTCAAAACAAAGAGATGTGTCGCTGCAGCTGTATGAAGTGTTACTGAGAGGGCACCTGGAGTACATTGTGTTGTTTGTGTTTCGGTAACTGAGAAGGGATGGACCTCCATTGGATGCAGTTTACCGGCTGCGCGTAATCCACGGGTTGCTGTGTCATTTGATGTCTTGCGTCTGTTACACAGGGACAGGAGGAGGTTATGAAGCCTTTCGAGTCTGTTGTAGAGCAAAAGGAGGATGCCATTAAGCCTCTTGAGTCTATTTCAGAGGGACGGGAGGAGGCCATTCAGCCTCTCGACCCTATTACAGCGGGATAGGAGAAGGTCATTCAGCCTCTCAAGTCTATTACAGAGGGACAGGAAGAGCCTATTCAGCCTTTCTCGCCTGTTTCAGAGGTGCAAGAAGTGTTTATTTAACTTTCAAGTCTGTTACGCATAAATATTAGTTTTAAACTAGCTGTGGAATAGGAAAAACCTGATGTAAACATTAAAGTTCTAACTTTGAATAAGGCCAATTTTGAAAGTGTTAGCGAGTCCTGTGAAAGGCTGATTGGGATATCCTATTCACAGGTAAAGGGATGGTTGGAAAATGCAACGCCATCAAAACGTGATTTCAGAGAGTCCAGAGCCAACGTCTTCCTATTAGTGAGATGGGCAAGTTCGGTGGGTGCAGGGAGTGCTGGATGGCTAGATATAATGATGCTCTGGTCAAGGTAAAGAAGGAGGCATATGTCAGGTAAACAGAGCTGAGATCAAGTGAATCACGAGAGGTGTTTTAGGGCAGTGAGTGTAAAGTCAACTGGGAAATCGGGCCAGAAAAACGTGGACATGAGATCGCTTTAGAAATAGGGTTAACGAGGCATTGAAGAAATTCTACACATCCTTTAATGGCAAAAGATTAACTACGGAGAGAAGAGGCCCCTTAAAGATCAGTAAGGCTACCTATGTGTGGAACCACAGGAGATTGGAGTAATACGAAACAAGTATTTCTCCTCAGTATTTAATATGGAGGAGGTTACAAGAGCGAGAGGATGAAGAAATATATAGTGATACCTTGAAAAGTGTCTATATATCAAGGAGGTGTTGGACATTTTAAAACACATAAAGGTGAACAAATCCATGGGACCTGATCCGTTGTATCCCAGATATTTGTGGGAAGTGAGGAAAGAGATTGCTCAGCCTTTTGCTGATATGTTTGTATAATTGATTTCCACAGGTGAGGTGTCAAAAGACTCGAGGGCTGCTAACGTAGTATCATTATTTAAGAATGTAAAGAAATACAGGTAACTATAGATTGGTGAGCCTGACGTCAATGGTGACTAAATTGTTGGAGGGGATTTTGAGGGAAAGGATATATATGCGTTTGGAAAGATAAGGACTGAAGAATGTTTTGTACATCGGAGATCACGTCTCACTGACTCGGTGCAATATTTTGAGGAAGTGATGACGATGATTGATGAAGGCAGGGCAGTGGATGTTGTCTTTATGCAATTCAGTCAGAAAACCAAACTGTTCACCACGGTAGACTGGTTAACAAGGTTAGACTGCCTGGGATCCAGGAAGAGCTCGCCATTTAGATCCAACATTTTCTTGAATATTGGAATCAGGGCGTGACAGTGGACATTTGTCCATTGAACATGGAGACCTGTGACCAGCGGCGTGCCGCAAAGATCAATAATGGGTCCACTGCCTTTTGAAACTTATACAAATCATTTGCATTTGAGTATATGAGGTATGGTCAATAAGTTTGTAGATAATACCAAATTTGGTGGTGTAGTCGACAGTGAAGAATGATCTCAGTTTATAATTGGACCTTGCTTAGGTGAATTGAGGAGTGGCAGATGGTGTTTATTTTCGTTAAATGTGAGGTGTTCCATTTTGGCAAGACAATTCGAGGCAAGGCATATAAGTGGGGTCCTGTCGAAAGCTGCCAATCAAGGAGAACTCCATAGAGATTATCGATCCCTACAGTGAGGATGCAGCCTATTCGGCCCATCGAGGCCACACCGACCCTGTAAACAGTATCCCACTGGACAAACCCCTACCCTATCCCTCTGATCGTGCATTTCCCATGGCTAATCGACATCGCCTACACATCCCGGGGTACTATATGCAATTTAGGATGTCCAATCAACCTTATCTGTATATCTTTACATGTCAGAGGAAAATATAACATCCGGAGGAAACTTATGCAGACACGGGGAAAAATGTGCAAACACCACACAGGTAGTCATTCAAGGATGGAATTAAACCCAGATCGCTGCGCTTTGAAGCAGCAGTACTCATCACTGAGCTACTGTCTCACCATGTGGTGCAGGTTCTCCGTTCCTTGAAAGTGCCGTCACAGGGAGACAGCGCAGTGAAGAAGGCACTTGGTGATCTTCCCTTTATTGGTGAGTGTTTTGAGACTAAAGATTTGCATGACACGTTGCATCTGTACAGGACATTGCTTTGGCTACTTTTGTAATATTGCCTTTAATTCTGGTCACCCTGCTGTCGGAGAGGTGTTGTCAAACTTGCAAGGATGCAGAAGAGATTTGAAAGACTGTTGCAGGTGTTGGAGGGTTAGAGTTACAGGGAGAGTTTGAATAGGCTGGGACTATTTTCAAGATTTGAGGCTGAGGGGGTACCTGAAAGAGGATTATAAAATCATGACAGGCATAATCTATGTCTTTTCCCCAGGATTGGCAAGTCCAAAATTAGAAGACAAAGATTTAAGGTGAGAGGGGAAAGATTTAAATAGGGACTTTTCACACAGAGACTTCTGTGTATATGGATTGAACAGCCAAACGAGGTAGTGGAGGCGGATACAGTTACACCATTTAAAAGGCATTTGGACGGATACATGCATGGGAATTGTTTATAGGGAGATGGGCCAAGTGCTGGCAAGGGGGACGAGATTTATTTAGGATATTTGGTCGGTATGGACGATCAGACTGAAAGGTCTTTTTCCGTGCTGTATATCTCAGAGACTTTATTGCCACTTGAGTATATAACACAGGAACAAGAGGAGGCTATTCAGCTTCTGAATTCTGTCAGTCAGCTTGTTTGCTCAATTGCTGAGAGTAGAGTGCAAAAATACATCATTCACATTTTGATGATGTTTTACAGAAACAGGAGAAAGGCTTTTAGTCTAGAGAACTGTAAGGAATGTGAAGAGGCCATTCAGGCCCTCAATTCCATTCCACAGAAGCAGCAGGTGAGCACAGAGCTATTGGAGCCTGTTCGTCAGCAGCAGGAGGAGGACATCGACTTTCGCAAACATTGGATCAGGAGGCAGTCACTCAGTTGCTCAAGATTGGGACACAGAAACAGGAGGGTGTCATTCAACTGCTTGATACTGGGACACAGAGACAGGAGGGAGTCACTCAGTGTTCGAAACTGGGGCACAGGGAAATCTGTAGGTTAGTGAGGCCCGAGGATCCTGTTACACAAGGACAGCAGGAGTTGACTCACTCCCCACCAGTATGGGACATTGGGAGAGAAGGGAAGTTTGCTTGGAACAAGCAGGAATTTGTTAATGAATAAATTCCATTAATGTTCCATTCAATCCTTCCACAACATTCACTAAGACTACGGCTGATCTGATGGTGATTCCATCATTCTATTTTACGGAGACTGTCCTCTCTGCAGCCTCTACATCATTTGTTCGTCATGTTGCAGACAACAGTCACCTTGACTCATCCAGAAGGATGGGTCTAACCGGATGAGTCAAGATTTGAAGAGTCCAATCACAAGAAGTAAAACACAAAATAAAGGCATTGCCAGATGTTTAGTACTCTCACATTCGCAATCCTACTCACATAACCAGCCCATCCATTACATATTCAGGATGGACCACTGTGTAGATCTGGCTAGTGTACAGCTGTATGCAAGTCAGCAATGTCCAGAGTGAAACTCTGTGCAGCCCACACCAATACTGGATCCATAATCCTGGACTAAATGTCCAGCATATAGAGCTGTGCAATCCGCACTAGTTCATACATATATAAACCCAGGCTGTTGCATTGTTCGGTAACACTGTGTTAGATCACTGTCCAGTGTGCAGAAACATGTAACCAATGCTGGAAGTGACAGGATGTGCAGCTCCCATCCATTTACAGCTCCATATCTCCACTGTGCCTTGACAAGGGATGCTGCGAATGTGAAAGTCACTGCGAGGAAGAGATGTAAATGGGAACAATGTAAATACCAATAGTTCTGATTAAGGTGCAAATCACTCTATTATTTAAAGATTAAATAACTGAGATAATATCCAATGAGGTTTTGTGAACGGTGCAAAGAAGTAACGGGAGGTGGTAATGTTATCGTGGTTGCACTATAAGTTTTCAAATAATCTTAGGGAATTAGAGGAACAAATATTCAGGGAGATTGGCGAGACTTGCAGGAGCAACAGAGTTGTCATAATAGGTGATTTTAATTGTCCTAACATAGACTGGAACTTCCAGAGTGTTCAGAACTTAGATAGAACGTAATTTGTTAAGCGTGTTCAGGAAAGCTTCCACATGCAGCATGTAGAGGATCCTACTCGGGAACGGACAAACTCGACCTACTGCTGGGAAATAGGGTAGGAAAAGTGACTGAGGTAAAGTGGAGGAGCATTTTGGGAAAAGTGACTCGCGCTGTATTCATTTTATAATAGTTATGGTAGGGACAAAAGTGGTCCACAGATTCAAGTTCTAAACAAGGGCAAGGCGTATTTTGTTGGACTTAGTCAGGGGATTGCAGGGGTTGATGGAATAGTTTGTTTCCAGGTAAAAGGATCCCGGGCAATTGCAAGGGCTTCAAAAGTGAGATAGTTCGAGTTCAAGGTCTATATGTTCCTGTGAGGGTGAAGGTAAAGTGAGGCTGGAAGAGAGAACCCTGGATGAAAAGAGATATTGAGGCTTTGACCAGCAAAAAAAGGAGACGTCGCTCAGGTACAGGCAGCTGGGATCAAGGGAATCCCTTGAGTAACACAGGGGATACAGGCGTTTACTGAAGAAGGAAATCAGCAGGGCGAAAGTGGGATATGAGATAGCTTTGGCTGAGCAGATTAGGGTGAATCCAAATTCAGTAGAGTAAAGACAAAGAACAACTAGAGAGTGAAAATAGGACGTCTTAAAATCCAAAATAGGCATGCATGTGTAAAACCTCAAGAAATGGTTAGGTCCTCAATTTCTCTTCTGTGTTTACCATGAAGAAAGACATGAAGACCTGTGACCTTTGGGAGGTCAGTTGTGATATCTTGGCACAGTCCATATCACAGTAGAGGTGCTGTTGGACATATTAGAATGCATAAAGTCAGATAACTCTCTTGGTCCTGACCAGATATATCTAAGAGCACTGCTCGAGGCGAGAGAAGACAGTTCAGGGGCCAAGGACCAGGAAGGCTGGACAGTAGCAAATGTTGTGCACTTATTCAGAAGGGCAGCAAATAAAAGCCTAGGAAATATTGTCCAGTCAGCTTCACTCTGTTTCCGGAAACCACTTGACAAGGTTTGGAGATATAAGATATGCATGCATTTGGAAAGACAGAGTTTGACTTGGAATAGTCAACATAGCTTTGTGCGTGGCAGATCATGCCTTCCAAATTTTGATAGAGTGTTTTGAGGAAGTGACCAGGAAGTTTGACGAGGGCAGGGTGGTGGACATAATCTATATGGATTTCAATAAGGCGTTTGATAAGGTTCCACATGGAGGTCCGCTCGAGAAGGTTAGATCGCATGGACTCCAAGGTAAACTGGCAAATTGGCGATACAATTGGCTTGACGTTATGAAGCAAATGGCTATGGTGCAGGTATGTTTGTCGGACTGGAGGCCTGTGACTAGTGGAGTGCCTCAGGGGTCGGTGTTGTGCCCATTGCTGTTTGCTATCTATATCAATGATTTGGACCAGAGTGCACAACGCAAGGTTAGTAAGCTTGCAGGTGACACTAAAATAGGAGGCATCGTTTACAGTGAGGAACGTTATCAGAAATTGCAGCAGTACCTTGATCAGCTGGGAAAGTAGGCTGAGAAATAGGAAATGGAATTTAATATAGATAAGTGTGACGTTTGCATTTTGGAAAGTCAAATCAAGGTAGGAGTTTAATGATGAATGAGAGGGCCTTAAGAAGTGCAGAGGATCAAAAGGACGTTGGCGATCAGGTGCACGGTTGTCTGAAATTTGAGTCACAGATACACAGGACAGTGAAGAAGGCTGTTGGCACACTGGCCTGGACTCTCTGGGGTCGGGGAGTCCAGAACGAGAGGGCATTTAGGGTGAGAGGGGAAAGATATAAAAGAGACCTACGGTGTAGCTATTTCACACAGAGTGTGGTACGTGCATGGAATGAGCTGCCAGGTGAAGGGCGGGAGGCTGATACAAGTGCAACATTTAAGAGTCATTTGGATGGGTAAATGAATGGGTAGGGTTTGGAGGGTTATTGGCCAGGTGCTGGCAGGTAGGACTAGATTGGTTTGGTATATGTGGTCGGCAAGGAAGGGTTGGACCACAGGGTCTGTTTCCATGCTTTACTTCTCCAAGACTCTATGACTTATACTAATCTCTGTTTCTTGGTGCATAATACTGGTGAGAAAGTCCAAGGGGATATTTTCCAAGCTTACAAAGACCCAAAAGACCCGAGGAGTTTTCAGACATCCAACGCAACATTTTTCCTAGCACAGAAAGTAAGGGTTGTTTTCCCCATGTGCATCTGTGTAAGATACTCTGGGCAGGCCCAGGAAAAGAGAAACCGGGTCCATCTCCAATTCTGTCTCCAAGACCCACTCTACGACACCTAACACAGTGCTCCAATATATACGAAGCTTGCAACAGGACCACATGCAATGAGCATGAGTGCCTGTAGTACTCGGCATTTAGTTCATGCTGAAGATAATCCCACTTTGAATTTTGAGAGAAACTTTGGTGTCAGATAGACTCTATGAAGAATTTTCAACTGCATGCAATGTGTCCTATTAAATATCAAAATCCTTCGAGCATTTTCACAAATATCCTCCCATGTCTCCGAAGAGATCTAAACCCTCATCTCTCTCGCACAGACGTCACGAAGCTGCACAGTCTTGTCTGAGGGGACACTATCCAACTCATGATAAAGAGTGCTGACAGAGAGGGTATTCGTAGCAAAAAGAACCAACTTCTCTGTATCGGATCCATAAGTGTCTGTTAAAAGGTTTTTTTTAATCAAATCTCGAATCTGGAAAAAAAACAGAAGAAGTCTCTGCTAGGTAGTCCACACTTACGAGTTATTTAACCAAATGATATCATTGTTTCTCCCTCAAGTAACACGTGGTGGCTCAATGGTTTGCACTGCTAACTCACAGCACCAGTGTCACGGGTTTGGTTCCAGCCTTAGGTGACTGGCTGTGTGGAGTTAGTATATTCTCAACTGTGTCTGCGTAGGTTTCCTTCCCCAGTCACAAAGATGTGCAGGTTAGATGAATTGGCCATTGCTAAATCGCTCATAGTGTTCCAGAATCTGCAAGTTGGTGCATTAGTCAGGGTAAATATAGGATGGTAGGGGAATGGGTCTGGGTGGGTTACTCTTCAGAGTGTCAAAGTGGACTTGCTGGGCCCAAGGACCTGTTTCCACACTGTAGGGATTCTACTAATTCTAAGTCACACAAGCAAGGTACCCCCCTCGCTGCCCACAGTTTAAATCTGGAATTCATCATCCCCGGTTGACAACACGATATACCAATTATAGGGGTAAGAAACATGGTTATGTCTGTATTGCCCTCGATCTGACGCATTGTCCTTCAAGTTTTAAGAGTATTTATCATCATTAGATTATGACAATACTCCATAAATGTTGTAATTTTATGTAAGAATAACAGACTAATAAGGGTTCACTTTGTCTCAGAGGGCTCAATGCCACATTGATGCCGAGACATCAGCGGCCCAGGCACTCACATACGATGAAAAAAAAACTGAATTGATTGTTTTTAATCGGGGAGATCAACTCCCCACAATCTGTGGGGCAGTTGCAATTTTGTTAGCTTGATAAAGAATCACTTATGGTGCCAAATAAAAGAGCTAAACCAACATTATGTTTCATAGAAACATCTTAGATTCGATGCCTTACAGTGTGGAAACAGGCCCTTCAGCCCAACAAGTCCACACCGACCCACCACCCACTCCCCTATATTTACCCCTACACCTAACACTACAGGCAATTCAGCATGGCCCATTCACCTAACCTGCACATTTTTGGACTGTGGGAGGAAACCGGAGCACCCAGAGAATGTGCAAACTCCACGCAGTCAGTCGCCTGAAGTGGGAAGTGAACCCGGGTCACTGGCGTTGTGAGGCAGCAGTGCTAACCACTGTGCCGCCCACATGAGTCTGTTGTCTGGGAAACATCAAAGAAAACATTCACAGAGTGTGTAGGAAATGAGGAAGGACATTCATTTTAATAACAGCTATCCGAATTGTGTAATTTTATCAATCAAATGGATGTAGTTCACGTTAAATAAATGATCAAAGACAAATGCAATGAATATACTGAAATAGGGAAACCACCCCTGTGACCAGTTAAAAGGAAAACATGATTTGCCCTCAGTATCATGTATTTCCCTTAGACCTCATATAGGCATGGCCTCCAACTTTGTAAAATTAATCTTATCGTCCGGAAAGGCAACAAGCGAATTAATGCATTGCATCACATGATCTACCGAAATTGCGGAATTTGACAAAAAAAACATAAGACCCTCATCGTCATACAATATAATCTTACGAGACTTCTATCCCACTTCTGGAGCAGATATGTTGGTATCCCTACAGATGGCCTCCGCCAGTGGCTCAATCACCAACGTAAACAACAATGGTGAAAGGTGTCAACCGGTCGGCAGCCTGGAGAAATATTAATATTACTGGTTGGCACAACATTAGTGAGAACTGCAGCCAGAGGATCGCGGTAAAGCACCCTCAAACACTTGATAAAAACTTTGCATAGATCAAACCGTTATAATGTACAGAAGTGATCCGGCCACACAACCCAATCAAATGCCTTCTCTCATCTAAAGGGATCAATAATCTCTGGACAGATTGTTGTTGACACTCTTGGATCATATTGTGTAACGTCTTTACATTGTAGGAAGATCTGCGGCCGTTTATAAAGCCTGTTTGTTCCTCTTTAGCAACGGATGGCAGCAAGGCTTCCAGCCTTAAAGCCCGAGTGTCAGACAGGATGTTGAAACCAACATTGGTGTGTAAGAAGCACAATTCTTCAGGGTCTTCCTCCCTTCAGCATCAGAGAGATATGAGCCTATCTTAAGGATGGAAGGAGGGGTTCGTGGCTGTATGAGTGACAGAACGTGTTAAACATCAGCCCTGACAATAGGTTTATAAATTATTTATACAATTCACGAGGAAATCCATCAGGAACGTGCGCCTTTACATTCTGAAGCTGCTTCACACACTCCTGTTCTGATAATGGCGCATGAAGACACAACACTTCTTCAGGGGTTACTCCTGGAAGACCCAGGTTCTTGAAAAATGACTCCATCTTAATACATCTATCCTCACAATGTTCATTCTGAAATAATTCGGAGAAAAATCTCGGACAGGCTGCATTAATCCTTTTGGAATCGAAGGTAAGGAGCCCAGTACCTTCCCATATTGAGGCAATGGCTTGAGGGTGGCGCTCGTTTTCCTGGCAAGATGGGATAAATATTTGCCTGGTTTATAATCATGTTCAAACAGCCTTTGTTTTGCAAAATTAAGTTTCTTCTTGGCTGTCTGTGTGAGGGTGGAATTCACTGTAGACCGAAGCATTGTGATCCTCTTCAGCTTAGCAACTGAGGGTCTATCACAGTATGTCATCTCAGCTGCCCTCAGCTGTGCCTCAAGCCAGCGTTCCTGCTCCCCCTTCTGCTGCATCCTAAGGAATAATTATTCCCTTGGCATAAGTCTTAGCAATTTCCCATAGAATGGATGGGTTACTGGTTGAATTTGTATTAATGGCTAAGAAAGATCTGAATTCATTACAGAAATACTCAGTGAACTAACTAGCCTGAAGAATAAAGGGATACCTTCGCCAGTGTCTCGAATCTGTCATATTGTCCTTAATTTTAATCAGTAAGTATGGTCAGAAATGGTAATATTCCCAATTGTGCAGGATGCCACCGAATCTAAGATTGTTGCAGGGATGGGGAAGAGATCAACCCTCGTGTGGCATTTCTGCAGGTTAAAGGAGAAACTTAAATCCCTACTTGTGAGGTAGGTCTGCCTCCAGACACCTAGTTCTACAGACAAATCCACTAATTGCTTACATTATAACAAGGGTATTGGGGGACCTTTGGAAATTATACCCACCGTGAGGTCCATAAGACAGGTGAAATCTCCTTCTACGATAATGTGCCATGATGCAAGATGACTGAATTTGAAAAATGCATCTACCAGGATTTTAAGAGTGTGCGCCAGGGGTGGAGGGTTGGTCGGGGTCGCAATTAACATTCAAAATATTGGAGTATTTACCATAGTTCAAGGCTGTGGGGATTATGAGCCTCAAGTGAGTGTCAAATACAATCAAGTAATTTAAATGGAGGATTCTTCCTATCCAGTCTGGCTTCTCCCCTCTTCCGAGTATTCAAAGACGAGAAATAAACCCGATCAAACCCGCCCTGCTGGAACGTCAAATGTTTCTTGTCATCAAGGTGCATCTCCTGCAATAGGACTACATCCATCCTCTCTGTTTTAAGACGAGAAAGTAATTTTTTCCTCTTGACTGGCCAATGGCTCCCATTAATGTTCCAGGTACACCATTTAAGCACATCATTATCCAGAACACACTGTAGCAACATTTGAACTCGACAGAGGAAGAACTCGAATTACTGATCATTAATAAACAAAATATCATAGAGCTTAAAAACTACACAAACTAAAACTACTACAACAGACAAGCTATCAAAACTTTCCAAAACTAAACATATTAAAAAACCAAAACCGAAACAAAATCGATAGGGGAATTTAAAATGTCCTCAAAGTTTTCGCTTTCTCTGCAGAGTCAGACGAGTTCATGGATCCATTAAATGCAACACGGAGAACCGTTGGGTACGAGAGGGAATACTGAATCCCAAATTCCCTTACTCTTCTCTTGATAGGTTTTAAACTTGGAAGTAGGTTAGCACTTTGGTGATAGCAATCACAATTCTGTGATGTTTACTTTAGTGATAGAAAGGGATAGATGTATACCACTGGGCAAGAGTTAAAACTGGGGGAAAGGCAATTACGATGCGATGAGGCAAGATTTAGGAAGCATACGGTGGAGAAGGAAACTGCAGGGGATTGGCACATTAAAAATGTGGAGCTTATTGAAGGAAAAGCGTCTGTGTGTCCTTGATAAGAATGTACCTGTTAGGCAGGGACGATGCTGTAGAGCGCGGGAGCCGTGGTTTACGAAGGAAGTTGAATCTCTGGTCAAGAGGAAGAAAAAGGCTTATGTTAGGATGAGATGTGAAGGCTCAGTTAGGGCGCTTGAGGGTTACAAGGTAGCCAGGAAAGACCTAAAGAGAGAGCTCAGAAGAACCAGGAGGAGACATGAGAAGTGGTTGGCCGATAGAATCAGGGTAAACCCTAAGTCTTTCTGTAGGTATTTAAGGAATGAAAGAATTACGAGAGTAAGATTAGGGCCAATCAAGGATAGTAGTGGGAAGTAGTGCATGGAGTCAGAGGAGATTGGGAAGGCACTAAATGAATATTTTTCAGAAGTATTCACTCTAGAAAACGACAATGTTGTCGAGGAGATTACTGAGATACAGGCTACAAGACTAGGTGTGATTGAGGTTCACAAGGAGGAGGTATTAGAAATCCTGCAGAGTGTTAAAATAGATAAGTTCCCTGGGCCGGTTGGGATTTATCCGAGGATCCTCTGGGAAGCCAGGGAGGAGATTGCCGAGCCTTTGGCATTGATCTTTAAATCGTCATCGTCTACAGAAATAGTGTCAGAAGACTGGAGGATAGCAAATGTGGTCCTCCTGTTCAAGAAGGGGAGTAGAGACAATCCTGGTAATTATACACCAGTGACCCTTACTTCAGTAGTTGGTAAAGTGTTGGCAAAGGTTAAAAGAGATAGGATTTATAATAATCTAGAAAATAATAAATTGATTAGGGATAGTCAGCACGGTTTTGTGAAGGGTAGGTCATGCCTCACAAACCTTATTGAGTTCTTTGAGAAGGTGACCAAACGGGTAGACGATAGTAAACCAGTTTATGTGGTGCATATTGATTTCAGCAAGGCGTTCGATAAGATTCCCCACAGTAGTCTATTGTGCAAAATGCGGAGCAATGGGATTGTTGGAGATATAGCAGTTTGGATCAGTGATTGGCTTGCTGAAAGAAGACAGAGGGTAGTGGTTGATGGGAAATGTTATCCTGAAGTCCAGTTACCAGTGATGTACCGCAAGGATCGGTGTTGGGTAGACTGCTGTTCGTCATTTTTATAAACGACCTGGATGAGGGCGTAGAAGGGTGGGTTAGTAAATTTGCAGACAACACTGAGGTCGGTAGAGTTGTGGATAGTGACGAAGGATGTTATAGGTTACAGAGAGACATAGATAAGCTGCAGAGCTGGGCTGAGATGTGGCAGATGGAGTTTAATGCGGACAAGATGGAGGTGATTCACCTTGGTTGGAGTAACCGGAATGCAAAGTACTGGGCTAATGGTAAGATTTTTGGTAGTGTAGATGAGAAGAGAGATCTCGGTGTCCAGGTACACAGATCCTGGTATGTTGTCACCCAGGTTGACAGGTTTGTTAAGAATGCAGAGAGTGTTTTAGCTTTTATTAACAGAGGGATCGAGTTCCGGAACCATGAGGTTATGCTGTTGCTGTACAAAACTCTAATGTGGCCGCTCTTGGTGTATTGTGTACAATTCTGGTTACCGCATTATAAGAAGGATGTGGAAGCTTTGGAAAGGGTGTAGAGGAGATTTACTAGGATGTTGCCTGGCATGGAGGGAAGGTCTTACGAGGAAAGGCTGAGGGTCTTGAGGCTGTTTTCATGAGAGAGGAGAAGGTTCAGAGGTGACGTAATAGAGACATATAAGATAATCAGAGGGTTAGATCGGGTGGACAGGAAGAGTCTTTTTCCAAGAATGGTGACGGCGAGCACGAAGGGGCATAGCTTTAAATTGAGGGGTGAAAGATATAGGACAGATGGCAGAGGTAGTTTCTTTACTCAGAGAGTAGTAAGGGTACGGAATGCTTTGCCTGTAACGATAGTAGATTCGCCAACTTTAATTACATTTAAGTCGTCATTGGACATGCATATGGACGTACATGGAATAATGTAGGTTAGATGGGCTTCAGATTGGTTTTACAGGTCGGCAAAACATCGAGGGCCGAAGGGCCTGTACTGCGCTGTAATGTTCTATGTTCTATATCATCAAACGATGTTTTTTTCTGAATCACCGCCGCTGAAAAGTCCCGAAAGGACATAATCCTGGGACCCTTGAATTAAAGCCATCGGATCCTTCCCCTTGGTTCTGGAAGCTTCCATTAGTCTTTGCTTATCCCATAACTATGTAACCGCACAAACGCGAGAGTGATGGTCTGGGCCTGACCTGTGCACTGTAACCCGATGAACTGTCTCAGTCTTCACCCGTTCCTCTTCAGTTTCGAAGTGAAGGAATCTCTTTAGCCAGATCTCGAAAAATTCTCACTGGCTGACCACCTGCTGTCTGGGCCAGCAGACCGATGACGTGACATTCTTCATGCTGTCCCTGTTCTCGAGGTCGTCACCATGTTTCGTTAAGGTACAGACCTGTTTTTCAAGGGCTTGGATCCTGAGAGGAATCGATCGCGGTCTCTTCCACTGCTGTTCGGCGCTTGACATCGTCTGTTCTGTGTCCAAGGCTGTCAAGTTGCTGCTCATGTTTTTGGAGTGCGTCCGAGAGTGGTAGAGGTTCTAGCCACGGTTGAACTTTTCTTAATCATGCCTTCCATCATTTCACATAACTTGGTGAACTCAGTGACCAAGACCTGATGAGTAACTGGGTCTATCGAAAGAGCAGAGTAGGTTGCAGCTGCGGCCTCAGGCATGCTCGATGCTTCTAATGGTTGCACCTTGTGTTGGGACTTACTTGATCCTTTCCCGTGTTTTGTCATTTCCACTTGGCAAACTGTGATCAGTAAAGATTCTATCACTTTTTTAGGGTTGAATTTTAAGTAAATTGCTGGGCTGGAGTGGGTTAGGCAACCACTTTGCCGGCGCTGTGATGCAGAGCCCAACAAAGCAGACTTTCCAGATCGTCGCTATCTCAGATTCCCCCTTAGCATTTATCGATATTATCATTTTATTTTGCATTATATTCCTGGATGTTCTGGAGCAGTGTGATTTTGTACCACTTTCAGCATTTCCCCAACAATGCACATTCCTGCCATTCCCCGATAATCCTTGACTCCGTTATTATTTATGAACCTTCTGACTGTGCCTCAAAAATATTCAATATCTCTGCCTCCAATGCTCTGCCGGGAAGAGAGTTCCAAATACTCTCATCACTGAGAAACAAAAATTAACCTCATCTCTGTGTGAGATTATTTTTGTCTCCTTATCTGAGAAAGGATATAATTAAATTGGAAGCAGTTTGGAGATGTTTAACTTCATGTATTCCAGGGATGTGGATCTTATATTATGAAGTCTTTAACAGGTTACTCTTGGAATGAGAGGTGATCTTATTGAAAAATAGAAAACCTAGAGGAGAGTGGATTAGATAGATACCCACTGGGTGTTTGTATAGTCCAAACTGCTGGTCACTTTTAACTCTGCAGTGTGGAAGCAGGACATTCCGTCCATCATGTCCACATTGACCCTTGGAACAGTATCCCCCCCGGACCTGCCCACCTACTCTATCTATGGAACTCTGCATTTCCCATGACTAACCTATTTAACCAACACATCCCTGGGCACTACGGGCAATTTAGCATGGCTAAGCCACTCTAAGCTGCATTTCTTTGGACTGTGGGAGGTAACTGGAAGGAACCCCACACAGACATGGGGAGAATGTTTAAAATCTATACGAATGGTTGCCCGAGGTTGAGAATTGAACGCAGCTCCTGGTGGATGGGAGGTAGTAGTGCTAACCACAGATCCACCATGCACATCCATTAGTTCGCTCAGTTATTTGTGGCTGACTAAAGAAATCTGTTTGACTTGTTCCTGTCACTGAACCTGAAACTGTTTGAGACCTTTATCATCGGCCATATCACCAACCTGGTTACGTTTAAAATTTGTTGTGAGCAGTGGAGGAGTGGGACTAGAAAAGGAAACAGTGACACCTTCCAACCTCAGGAATTAGGAGAAATTCACAAAGTGGGATTTCATTCAAGTGGGAATTCCCTTTCCCAAACGTTTGGGATGGCCAGATATTTATATTATAACGAGGCTGACTTTGTCTAATTTTTGATAGACAGATGAATCAGGGATAATGGTGCATGGAGAGAAAAGTGCAGCTGGGACCACAATGAGATGAGCCATGACCTCATTTACTGGTGGAGTAGTGTCAAAGAGCCGAATGGCGCTCTCGTGTCCCTCAGCCGTATGTTCTGATGTTCCATTAAGCCCTTCCGACCTGCTGCGTGGTGGCAGATCGTGGCCACTCCGATAGTTTGGTGTAGTTTGGGAAATGTACTTGGAAAATCTAGGCTAGATCAGGAAGTGAACCCCCATCCCCCATCCATGTTTCCAGGCTTCCCCTCTCTGTAACTTCTATTCCAGATGTCAGTCATGTTGCAGCCCCAGGTATGCTGGGAATACAGTCCCCATACACCACCCAGGGTTAAATCAACAATTCCTCTGCTCTCCCTGAATGCAACATTTTACAAGACGATTTCCAGGAAAATAACCCGTTACTTTCCAAAAGCATAATGTGAAATGAATAAATAGGAACAGGAGGAGGTCATTCCGCCCATCAGGCTTGCCCTGTCATTTAATACGAACATGGCCGATGTACTCCAGGGCTCAACTCCACTTTCTTGCCGACTCCTTGTATCCTTCCACACCTCTCTGGGTCAGGAAATTCCAGACATTCACTACCCTCTGAGAGAAGACATCGGTTTGCATCTTAGATTGTAATCGATGTTCCTTATTCGGTATCTATATCCTCGAGTTCGACACTATGGCCAAGAATGGAAGCAACTTCTCAATATCTACCTTCTCAAGCCTTTTCTGTGTCTTGTATTTTTCAGCAGTATCACTCATCATTCATTTAAACAGCAATGAATAATTGTCTCACCATTTTAGAGATTCTCAATAACACAACCCTTTCATCCCAAGAACCTGTCTAATGAACCAACCTAGTTACTTTTTGCATCAGCATGCTGGCTTTATGTTTCATACACAGGAAGACTCCAATCCCTTTGTACTGCTCATTTTCTAGAACTCCTCTCCATTAAATTACAGCTAGCCTTTCGGTTCTCAGTGTCATCCACAAACTCGGATCTATATTGCACTCAACTCCCTCCTTCAGGCTATCACCATAGATTATAAATAACCGATGCCATCGGACTAATAGCTGTGGCACTCCAGCAGATACACCTTTATTTAGAAAACTTATTAATCCTGACTCTCCGATAGCTATGAGCTTACCAATCATCATCCTATGTTAATACATTGTCCATCATCCTACGAGCTTCCGTCTTGTGTAATGATTTTTATTTTGTCATACCTTGCGGAAAATCTCTGGAAAGCCTGGTATCGACCAGATCTCATTTATCAAGTCCGCTTGTTACATTCTCAGGCATCTGCAGAAATAATTTGCATAATTTTACTGGTCAAAGTATAATTTCCCTTTCGCAAACCCACACTGACTCTGCGTGAAGCTTTTCTAAATGTCCATGCTGGCCAGGCTTTCCAAATTAAGCTCGTCCCATTTGCTTTCATTTGGCCCATATGCCTCTCAATGTTTTCCATTCATATGCTTGTCCAAATGAGTTTTAAATGTTGTAGTTGTACTGGCATCTACCACTCGTCCTCTGGCAGCTCATTCCATACCCACACCACCCTCTGTGTGAAAACGTTGCCCCGTCATTCCTTTTAAATCTTCCCTCTTTCACCTTAAACCTATGGCTATTATGGCTTAAGTCCCACATGCCGTTGGAAAGATCTTGGCTATTCACCCTATCCATATCTCTCATGATTTTCGCAACTTTTACAATGTCACCACCCAACTTCCCACACTTCAAGAACAAGCATTTAAAGATAAGCACTGCAAATTTAAACAATATTAAACATAACAGGTAAACAATACTAAGCCCAAACTTCATATGGTTATTTGTTTTTCCCCATATTACAATACTAAGGCAGAATGAAATGCTTACTGGTGCCAATAAGAAGTCAAAAATCTGAATTCCTTTGTCTAAAGGGGGTGATGATCTCTACAGTGAAAACGTATCTGTGGCCACACCTATATAATGCCTCATCGTCAACGTTCTCCCTCCTGGCCTCCCTATGACCTTGTTTGGTTGTGTCTTCTTTATCTTGTATTCGATAGAGAGAACCCCTTTCACCCATTCACAGCTTAATTTAAACACATTTTACTTCATCCACTCGTTCACGACTGCTAAGAGCCCGTTTATCTTTGCCACACCCTCTTTTCCCTGTCACCCATCCCCCACCTCTGTCAAGGGATTAAAATTCCCAGTTTCCAATCCTTTTCAGTTCTGAAGAAGTGTCACACCGGGCTTGAAATGCTAACGCTGTTTTTCTGTCTCTGCAGATGCTGATAGACCTGCCGAGTTTCTCCAGAAATGAATAGGCACAGAACAAATTTTCATGAAAACAAATAACTTTGGATATTGAAATAAAAATGCAAAAATTGCTGGAGAAATTGGGAGCTTTGTAGAGGGTCACTGGAACTGAAAGTTTAACTCTACATTCACTCCAGGAGATGCTGCAACATTTTCAGTAATTTCTTCAGCAATTTCCGTTTTTGGACAATTTCCAAAGAAGGATGTCAAAGATGCTCAAACATCCTGTCCAACATGGAGCGCCGTACACTTGGAACTGAACAATAATGCAGGGTGCACAAGTTCCTTGACTCTGAAACTCCATAAGACTGGCATCACTAACGCTACAGAGGTTTTAATCTTGGTCAGGGAGAAAAAACAGAGGGAAACGCATTCACTTCAAAGACAGAAGTTGTCATTGTGGAAAAGAAACGATTTAGATTATTACCTGAAATGGATTCAGTTAAAGTAACAAATTGGAGGCGTGACACCAGGGAGATGTCCTCAGCAGAATAAGAATATGAAAATGCAAGTGTTACTGCATCAGATATCAGGTTAGGTCACTGAATACAGGGCTGATGCCAAGGTCGGAATTACGTGCACCTAAACCTGTTGACAAGCCATTAAAGCTACCACACTTGACTCGTTGCATTCCAAACACCCGCAGAATTAATTTCTGATGGAGAGGGGGGAAATGATCTCAAGACGAACAGATCGGATCTAAGCTCTGTCGTCCTGCTAAATCCAAGCATAAATGTCGATGAACTATTAAGCAATTTACAGGAGTAGAGGACTCCACAAATATCCTTATCCTAAATATCGGAACAACTCTGTACGTCAGTGAAAAAAAAGTCAAGGATATGGTGTCTGCATTATCCTCAGCCAGAGGTGTTGAGTGGTTGATCTACCTCACACTCATCATGATGCCTACAGACTCACAGATGCCAGTCTTCAAACAATTCGATTTGCTACACATGACATGAAGAAACAGCTCAACACAGTAGATGCGACAAAGGCACTGGGCCCAGACCCCATTACTGCAATAAGGCTGAAGACTTGTGCTGCACAAAGAGCCGTGTCCGTGGGGAAGCTGTTTCATTGCAGCTCCAACTCTGACATCTGCCTGGCAATGCGGGAAATTACACAGCTATGTCCAGTCACCGATTAGGAGAATAATGACAATCTGACCAATTACCACCTCGAAGTCCCATCACGACCGTCAAATTGGTGGGAATTCTTTTTGACAGAGCTGTCAAGTAGCACCGAAATAATCAGGTCAGTATGGGTTCCGATAGGTCCCCATGTGGAGATGGTGCTGTTGCAGAAATATTGTTCAATTACTAATCCAGACCAGGATAATGCTCTGGCAGTTTATGGAAGTTGGAAATAATTAATAAAATATCGAGACCTAAAATCTGGTGTCAGTACCAATGTTGATTGTAAACATCGATCTCCTTCCCCAATGTACTTTCAGGAAGTGAATACCCTGTGCTTTCCTGGTCTGGCCGAAAAGTGACTCCAGATGCATAGACATGTGATTAACTCTTCAATGGTCTCTGAATCAGCCAAATAAGACACTCAATTGAATCAAACTGCTCAGATGTCTTTAAGGATAAATCCGGACAGAACACCTGGCACCAGCCTCGTTTTCAGAAAAGGGAATGGGAAACACAATCCTGTCGACCCTGCAGAGGCCTCCTTCCTAAAACCTCAGAATTTGTGACAATATTTACACAGCTTTCCCACAGACTGCACACAAACATTGGGAAAGGAGGTGGTCATTCAATACATTGAGCTTTTCGCATGCTCGTTCATGGCCGAATATCTCCTCAATGCAGTTTTCCTCATACAATGTTTATATCCCAAAATATGTTGAAACATTGTGAAATATAAAACGAGAACTGATCTAGTGCGTTCGGCCCATCAGGTTTTCTCCTTTATTCAATATCTCGGCAGTTCTCTGATAACGCTTGTTTATTAAGTACGATTTGACTGCAATGCGATTTGTGAACCGTTTTCTATAAAGTGAACTATCATCCTTGCTTCCAATCTGTCTCACAATGTCAGAGTTTGATAAATGTCAGTGAGATCTCCACTCATTTTCCTAATCCCCATGAAATACTGGCCCAGTCACCCCAAACTCTGCTCCCGAAACAAGCCTGTCATCCCAGAGATCAGTCTGGTCATCCTTCACTGCTCTCCCTCAATGTCAGGTTTGTCCTTTACTAGGCAAGGAGACCAAAACTGCACACAATTCTGCACAATGTTTGGGATGGGTTTCCACTAAGGCCCTGTACAGCTTTAGTATGTTCCCCTTACTCCTGTATTCAAATCCCCCTGAAATGAAGTTGAATACACCATTTATCGACTTACCTGCTTTCTTCTCCTGCAATATTGCTTTCAGTGACCGGTGTACAGGGAGGTTATGATTATTTTCAATGTTACAGCTCCCGACTTGCTGGGTCTATATACACTGGTCAGCGTGCCAATGCCATTCCCAGTATTGCCTTCTGGCTTTAGAACTCACTGCCCTACATGGACTCGGAGGGTTGCACAGAAATAAAACAAAAATGCAGCTTAAGTTCATTTCGAGACATTTTCAAATGATAGGCTGCCATTCTATTGTTCCGATCAAAGTACACAACATCTCACCTCTCCCATTGCTCTCCATCGACCACGTATTTGCCCAGTCTCCCCACTTGTCAAAATCACCTTGAAGCTTTTTCCACCCTCCTCATCCACTCACAAACTGACATTGTTTAGTATTGTCAGCAGACTTGGGAATATTGCTTTTGAGCCCTTCAACCAAAGATATGACGTGTATTGGAAATAGCTGGATGCCAAATCTCGAACCTTGTTTTATCTTCTAAGCCTTACATTGAAAAAACATGGTTTTAATCTTACTCACTGTTTTCTGCCAGCTCTCCCATTCTCAAACCATGACCATATGTTTCCCGCAGTCCCATGGGATTCGAATTTGCACAAAAGGCTTTATCAAAAATCTTCCTGAGATTCCAATCGTATTGCATTGATACCATCTCCCTAATTTTGCTAAAAGCCACTTTCTCAAAGACGATTCCCATTTCATAAATCTCTGTTGACTTTGTCTCTGCCCATTAAATCCAGTCCAATATTTTTCTCTAAAACTGTGTAGATGCTATTTTAGTTGCTATTCCCTTTTTTCACCAGACGAAAGTTCCCTAGTATTTCTAGGAAGTTTTCTAGTTTGTTTCTTCTGTGAAGGCATAACTGAAGTATTTGCTCCATAGTTCTGCTATTTTCTTGTCCTCAATTATCTGGTATCAGACTGTAAAAAAGCTGCACCTTTTTCTCTTAATTTTTCTTAATCTGTGTTTCAATGTTTGAAGGTTGTGTTTACGCTCCCCTATGCTTTCCCAAATTGTGCAATAACCTGTTCAGTCACATTCAATGATGTGTGGAGAAGCACCCTCTGAGCTTCCTAGTGTGTTGTCATTCATTGAATCCTCCTCTGTCTGGTTTCTTCTTGCAAACTACGTCACCTCATATTTATCAGGGTGAAATCCAATCTGCCATTGATCCACCCATCTGACCATTCCATCTGTATCTTCATGAAACATAAGGCCTTCCACCTCACTGCCAACCACCCAGCCAATCTTCGTATCAAACACAAACTTACTTATGACACCCACCATCCATCGTCAATATTTATAGCTGCATCATTTATGATAAGGTATAAAATCAAAAAAACATCAGCTTGTAGTCTAACAGGTTTATTCGGAGGCACAAGTTTTTGAAGCGCTGTTTCTTCATCAGGTGGTTGTGCGCTTTGTTGAAGCGCTTCGAAAGCTAGTGCTGCCAAATAAACCTTTTGGACTATAACCTGGTGTTATGCATTTTTTAGCTTTGTCCAACCCAGTCGAACACCACCACTTCCGAATCAGAAGAGACACAGCACTGATCCCTGTGGTACACCATTGGACACCAGCCTCCAATCACACAAACAGCCTTTTATCACCACCCTCTGTCTCCTACCACTAAAGTTGATTTGGATGCAACTTGGCCAGTCAGTAATGAGTCCTACTGCTCCCTGGTTATTCTGTTCCGCTGTAGACACTTGTAGAATATCTGGAGATTCTCCCTAATCTTGCCTGCCAGTAGGTGTCCATGCCCCTGTGTTAATTATTCCCCTCCAAGTGATGAATTACCTCCATATTGCAATCTTAACTGGCCTGTCACAGATCCTGCCATTATTTGCCTTGAATGTGGAATAGACAGCGAGGGAAGCGTTCTGTTAATTTGCAACTTGTCAGATGTTTTGTGAATTTTCTAAAGTTCATTATGACCCACCTCTCATTCTCTGGAACTCTTTCCAACACAGGCCGAATTTCCTTATCAGACAATCTCACCATCTGAGGGATTAATCTGGAGAATTTCCATTGCACTTCCTCTGTGGTCAGTATATTCTTTCTGAGATTCGGTCACCAAACCTATACACAATACTCCAGGTACAGTCCCACCAACACGCAGTGAAACTGCTTCAACATGTCTTTACATCAATGTTCTGACTCTCTTAAATGACGGCGAATCAAACTTTAACTTTCCACAAACCTATATTCCTTCAAATATCCTTCACATTCATTGCATTTACAAACTCACTGAGAGCTAATACAAACCCTTCCGAAAATCCAATGTATGCCACTTCCACTGGTTCCCCATTATCTGTACTGTAAGAAACAACTTTGAACAATTCCGAAGTTTATCAAGTATGATTTCTCGATCAGAAATGCATGCTGATTCTCTCCATTGTTGCTGTTAATTTCTAAATATCAAAAATCTCAGCCCGTGTATAGATTCTAACAGTTTCCATACAGTTAATTGGTCTGCCGTTCTCCACACTATGTCTTCTTCCCTTTGCAGCTGTTTTGATCCCGTCCATTCATCTACAGTGCTTGGTTCACGTTCATCCACAATAGTTTCAGGTCTCTGCAGACTGTACAGGAGAATAAAACACAGTCATCGACAGTCCAATTAATACTACTATTGGTGGTTTATTTCTGGCAATTTGATAGTAAGCACATCCGTTTCGTCAGACTTAGCAATGCACAATCCAGCAATGTTCAAATACTACCTTGTTACTGATATGAATTGACTTTATGTTTTTAGCTGCAGAAGTCCGATATGATCACTTGGTATTTCTGGGTGATTTCCTGGGTATTGTTCCATGAAGACAGATGCAAAGTAACTGGTTATTTTCTTGGCCATTTCCCTATTCTCCTCAATAACGTCTCCTCTCCCGATTACAAATCTCCACATTTGATCTTGCTTTTAGTTTGTTTCCTTTGATCGTAGTTTGATGCAACTTTTGTGTTCCTGTTTGTAAGCATGCTTGTTCGCTTTTTGATTTCCTTATCAGTTTCATGGCCTTCCTTTCCTGGATCGTTAATTTCTGAGAATTCTCAGGTTTCCACAATATCTGGAATTCTTCTGAAGTCACTTATTATGATTAATATATTTTCTAATTTGTTATGTTAACCATCATTGAGTCACTTTCTCACTCTTTGGTCTTTGTACCTGAAATAAATAGGCATTTTGTCAGATTTTGCAGTATTTCTAAAAACTCCTGGTCCTGAGCAGTTATACTCAGAAACACCGCAGGAGGATAGGAGAGTAGAGAAGAAATTGCGGGATCCCTGCTTGGCTCTTTTCCATCATCGCTGGCCAACGAGACAGCTCCTAGACAACTGGAGGGTAGCAAATGCTGAGCCCATATTAAATAAAGGCTACAAAGATAAACCTGGGGACCAGCAAACCTAAACTCTAGTGGGTAGGTTACCTGAGAAGATTCGGAGAGATTGGATATACATGCATTTGGAAAGATTGGATGTGATTCGAAGTAAGATTACAATGGTGCCTGAAAAGCAGAGTAGGTCATGCAGCATCCGAGGAGCAGGAAAATCGATGTTTCGGACGAAAGACCTTCATCAAAGTCAGCATGGGAGTTTGTGCATGGGAGATCATGACTCACACATTTTGTTGGAGTTCTTTGATGAAGTGAACAGCAAAGTTGAGGAAGTCCGGGTGCTATACGTAGTCTAGATGGATTCTAGTAAGGCTTTCAATAACGTACCACATTGTACGCTGCTCTGGAACGTTAGATCGCATGGAATTGAGGGGGAGCTGGCAAATTCGATACAAAATTGCCTTGATGTTAGGAGGCAGAGAGTAATACTGGAAGATTTCGGGTCAGACTGGAAGCCTGTGACTCGCGGAATGCCTCAGGTGTTGATTTTGGGACCAATACATATTACATGTATCTATGATTTAGATGAAAATGTACAGGCATGATTCGTAAGTTGGAAGACGACATTAAAATTGCGGCATCAAGGAGAGTGAAGAAGTGACTCTGAAATTTCAGAAATTACAGGAGTATTTTGATCAGCTGGGGAAATGGGCTGAGACATGGCAAATGGATTTTAATATAGATCAGTGTAAGTTTCTCATTTCAGAAAGTCAAATCAAGGTTGGAGTTTCATGGTGAATGGTTGGGTCCTAAGGAGTGTAGTGGAACAGAGGGACCTTGGAATTCAGGTGCATGGTTACGGGGCTGTGAAGAAAGCATTTGGTACACTGGCCTTAATCAATGTATTTCACTGATTACTGAAATTAAGGAAAAATATTGCAATTATACAGGATGCTGGTCAGGCCATGTGGTAGCAATATTCAATTTTGTTCACTTTGCGATAGGAAGGGTGTTATTAAACTGGAAAGAGTGCAGAAGAAATTCACGAGGATGTTGCAAACGACTCAATGGTCTGAGTGATATGGAGAGTTTGGGCAAGCTCGGAGTTTTAACTTTTGTGTGTCTGAGACTGAGGGAGGAATCTGGTAGAAGTGTATAAAATCATGGGAAGGATGGACAGAGTGAATACTCTCAATCTTTTTTCCCTAGGTTTTGAAAATCACAGACGAGGGGGCATCGGTTTAACGTCAGAGTGGAAAGAATAAAACGGAACCTGAGGAACAACTGTTTTACACAAATGGGCTGTAACGCATATGGAATGAGGTGCCAGCGCAGGAGGTTGAGGTGGGTACATTCATAAAATTTAAAAGGCATTTGGACAAATACGCGGACAGGAAAGGATTAGAAAGATACCGGCAATAGCAGGGAAATGGGGTTTGCGTGGATGGACATTTTTGTCAGAATGGACCATTTGGGCCAAAGGGCCTGTCTCCGTGCTGTCGGACCCTCTGACTCTAACAACCATTGCTTGTCTCCCACTGAATGTTATATTGCACATTCCCAATTCAGTGAAGCGAACTTAACCCTCTCGCCTCCAGTCTTCCATGGTGTTTGACCAGAATGTTCACGCACGGTATGCAGACACCGCGTAAAATGCACCATATTAATGTCACTATTCCTGAAATGCTGCTTCAGACTAAGGTTAATAAATCGTCCTTCTGACCACACAACATCAATTCCGAAATAAATTGTTCTCTAGTTTTCTACACGACATACTCTTCAACAACCTCATAGACACTGATCGAAGTTATTTTTCACAACTTCAGCAATCACTTTGTTCATGCAGTTTAGATTCAACTTGAGACCATCCAATAAAACTGAAGTATCCACAATACTTGCCTAACTAATTTCCAACATATGATGCTCAGAATTTCTGGTACCATTTTGGTTTCGATATATAACACACCAATTTGCTTCTCCTTGCTATCTGCAAGCTCTACCTAACCTGATTCTGTGGAAGCCGAGGGACAGGTCTGTGTCGTTATTAGTTATAGACTTGGGAAAAGACATTCGGGGAGGCTCACGTCGATGCTGAGATGATCTGAAGAAATGTACCACAACACAGGACAAGCAACAATAACCTCCTCGCTCTGTCAGGATAAGGGTCACCGGATTCTCTCTGCTCCCTCACACGCATGCACATCTGTTATGGCACCTACCCCGAACAAGACTCACGTTCTGTCTCCAAATAAGTCTCAAGCACTACCACTCTCACGACTGAATTCAGTAACTTTGTTCCAAAATTCCTCTGTCACTTACACAACACCCCCACAGTAACGATACAATATATTTTCTAAACTGTCGATTGACACATTGCAGACACTTTACAACCCTCCCCCCCCCCGCACCTACGCCAGCACTAACAGCTGGGTTACCCATTCTCACTCTCCCTCCCTCACTCCCATTCCAGGAGAAACAGCCTGGAATCGGACAGAAAGAGCCAAGCCGGGTGGTGGAGTGGCCGATATCCGTTCCCTCACACCCCCTCCCCTCACCATGTGGGGAGGCGCACACACACATACATCCAGACACACAGAGACACAGACACTTGTGTCATTAAGACACAAATTGATATGTTTTTGATTTGTAAGTGGATCAAGGATTCTCAGGAAAAGGCAGAAGAATAAGGTCGAGGTACATACACGATATTATTGAACAGAATTTCAGACTCGATAGGCTGAATGGTCTCAATTTGCTTTTTTCCTTAATAGCATCTGCAGTCATTGTTTTTATCTCGTTGATTTTAACCCTATTGCGAATCCTCTTGCTAGGATGCCTGCCTTGAAGATTTCCTCCTCTCTCTATGAGAATCTCAGGGAATCCCTCTCCCACTGCAACTCCCAGGTACTTGTCCTACCTGCCGATCTTCTTTTCCACCGATCCACTCCAAACCCCCTCCCCCCGCCCCGACCTATCACCTTCGTCCCCTCCCCCACTCACCTATTGTACTCTATGCTACTTTCTCCCCACCCCCACCCTTCTCTAGATTATTTATCCAAACTTCAGGCTCTCTGCCTTTATTTCTGATGAGGGGCTTTTGCCAGCATCATCGATTTTAATGCTCCTCGGATGCTGCCTGAACTGCTGTGCTCATCCAGCACCACTAATCCAGAATCTGGTTTCCAGCATCTGCAGTCATTGTTTTTACCTTATTTCCTTAATGCTCCTGTGGAGTTATGCTATCAGGCATTCTCTTCCTGAGACATTAGCAGAGGCTGGGTGTGATACATATTTGATTGGAAAGGTTCAGTGGAATGTGGGAAAGGTTTGGTTTATCTTTATTCCTAATTATTATATGCTTACGTCGGAAAAGAGGTGGTGATTTGTTGTTCAGTTAACACAGTTTTAAAATAACTGTCCCACAATGAAATAAGGACGTTCCATTCACTTTAGTGTTGTGCCACCTGTGGTGTCCTCATCCTCAGGGATCAGTAAAGACTCGGTTATTGAAGATTTACAAGGCTCAGCTCGACTGATCTTTGCTGGACAGTAGGGTCAGTGTTTATTGGGAACAGACAGGAATTGGATGGTCAGACACAATCGAATCGGCCATGAGCCTTCTGAATGTTGCAGCCGAATGAACAACTTCTGTCCCGACCCCATGTGTTGTTCCCTCAATCGACCCCTCGTGGCTGTTACAGAGATATACTGCTGTCCCTACCCCATGTGTTGTTCCCTCTTTCCAGCCCTCAATGCTGTTACAGGGTTCTGGACCACCCCCCATTCAGTCAGACAGGATCATTACACTGAGACAGGTGGAGACCATTCTGCATCTCTAAGCAATTACACAGGAATATAGAATGAAGTAATTCAGCTCGTTCAGTACATTACACAGTCCAGGGGGAGGCCATTCAACCTGCCTGAATCGCTACACAGGAACAGGAAAGCTGTCGCAAACAGAAAATAGAGAATAAATCAAATGTTTATTTGCAGGCTGCAAAGCTGTAACTGATGAAGTGCCTCAGAGATCACTGTGGGGTCATCAATGATCAACAGTCTGTATCAAAGATCTGGAGGAAGGGGAGGGAATGGCTTGGAGCACAATTAACTCATACACCAAGATGGTTATTCAGTGTGTCGTCAAATGTAGGTAGTGAGTCTGCAATGTGATTCAGGAAAGGACAGTCAGTGAGCAAACCTTCAGCAGAAATAACATAAGGTAAGCTGTATATTTTGACATTAAGGAGGAAACAATGGTAAACAATTTAAATGGATGGAGATTGCAGAACTCTGTGTTTCAGGCGGTTTCCATGTTCTTGGGACATGAATCATATGAAGTAAGTCTGCAGGTGCAGCAAATGATTTGGAACGTAAGTGGAATGATGCTGTTTTTGGCAAAAGGCATCAGGTTTAGGTGCAGGAATGTCTTACTGCATCTGTACAGGGCATTGCTGAGACCACATTTGATGTACTGTGTGCAGTTTTGATCCCCTAAACTAAAATGAAAGGATATAATTCTTTTCGAACATTTTCGAAGAGGTTTCCCTTTAACTCATTCCTGGAATGCCGGGCTTTTGTTATGGGGGATTATCAGTTTCAACGTGAATACCTGGGAAAGAATTTATTATGCTTCAGAGAAATAGCAGCCTAATTGCTTGAGGTCTGTATTATAATGGAGGAAAAGCTGTGTTCATATGACTGTAGCTACAATAATGGTGGCAAACAGCTAGAATAATATCAGTGCTGTTGTTGGACAATGCTTACTCTGAGCACATGAATTAGCCTGGATTTTCCCAGAGATGGCTGGGCTGCCTTTGGTTGAGTAAGTGCTGAAGATGCATGAGATAATGTGGTTTGTAATATAGCCAATTACTGAGTACAGTCAAAGGAACAAAGCAGCAACTGCCATGTCAGAGTGTTCATGGCTGCCACTGCAAAGAATCATGCAATGAAAAACAGGCCTATCATGTCTGTGCCAGCAAGTGCACATCCAAAGGCTTTTTAAACGTTTGTGAGGTTACCTGCCTCAACCACCCTCCTAGACAACGCATTCCAGATTCATACCGCCTTCTAAGATCGAAACACATTCTACAAATCCTCTCTCCATTCCCTGCCTTTCACTTTAAAAGTGCGTCCCTTTGTTTTTGATCCGTTGACTAAGGAAAACAGCTGCTGGCTGTTCATTCTCTCCATACCTCTGAGACCTTTGTTCACCTGTACCACAATCCCTCCTCAAGCTTCCCTGCTACAAAAGTTTTGGACTGATTTGATTCCTTCTCTTGGCATGGTCATTAGACTGGCCGTGCCTGATGTCCTACTCACCTCTACCTTCTGCTCAGTTCCTGATCTTCTGCTTTGGTTTTTACTCTCCTGGTTTATTCAAATCTATATGACTTGCACTAGCAAACCTCCCCACAATGTTTGTTCAGGTCCCCACCTGTCCTGGAAGAGATACCAATGATCCAACAATATGAAATCCTCACCGCTGAACTAGCTTTTTAACAACATGTTACGTTATACTGTCTTCCTTATCCTTCCCTCTTTTCCACATGACATGGAGAGTAATCCAGAGATAACAGAGGATTGTTCTCTCGCTCTCTCTCTCTCTCTCTCTCTCTCTCTCTCTCAAATACACACACACACGCACACACATTCAGAAGAGAGACAGACAGACCACATTACTTTGCAGAATAATAAAAACATTAAAATAATCGGAATGATAACTGGAATGAAGGATTTAGTTAAAGGAAGTGTGAGAGATATTGCGCTTCTTCTGGATGTCAGTTTGCTCGCTGAGCTGGAGAGTTCATTTTCAGATGGTTCATCACTATACTAGGGAACATTATCAGTCAGCCTCTGGTGAAGTGCTGATGTTATGTCCCACTTGCTATTTATGTGTTTAGGTTTCCATGGGACAGTGATGTAATTTCCAGTATTGATGACTTTATGTCCCGTTCTTTTTCTCAGAGAGTGTTAGATAGAATCAACATCGATGTGTTTGTTGGTAGAGTTCAGGTTGGAATGCTATGCTTCTCGGAATTCTCGTGCGTGTTTCTGTTTGTCTTGTCCGAGATGGATGTGCAGACCCAGTCGAAATGGTATACTTCCTCATCTGTATGTAAGGATGTTAGCGATAGTGGGTCATGTCTTTTTTTCTGGCCAATTTTTGTTCATGTATCCATGTGGCTAATTTTCTGCCTGTTTTTTTCCGATGTCGTGCTTGTTACAGTTCTTGCGGAGCTTATTCTTCCTGGAGGAGAACAGGCAAATATGTGAACTTATTAAACAGAGAACTGGATAATATGTATTTGGAAATATGAATATAACAGGCTGCAGAGATAGAGCTGGCAAATGGGAGGGGATTGGGACACATTCCTGGAGCTGATGTATACACAGTGGCCAATAGCCTCCTCCTGTACTTTAAAGTTTTGCACTGTATCATCTGTCTGATGTGAATAGAAGTCAGTATCCGATTATTTCCCGTTGAAAATGCTCGCGAATATCTGATTATTTAGTGCAGCATAAGCATTTAAAATGCAAGTATTGCAAGGCCAGCTTCATTTTGTGTCTAATTATTGCTCAGAACATGAATATTTTAAACGTTGTATTCCAATTACGAAAACAAATCTGTCATTGCTTTGGCACAAATCTCTTCGAAAAGGTTTTACTTTTCACTCACACGATAATATGTTCATTGCTTTTGTTCACTGTCTGCAATTCAAATTAAATAATATTCTTTCGAAAAAATTGAAGTTTTCAAATTATTGTTCACTAAAATTTCAAAAATAGCCATTTCTAATTTGCTGGCAAATAGCTGAAGCTTTTACATTTCAGTGAGAAATTAAACTGATTGATTATCTATAAATGTATAAGGACGCTAATTCTATTTGATTGTTCAATCGTTTGCTCACCCTGAACATGTAATCATTCAGAAGCCAAGCACTTACAAAATATTGGAGTGGCAATGCATTATTTTGAATCCTGTGTGTGTAATTCTGATCGCCAAAGGAGTTACATCCATTTTGTTTGTTGGATACAAAATAAAATGTACATTCTTTATTTCTGTGTTAGAAAATCTTGACAGGAGTTTATATTTTAGTTCCACAAATATAGAATCAAGCTAATTCTTTTCAAATATTACAGTTCAAACGAATAATCATAGTTGGCATCTTATTTTTGCCCAATTCACTCAACTTAGAAAACATCTGATTAATGCATGAGTCACCCAACAGATTGTATCCGAAGAAAACAGCAACAAATGACAAGTCAAGAATCACGTTAATAACTGAACTTGGCGGAGCCTGCCTAGTGTAGGACACCACACATACTGTAATGGCATTCAGGTGAATGTAACAATGAACAACATAACTGGAGGTTTCGGGCTAACGCCCATCGCCAGCTTCTCAAACACATCACTCCCTCACATATTCAACAATTGATAAGAATCCACAGGCTGGGTGAAATATAAAACACAGAACATTACAGCACATTGCAGACCCTTAAACCCTTGACGTCCTTCTGACCTTTTATCCTACTCGAAGTTCAGACTAACTGACATACCCTTCATTGTACTATCATTCCTGCGCCTATCCAATAGTCACTTAAATATCCCAAATGCAGCTGACTCTCCTACCGCTACTGACAATAAATTGCATGTACCCACCACTCTCTGAGTAAAGAACCGACCTCAGACATCTCCACAAACCTTCTTCCAATCAGCTTAACATTATGCCCGCTCGAGATAACCATTTCCACCCTGTGAGAAAGGCTCCGGCTACCCATTCTTTCTATGCCTCTCATCTTCTTGCACACCTCTATCAAGTCACATCCCATTCTTCATTGTTCCAAGGTGAAAAGCCCTAGCTCCCTCAACGTTACTTTGTCAGACATCCCCTCCAGTCTAGGCAGCATCTTGGTTAATCTCCTCGGCTCCCTCTCCGAAGCCTCAACGTCTTTCCAGTAATGAGGCGACTAGAACTGAACACAATATTCTATGTGTAATCTCTGGGTGAGGGAGCTCGGGCTTTTCTCCTGGGAACAATGAAGAATGGGATGTGACTTGACAGAGATATGCAAGATGATGAGATATGAGGATAATCAGATATTTGCGAGCATTTCCAATGGGAAATAATCGGATACTGACTTCTATTCACATCAGACACATGATAGAGTGCAATACTTTAAAGTACAGGAGGAGGCCATTGGCCACAGTGTATATATCAGCTCCAGGAATGTCTTCCAAGCCCCTCCCATTTGCCAGCCCTATCTCTGCAGCCTGTTAAATTCATATTTCCAAATACATATTATCCAGTTCTCTTGTTAATCTTCATCCACAACTCTCCCAGGCAGTCCATTCCAAATCCTAAAAACTCCCTCAATAAAGAAGGTTTTCCTTATCTCACTCCTGGCTCTTTTGCTGACAATCTTGGAATTAGAACTCCTTGATGCTGTAATACCAACTAACGGAAACAGAGTATTCCTGTTTTACTCTACAACTTTTTTCCATACTTTTGAGCACTGCAATAAGTTCACATATTTGCCTGTTCTCCTCCAGGAAGAATAAGCTCCGCAAGAACTGTAACAAGCACGACATCGGAAAAACAGGCAGAAAATTAGCCACCTGGATACGTGAACAACAATTGGCCATAATAAAGACATGACCCACTATCGCTAACATCCTTACATACAGATGAGGAAGTATACCATTTCGACTGGGTCTGCACATCCATCTAGGACAAGCCAAACAGAAACACGCACGACAATTCCGAGAAGCATAGCATTCCATCCTGAACTCTACCAACAAACACATCGATTTTGATTCTATCTAACACTCTCTGAGAAAAAGAACGGGACATAAAATCATCAATACTGGAAATTACATCACTGATACAAGGAAACCTAAACACATAAATCGCAAGTGGGACATAACACCAGCACTTCACCAGAGGCTCACTGATAATGTTCCCTAGTATAGTGATGAACCATCTGAAAATGAACTCTCCAGCTCAGCGAACAAACTGACATCCAGAAGAAGCGCAATTTCTCTCACACTTCCTTTAACTAAATCCTTCATTCCAGTTATCATTCCGATTATTTTAATTTTTTTTTTATTATTCTGCAAAGTAATGTGGCCTGTCTGTCTCTCTTCTGAATGTGTGTGCGTGTGTGTGTGTGTGTGAGAGAGAGAGAGAGAGAACAATCCTCTGTAATCTCTGGATTACTCCGCATGCCATGTGGAAAAGAGGGAAGGATGAGGAAGAAAGTATAACGTAACATGTTGTTAAAAATCAAGTTCAGCGGTGAGGTTTTCATATTGTTGGATCATTGGTATCTCTTCCAGGGGACCTGTACAAAAAAGACAGGTTGTGTCGTAACTCGATTAGCACCATCATCCTTGTGGGGAGGTTTGCTAGTGCAAGTCAGATAGAGTTGAATAAACCAGGAGAGTGAAAACCAAAGCAGAAGATCAGGAACTGAGCAGAAGGTAGAGGTGAGTCGGACATCAGGCACGGCCAGTCTAATGACCATGCCAAGAGAAGGAATCAAATCAGTCCAAAACGTTTGCAGCAGGGAAGCTTGATGAGCGAATGTGGTACAGGTGTACAAGAGTCTCAGAGGTATGGAGAGAATGAACAGCCAGCAGCTGTTTTCCTTAGTCAACGGATCAAAAACAAAGGGACACACTTTTAAAGTGAAAGGCAGGGGATTGAGAGAGATTTGTAGAATGTGTTTCGATCTTAGAAGGTGGCATGACTCTGGAATGCGTTGTCTAGGAGGGTGGTTGAGGCAGGTAACCTCACAAACGTTTAAAAAGCCTTTGGATGTGCACTTGCTGGCACAGACATGATAGGCCTGTTTTTCATTGCATGATTCTTTGTAGTGGCAGCCATGAACACTCTGATATGGCAGTTGCTGCTTTGTTCCTTTGACTGTACTCAGTAATTGGCTATATTACAAACCACATTATCTCATGCATCTTCAGCACTTACTCAACCAAAGGCAGCCCAGCCATCTCTGGGAACATCCAGGCTAATTCACATGCTCAGTGTAAGCATTGTCCAACAACATAACTGATATTATTCTAGCTGTTTGCCACCATTATTGTAGCTACAGCCATATGAACACAGCTTTTCCTCCATTATAATACAGACCTCAAGCAATTAGGCTGCTATTTCTCTGAAGCATAATAAATTCTTTCCCAGGTATTCACGTTGAAACTGATAATCCCCCATAACAAAAGCCCGGCATTTCAGGAATGAGTTAAAGGGAAACCTCTTCGAAAATGTTCGAAAAGAATTATATCCTTTCAATTTAGTTTAGGGGATCAAACTGCACACAGTACATCAAATGTGGTCTCAGCAATGCCCTGTACAGATGCAGTAAAACGTTCCTGCACCTAAACCTGATGCCTTTTGCCAAAAACAGCATCATTCCACTTACGTTCCAAATCACTTGCTGCACCTGCAGACTGACTTCATATGATTCATGTCCCAAGAACATGCAAACCGCCTGAATCACAGAGTTCTGCAATCTCCATCCATTTAAATTGTTTACGATTGTTTCCTCCTTCATGCCCAAATATACAGCTTACCTTATGTTATTTCTGCTGAGGTTTTGCTCACTAACCTTCCCTGCCCGATTCACATTGCAGACTCACTACCTCCATTTGACGACACATTGAATAACCATCTTGGTGTACGAGCTAATTGAGCTCCAAGCCATTCCCTCCCCTTCCTCCAGATCTTTGATACAGATTGTTGATCATTGATGACCCCACAGTGATATCTGAGGCACCTCATCAGTTACAGCTTTGCAGCCTGCAAATGAACATTTGTCTTTAATCTCTATTTTCTGTTTGCGACAGCTTTCCTGTTCCTGTGTAGCGATTCAGGCAGGTTGAATGGCCTCCTCCTGGGCTGTGTAATGTACTGAACGAGCTTAATTACTTCATTCTATATTCCTGTGTAATTGCTTAGAGGTGCAGAATGGTCTCCACCTGTCTCAGTGTAACGATCCTGTCTGACTGAATGGGGCGGTCCAGAACCCTTTAACAGCATTGAGGGCTGGAAAGAGGGAACAACACATGGGGTAGGGACAGCAGTATATCTCTGTAACAGCCACGAGGGGTCGATTGAGGGAACAACACATGGGGTCGGGACAGAAGTTGTTCATTCGGCTGCAACATTCAGAAGGCTCATGGCCGATTCGATTGTGTCTGACCATCCAATTCCTGTCTGTTCCCAATAAACACCGATCCTTCTGTCCAGCAAAGATCAGTCGAGCTGAGCCTTGTAAATCTTCAATAACCGAGTCTTTACTGATCCCTGAGGATGAGGACACCACAGGTGACACAACACTAAAGTGAAAGGAACGTCCTTATTTCATTGTGGGACAGTTATTTGAAAACTGTGTTAACTGAACAACAAATCACCACCTCTTTTCCGACGTAAGAACATAATAATTAGGAATAAAGATAAACCAAACCTTTCCCACATTCCACTGAAACTTTCCAATCAAATATGTATCACACCCAGCCTCTGCTAATGTCTCAGGAAGAGAATGCCTGATAGTATAACTCCACAGGAGCATTAAGGAAATAAGGTAAAAACAATTACTGCAGATGCTGGAAACCAAATTCTGGATTAATTGTGCTGGAAGTGGACAGCAGTTCAGGCAGCATCCGAGGAGCAGTAAAATCGACCCTTCTGGCAAAAGCCCTTCATCAGGAATAGCTCAGAGAGCCTGAAGTGTGGATAGATAAGCTGGAGAAGGGTGGGGTGGTGAGAAAGTAGCATAGAGTACAATAGGTGAGTGGGGGAGGGGACGAAGGTGATAGGTCGGGGGCGGGGGGAGGGGGTTGTAGTGGATCAGTGGAAAAGAAGATCGGCAGGTCGGACAAGTACCTGGGAGTTGCAGTGGGAGCGGGAGTCCCTGAGATTCTTATAGAGAGAGGAGTAAATCTTCTTCAAGGCAGGCATCCTAGCAAGAGGATTCGCAATAGGGTTAATATTAACGAGGTAAAAACAATGACTGCAGATACTATTAAGGAAATAAGCAGATGGAGACCATTCAGCCTATCGAGTCTGAAATTCTGTTCAATAATATCGTGTATGTACCTCGACCTCATTCTTCTGCCTTTTCCCGACAATCCTTTGTTCCACTTACAAATCAAAAACAAATCAATTTGTGTCTTAATGACACAAGTGTCTGTGTCTCTGTGTGTCTGTGTGTGCGTCTGTATGTGTGCATGTGTGTGTTTCAGTGTGCGCGTATATATACGTGTGTGTGTGTGTCCATGTGCTTGCTATCTGTGTGTTCGCATGTCTACATCTGTCTGTCTGTCTGTGTTTCAGTCAGTGTTTCCTTCTGTGTTTCTGTCTATTTGTATGTGATGTGTATATCTCTGTGTGTTTTTGCGTGTGACTATGCCTAAATCCTTATATGTATTGTGTGTGTTCGTATATTATGGTGTTGAGCAACACCTCCGTGTATTTTTGAATCTGCGTTTCTGTGCAGTGAGGTATCTGTGCTTTTTATTGGAAGAGAAAGGACTGCCAGTGGGTTTAAAGTGAGAATTGTCTTTCACTGAACATTGCTCTGTAATCGGTCGGTGGGACATGGATGTTTCAGAATCTCCACAGAGGCGTTCTGGTCCTATTTGGTTCTTTCAGAGTCCTCCACACATGGTGAGCGGAGGAGGGTAGGGAACGGATATCGGGCACTCCACCACCCAGCTTGGCCCTTTCTGTCCTATTCCAGGATGTTTCTCCTGGAATGGGAGGGAGGAGGGAGGGAGAGTGGGAATGGGTGACCCAGCTGTTAGCGCTGGTGCGGCGGGGTTGTGAAGTGTCTGGACTGAGTCACCCGACAGTTTAGAATCCATACAGTATTGTTAGTGTGGGGGGTATTGCGTAGGTGACAGAGAAATTGAGGAACAAAGTTACTGAATTCAATGGTGAGAGTGGTAGTGCAAGAGACTTATTTGGAGACAGAACGTGAATCTTGTTCGGAAAGGATGCCAAATCAAATGTACAGTGCATGTGAGGGAGCAGAGAGTACCTGGTGACCCTTATCCTGACAGAGCGAGGAGGATATTGTTGCTTGTCCTGTGTTGCGGTAAATTTCTTCACATCATCTCAGCGTCGACGTGAGCCTCCCCGAATGTCTTTTCCAAGTCTATCACTAATAACGACACAGACTTGTCCCTCAGCTTCCATAGAATCAGGTTAAGTCGAGCTTGCAGATAGCAAGGAGAAGCAAATTGGTGTGTTATATATCGAAACCAAAATGGTACCAGAAATTCTGAGCATCATATGTTGGAAATTAGATAGGCAAGTATTGTTGACGATTCAGTTTTATTGGATGGTCACAAGTTGAATCTAAACTGCATGAACTAAGTGATTGCTTAAGCTGTGAAAAATAAATTCTGTCAGTGTATTTGAGGTTGTTGAAGAGTATGTTGTGAAGCAAACTAGAGAACAGGTTATTTCGGAATTATGTTGTGTGGTCAGAAGGACGATTTATTAACCTTAGTCTGAAGCAGCTTTTAAGGAATAGTGACATTAATAAGGTGCATTTTACACGGTGTCTGCATACCGTGCGTGAACATTCTGGTCAAACACCATGGAAGACTGGAGGCTCGAGGGTTTAGTTCGCTTCACTGAATTGTGAAAGTGCAATATTAAATTCAGTAGGAGACAAGCAATGGTTGTTAGAGTCATAGGGTCCGACAGCACGGAGACAGGCCCTTCGGCCCAAACTGGCCCATTCTGACAAAAATGTCCATCCATGCTAACCCCATTTCCCTGCTATTGCCGGTATCTTTCTAATCCTTTCCCGTCCGTCTATTTGTCCAAATGCTTTTTAAATTTTGTGAACGTACCCACCTCAACCTCTTCCGCTGACACCTCATTCCATCTGCGTACTAGCCCCTGTGTGTAAAACAGTTGTTCCTCAGGTTCCCTTTTATTCTTTCCTCTCTGACGTTAAACTGACGCCCTCTAGTCTGTGATTGCCCAAACCTAGGGAAAAAAGATTGAGAGTATTCACTCTGTCCATCCTTCCCATGATTTTATACACTTCTACCAGATTCCTCCCTCAGTCTTATACACATAAAAGTTAAAACTCCAAGCATGTCCAACCTCTCCATAGAACTCAGACCATTGAGTCGTTTGCAACATCCTCGTAATTTCTTTCTGCGCTCTTTCCAGTTTAATAACATCCTTCCTATCAAAAAGTGAACAAAATTGAATACCGCTTCCAGCATAGCCTCACCAGCATCCTGTATAATTGCAACATAATTCCTTATTATGAAATACACTGATTAAAGCCAGTGTACCAAATGCTTTCTTCACTGCCCTGTCTACCTCTGAATCAACTTTCAGAGAACCATACACCTGAATTCCAAGGTCCCTCTGTTCCACTACACTCCTTAGGACCCAACCATTCACCATGAAACTCCAACCTTGATTTGACTTTGTAAAATGAAAAACTTACACTGATCTATATTAAAATCCATTTGCCATGTCTCAGCCCGTTTCCCCAGCTGATCAAAATACTGTTGTAATTTCTGAAATGTCAGAGTCACTTCCTCACTCTCAATAATGCCGTCAATTTTACTGTCGTCTTCCAACTTACAAATCATGCCTGTACATATTCATCTAAATCATAGATACATGTAATATGTATTGGTCCCAGCACCAACACCTGAGGCATTCCACTAGTCACAGGCTTCCGGTCTGACCCGAAATCTTCCAGTATTACTCTCTGCTTCCTACCATCAAGGCAATTTTGTATCGAATTTGCCAGCTCCCCCTCAATTCCATGCTATCTAACCTTCAAGAGTAGCGTACAATGTGGAACGTTATTGAAGGCCTCACTGGAATTCATCCAGACTTCGTATCGCACCCGGACCTCCACAACTATGCTGTTCACTTCATCAAAGAACTCCAACAAAATGTGTGAGTCATGATCTCCCATGCACAAACTCCCATGCTGACTTTGATGAAGGGCTTTCGTCCAATTTCCTGCTTCTCGGATTCTGCATGACCTGCTCTGCTTTTCCAGCACCATTGTAATCTTACTCCAAATCACATCAGAAACACAAAGACTGCATCAATCAACGAACTATATTTCAAAGGAAACAAACTAAAAGCAAGATCAAATGTGGAAATTTGTAATCGGGAGTGGAGAGGTTATTGTGGAGAACTGGGAAATGGCCAAGAAAATAACCAGTTACTTTGCATCTGTCTTCATGGAACAATATCCAGGAAATCACCCAGAAATACCAAGAGATCATATTGGACTTCTGCAGCTGAAGACATAAAGTCAATTCATATCAGTAACAAGGTAGTATTTGAACATTGCTGGATTGAGCATTGCTAAGTCTAACGAAACAAATGTACTTCCTATCAAAATGCCAGAAATAAATCACCAATAGTCGTATTAATTGCACTGTCGATGACTGTGTTTTATTCTCCTGTACAGTCTGCAGAGACCTGAAACTATTGTGGATGAACGTGAACCAAGCACTGTAGATGAATGGAAGGGATCAAAACAGCTACAAAGGGAAGAAGACATAGTGTGGAGAACTGCAGACCAATTAACTTGATATCTGTATGGAAACTGTTGGAATCTATACACGGGCTGAGACTTTTGATATTTAGAAATTAACAGCAACAAAGGAGAGAATCAGCATGCATTTCTGATCGAGAAATCACACTTGATAAACTTTGGAATTGTTCGAAGTTGTTCCTTACAGCACAGATAATGGGGAACCAGAAGAAGTGGCATACAATGGATTTTCGGAAGGTTTTCTATTAGATCTCAGTGAGTTCGTAAATGCAATGAATGTGAAGGATATTTGAAGGAATATATATTAGTGGAAAGTTAAAGTTTGGTTCGCCTTCATTTAAGAGAGTCAGAACATTGATGTAAAGACATGTTGAAGCAGTTTCACAGCGAGTTGGCGGGACTGTACCTGGAGTATTGTGTATAGGTTTGGTGATCGAATCTCAGAAAGAATATACTGACCACAGAGGAAGTGCAATGGAGATTCTCCAGATTAATCCCTCAGATGGTGAGATTGCCTGATAAGGAAATTCGGCCTGTGTTCGGAAGAGTTTCAAAGAATGAGAGGTGGGTCATAATGAACTTTAGAAAATTCACACAACATATGACAAGTTGGAAATTAACAGAACGCTTCCCTCGCTGTCTATTCCACATTCAAGGCAAATAATAGCAGGATCTGGGACAGGCCAGTTAAGACTGCAATATGGACGAAATTCATCACTTGGAGGGGACTAATTAACACAGGAGCATGGACACCTACTGGCAGGGAAGATTAGGGAGAATCTCCAGATAATCAACAAGTGTCTCTAGCAGAACAGAATAACCAGGGAGCAGTACGACCCATTACTGACTGGCCAAGTTGCATCCAAATCAACTTTAGTGGTCGGAGACAGAGAGTGGTGATAAAAGGCTGTTTGTGTGATTGGAGGCTGGTGTCCAATGGTGTACATTGGGATCAGTGCTTGTCTCTTATGATTTCGGATTCGGAAGTGGTTTTGTTGGACTGGGATGGACAAAGCTAAAAATTGCATAACACCAGGTTATAGTCGTAAAGGTTTATTTGGCAGCACTAGCTTTCGAAGCGCTTCAACAAAGCGCACAACCACCTGATGAAGAGGCCGTGCTTCAAAAGATTGTGCCTCAGAATAAACCTATTGGACTACAAGCTGATGTTTTTTTTTATTTTATACCTTATCATAAATGATGCAGCTATAAATATGGACGATGTGTGGTGGGTGTCATAAGTAAGTTTGTGTTTGATACGAAGATTAGCCGGGTGGTTGGCAGTGAGGAGGAAGGCCTTATGTTTCATGAAGTTACAGATGGAATAGTCAGATGGGTGGATCAATGGCAGTTGGGATTTCTCCCTGATAAATATGAGGTGATGAACTTTGCAAGAAGAAACCAGACAGAGGAGGACTGAATGAATGACAGCGCACTCGGAAGCTCAGAGAGTGCTTCTCCACACATCCCTGTATGTGACTGGACAGGTTATTGCGCAATTTGGGAAAGCGTAGGGGAGCGTAAATACAGCCTTTATACATTGAAGCTTAGATTATAAGAGCTACGGGGAACTTTGGTTCGGCCAGGATGGAATACTGTGTGTATTTATGGGCGCCACATTACAGGAAGGATGTGATTGTACTAGAGGGGGTGCAAAGGAGATTCACCAGGATGTTCCCTGGGATGCAGTATATCCGCTGTGGAGAGAGGCTGGATAAGTTCGGGTCCGTTACTTTGGAGCCGTGAATCAGAAGGATAAGATTCCGAGGGACACGGACTGGGTGAATAGACAACAGCCATTCTTTTTCGTCAAAGGGCCACACTTTTAAAACGAAGGGTTTGAGGTTTAGTGAGGATTTGAAGATTGTCTTTCACCCAGAGTGCGTTGGGGTCTGGAATACACTTCTTGAGAGGAGGATGTCATGGTAACCTCAAAACCATTAGAAAATACATGATTGTGCCCTTGAAATACCATAAGATTCACAACTACAGGTCTTGTGTTGGAAAGTGGGCCTAATATAGACCATGCTGTATTTCTGATGGTACAAAAACTGTGCTTCAGCTATTGTATAGATGTGAGAGGTCAATCATTGAGTCGCTTAAGATAGGAATTGATGGGTTTCTGAAGAATATCTTATCAAAGTATATAAGAGCAAACTTGTGATATCTTCTGAAAATATGTCAATGACAAAATTAAGAGAAAAAGGTGCAGCTTTCTTACAGTCTGATACCAGATAATTGAGGACAGGGAAATAGCAGAACTATGGCACAAATACTTCGGTTATGCCTTCACAGAAGATAAAAAACAAGAACACTTCCCAGAAATACGAGGGAACTTTTGTCTGGTGAGAAAAACTAAACTAGCAACTAAACAGTTTTAGAGAAAAATATTGGACTGAAATTAATGGGCAGAGACAAAGTCAACAGAGATTTACGAAATTTGAGAAAGTGGCTTTTTAGCAAAATAAGGGAGATAGTATCAAAGCAATACGATTGGAATCTCAGAAATATTTTTGATAAAGCCCCAAGCCTTTTGTGCAAATTCGAATCCCGTGGGACTGCGGAAAACATATGGTCATGGTTTCAGAATGGAAAAGCTGGCAGGAAACAGAGAGTAAGATTAAAACCATGTCGTTGTTTAATGTAAGGCTTAGAGGATATAACAGGGATCGAGATTTGGCATCCAGCTATTTCCAATACACATCATATCTTTGGTTGAGGGACTCAAAAGCAATATTCCCAAGTCTGCTGACAGTAATAAACAATGTCAGCTTGTGAGTGGCTGAGGAGGATGTAAAAAGCTCCAAGGTGATTTAGACAAGTGGAGAGACTGGGCAAATACCTGGTAGATGGAGAACAATGGGAGAGATGTGATGTTGTGTACTTTGATAGGAACAATAGAATGGCAGCCTATCATTTGAAAAGAGAGCGGCTGAAAAATGTCGGTCACTAAATGAAACTAAGCTGCATTTTTCTTTTATTTCTGTGCACCCCACCGGGACAATGTAGGGCAGTTAGTTCTAAAGCCAGAAGTCAATATTGTGAATGGCATTGGCACGCTGACCAGTGTATATAGACCCAGCAAGTCGGAGCTGTAACATTGAAAATAATCATAATCTCCCTGTACAGCAGTCACTGAAAATAATATTGCAGGAGCAGAAAGCAGGTTGGTCGATAAATGGTGGATTCACATTCATTTCAGGGGGATTTGAATACAGGAGTAAGGGTAATTTACTGAAGCTGTACAGGGCCTTAGTGCAACCCATTCCCAAACATTGTGCAGTATTGTGTGCAGTTTTGGTTTCCTTGCCTCGTAAAGGACAAACCTGACATTGAGGGAGAGCAGGGAAGGATGACCAGACTGATCTCTGGGATGACAGGCTTGTTTTGGGATCAGAGTTTGGAGTGACTGGGCCTGTATCTCATGGGGATTAGCAAAATGAGTGGAGATCTCTCTGACATTTATCAAACTCTGACAGTGTGAGATAGATTGGAAGCAAGGATGATAGTTCACTTTATAGAAAACGGTTCACAAATCGCATTGCAGTCAAATCTTACTTAATAAACAAGCGTTATCAGAGAACTACCTATATATTGAATAGAGGAGAAAACTTGATGGGCCGAAAGCACTAGATCAGTTCTCGTTTTATATTTCACAATGTTTCAACATATTTTGGGATATGAGCATTGTATGAGGAAAACTGCATTGAGGAGATATTCGGCCATGAACGAGCATGCGAAAAGCTCAATCTATTGAATGACCTCCTCCTTTCCCAATGTTTGTGTGCAGTCTGTGGGAACGCTGTGTAAATATTGTCACAAACTCTGAGGTGTTAGGAAGGAGGCCTCTGCAAGGTCGACAGGACTGTGTTTCCCATTCCCTTTTCTGATAATAAGGCTGATGCCAGGTGTTCTGTCCGGATTTATCCTTCAAGACCTCAGAACAGTTTGATGCAATTGAGTGTCTTACTTGGCTGATTCAGAGACCATTGAAGAGTTTATCACAAGTCTGTGCGTCTGGAGTCACTTTTAGGCCAGACCAGGAAAGCACGGGATATTCACTTCCTGAAAGTACATTGGGGAAGGGGATCGATGTTTACAATTAACTTTGGACACAAGATCACTATTACTGACACCAGATTTTAGGTCTCGATATTTTATTAATTATTTTTAACTTCCACAAGCTGCCAGAGCATTATCCTTGTCTGGATTAGTAATCCAACGATATTTCTGGAACAGCACCATCTCCACATGGGGACCTATCGGAAACCACACTGACCTGATTATTTCGGTGCTACTTGACAGCTCTGTAAAAAAGAATTCCCACCAATTTGACATTCGTGATGAGATTTCGAGGTGGTAATTGGTCAGATTGTCATTATTCTCCTCTTCGGGGACTGGACATAGCTGAGTAATTTTCTGCATTGCCAGGGAGATGTCAGAGTTGGAGCTGGAATGAAACAGCTTCCCCAGGGACACAGCTCTTTTTGCAGCACAAGTCTTCAGTCTTATTGCAGGAATGGAGTCAGGGCCCACTGCCTTTGTCGTATCTACTATGTTGAGCTGTTTCTTCATGTCACGTGCAGCAAATCGAATTGCTTGAAGACTGGCATCTGTGAGTCTGTGGGCATCATGATGAGTGTGAGGTAGATCATCCACTCAACACCTCTGGCTGAGGATAATGCAGACACCATATCCTTGACTTTTTTTTTCACTGACGTATAGAGTTGTTCCGATATTTAGGATGAGGATATTTGTGGAGTCCTCTCCTCCAGTAAATTGTTTAATAGTCCATCGACATTTATGCTTGGATTTAGCAGGACGACAGAGCTTAGATCCGATCTGTTCATCTTGGGACCATTTCCCCCTCTCCATCAGAAGTTAATTCTACTGTTGGGAATGCAACGAGTCAAGTGTGGTAGCGTTAATGGTTTGTCAACAGGTTTAGGTGCACGTAATTCCGACCTTGGCATCAGCTCTTGTAAATATATGGCTTCGTCTACACGGCATTCAGAAGCCTTTGATGATAAATTTGTTTCATGCGCAAGAGGAGGTCACGTGGTATTCTGTTTCGCGGGCAGAAGCAGACCACATGGGGTTAGACATCCGGGAATGCGAGGGGGTGGAGAGTGGAGTCTGATTAACAGCCAATCAGAACACAATCCTACCTCAGTGATTGCGTGACATTCTGTACTGTTTAAAAGGCTGGGTCAGGGACAGGAATGCGGCGGACTTCATGAACTGACACACTTTGGTGTTTGTCAGGGACAGGAAGACCTAGTCCCAGACCTTTGTATACTTTATCCACTTATTGCTAAAATAAACTAAGAGTTTGAGACCGAATATCTTCTCCTATTGCTTCATTGAAAGAAAATAACGGACTCGGCTCACACATAAAGGAAAGTAAGCTGGTAGATTGAGCCAAAGTCCAATAATTTGGTGACCCAGACGTGATGAAGACGGAGAAGTGACGGAAAAGAGAGAAAAAATAGAAACAACGGACAACTGACGTCTGATGACAACAACAAGCGGCGCCGCATAAAAAGGTGAGCAGGCACCTGTTTATATCGAAGTTTTGCAATTGGAGATACTAAATTGATTGTTGTCATTATACTGCAAGTGTCCTAGTAATAATAAGTGGATAAAGTATTGATATAATACGTCCGGGTTTAATGTCCCATGGGGTTAGAATCCCCATAAAAGCAACAAAGTCTAATACGTACAGGTTTAAAGTCCTGTGGGGTTAGAGTCCCCATAAAAGCAACAAAGTACCTACGTGTGAGGAGGTTTAAAGTCCATTGAGCAGGATCTCATAAAAGCAACATTCACAAATTTTGGTTTATGATTGATGTGTTGTATGTTTTAAAATTATATTGGGGAATGTACGGAGGGTGGCAGAAAAGCCAGTAGTGTCTTGAAGACAAAGACGGTGGTGTCTCAGCTAGAGAGAGTCGACAGTAGAAACGTAACGGTGACAACGAAACTGCTGATAATTCTCGCTGAAAGGGTCATTTGCTCGGGTGTACTTCATACAAACGGACTGGCCACCGGATTTGTCTCTGGTTGAGTTGTTTGCTCGGTTATATTACATCCAAATCAACTGACGAATGGACGGGAGGATTAAAAACAAAACAAAACATATAAAATGGAAGGGGAATTTGATAAAGAGTGTGAAGAATACGGAGCATGTTCTTCCGACTTAATGTTGCCCGTAAAACATCAGTGGGGTAAAACCAGAAGTCAGTTCGTCAGTGGGTTCGCAAAGAACAAACAAAAAACAATGATGGAGAAATATGACAACGTTTGGGAAGAATTACAGAAACAGGGCAAAGTCCCTAAAGATGAGGAGAGGAAGAAATTGTCGCCATTTTTAGGAAAAGCAGAAGAGCAAGCTAAACTAGAATAGAAGAGCACATGAAGGGAAAGAAAGGGTCAATATTAGTTCGAAGAAAGTGGACAAAAGAAGGCGAGGAGAAAGAAGAGAGGAGGATTCATTTGCACACCATGACGTTAGCCTGTGTAGCGGAAGAAACATTGCAAAAGAGAGTAGGTGTTACCTCTAAAACAGAACTGGCAAAGGAGACAGAAAAGGCAGGGCCATCCGCGCCATTATATCCTAAACTGCCTGGGGTACAACAACACCCCACCCCCCTTTTCCTGTAACACAAATACCACTCATGAATGTTCAAGATGGGATGTTAGATGTGCAAGAAGTAGGAACAAGAGAGTACAACGTAGCAAAAGAGAGACTGGCGGAAGCAGTAGAAGAAAGCATCAGAAAGGAGAAAAAATTAGACTAGAAGCCGAACAGTTAAAGAAGCGAAGGAAGCAAGCAAGGTGATAATAACGCACAACAGAAATGAAGAACAGCCGAAACAGGGGAGACATTCACAGTGCAAGAGCCAGGTGCTCACTCGACACCGTAGTGTGCTGAGAGTGAAAAGAGGGGAAGATTACATGATTCAGGTCAGTTACTAGATGACGGGTTCTTAGTCAGAAGAAGGAGAGAGTTGAGGGAAGAAAGAGATAGAGAGAAATTGAATGAGGAGGCGTCTCAAAATAGTACGGAAATTGAGGACGAAGAATCCCTGACAGATGATGACCCACACACCTACCCCGTCACTTTCACAGGCTCACTCACAATGCACACGGAACATGACCCTCCACTGAAGTCTCTACCTGAACCAAGTTATAACCTACGTCAAAGAGACACATTGGGACAACCCACAAAGTATCAGCACCACCAAATGCCATTAATTTACAGATGCTCTTATATGGGGGATGTTTATCAGCCCTTCACATTTACTGACATGAACTGCATCCTGGAAGGAGGTGGCCCTGGATGACTAATTTTTGAAATATACACGAGGCCACAAGTTAGCTATGGGCGACTGGAGAGCATTATTGGGCAAGCAATTGAGTATGTGGGATATACAGCAGATTGAAGATTCTGTGGGGACCATCTTACGACTTGATTCAGACCCGTTCACGCAGCATGCCACCTGTGTGGGAAGGTCAATGAGGGATAGATTTCTGATTCCACCGGGAGCGATGCACTCGCTCACCTTTACAATGAAGGAGGGTGAGTATATGCCTGCCTTTTTGGCTAGATGTAAGGGAGCTTGGACAGATACTGTGGGGCACCATCCAGAGTCGGGTCAGCGACACGTTATTTAGAAATGCTGTTATGGCAGGGATGCCTAAGGAAGTTAAAGAGGCAATGGAGAGTAATCCCGACATCCCAGGTTGTTCTACAGAACAGTGGGAAAAACACTTGACACACCACATGAAGCGCCACAGGACAAAACAGGATGAAGATAAACAGAGCAACGAGTCAGCTCAAGTGCAGTTGCTGAAGTTACAGCTCGATGAGTCTTGAAGGAAGGCTAATGATACAAAGAAGGTCTCCCAAAAGACGACTAATCATATGGTTCAGCAGCCGTTGCCACAAAATAACCTGCCGAGTCTCGACCCAACACCTGATTGGATGCCACACCACCCCCACTATGTGGGCAAGCCTATAGGCGTAGCAGGAGGAATGCGTAGTAGAGGAAGGGGCCGCGGAGGACTCCGAGGTCAGCCACCCAACACCTGTTTTGAATGTGGCCAACCCGGGCATGGGAGAAGAAATTGTCCCATGCTGTGGGGACACCAGGGAGGCCAGGGATCGATACGCTCAAGTCAGCCTCCTTCTCAACAGGCTGTTCAGCCTTATCAAGCCCCAAATGCAGCCGAAGCCCCAGTGCAAGGTCAGTACCCCAAAACTATGCCAGAAGGGCAGGGGTGCGAATATTTACGCGGCCCGAGGACTCAGGGACATGCGGGTTGGCAGACCACTACATCCAAATGAGGGTAATCGATAAGACTCTGTCTTTTTTGGTTGACACGGGTGCAAGATTTTCTACCATCACTTGTGACATACTTTGGTCAAACATGGTATCCTCCAGAGTCCAGTTAGTAGGGTTCTCGGGTAAACCAGAAGATTTGCCTTTGACATCGCCACTTATCACATCAGTGGCAGGACAGACCTTACATCACCGGTATATTTCATCACCTGCATGCCCTATCAATATGATAGGCCGCGACTTGCTGGTGAGATGCGGGGCCTCGGTTTTGTGTGGACCAGACGGACTGGTAGTGACCTTTCCGAATGTCTATTCTGTCAAATGTTCCATGACAATGATTAACTCTGGATCCCAAATGATGCTATCAGCGGACACATCACTAACGGCAGAAGGGCAGTGGACAGATATATACTGGGGACTCCTAGAACCGGAAAGCAGGCAGAACAACGGCATACAGTCTTTATACAACCAATGGCGACCCTGGATTCAGATGCTGCATCCCTATTCTCCTCCTGCAGATCCCCTCCATGTTACCCTATATTATGATAGAGATGACAACGAAATCTATCAGCATGCATTCTATCAGCACCTAGAAGGGACTCAATGGGATATTTCCTCCAGTTGCATTCTGCTAGGGAAAGAAGGTGCGGCGGGTGTTGTTGAACTAACTGCAGAACAGTTGGAACGGTATGAGATGTCTGAAGAAGCTATACCTCATGTCACATTGGCCGTGCATGCTAAACATCTGCCAAGGATCTTGGACCTATGTCCAAACGTTTGATGGGGATAACTGATTGGGTTTGGACTCAGCTACCCGGTTTACAATATTCACCATCAGAGGAAGCCTACAGAATTATGCACTGGACAACTGATAAGGTACTGCTGGAACATAGGCAGATTGAAAAGTTTCACGGCAGGGAAAAAACAGACCATCCACAGGCTGCAGCGATGCTTGGCACACTACCAGACACCTTGTGGTCAGCAGGTTCAACGGACGTTGGTCAGTGCAAACACGTCACACCAATCACATTCGATTTAATAGACCACATTCCGATTTGGCAGAGACAATACTCACACAAACCAAAGGCTGAAGCCGTCATTGCCGACAAAATTGAAGGATTGTTAGCAGCAGGGGTGTTAGAACTCTCCCGGTCACCCTGGAACACTCCTATCTTACCTGTAGAGAAGCAGAATACAGGTAAATATAGGATGGCGCATGATCTTAGACGTATCAATAGTGTTGTCTCTACTCCAACAGTTCCAGTTCCAAAACCATACACTGCGATGTCTGTGCTGACCCCAGACCATAAATGGTTCTCGTGCAGTGATCTGGCCAATGCGTTCTTCTGTTTGCCCCTTGCTGATCATTCGATGGACATTTTCTCGTTTACCTACAAAGGCCAACAACCACGTTATACAAGGGTCCCTCAAGGGTTTATTTTGTCGCCGGGGGTGTTTAATCATGTACTGAAACAGCACTTGAAGAACCTGACACTCCCAAAGGGGGTGGCATTGATCCAGTATGTGGATGACATTCTTCTGGTGGCACCCGACCATGTTTCCTGTCTGGCAGCCACAAAGCCGTTACTTATTCACCTTTATAACGTCGGTTTTAAAGTCTCAAGGGCTAAATTGCAATGCTGCAGACAAACGGTGTCTTTTCTGGGTCGAGTTATTTCCGCTAAAGGGACAGATGTGTCTCCATCCCACAGATCCTTCATTCTGCATCATACCAAACCAGTCACTGTAAAAGACATGCTCTCATTTCTTGGGTTGGTAGGATACAGTAGACAATTCGTTGCATCATATGGGGAGCTCACTTTCCCTCTGAGGGCGATGGTAAATGAGCAAGGCATGAGAAATTTGTTGGCCCATTTGCAATCGACCACGGAGGCAGACGAAAGTTTCATATCTCTCAAACAGACCCTAACGCGGGCTGCTGATTTAGCGGTCCCGGATTACAAAGAGCCATTTTTCCTCGATATTTCTGAAAAATTGCACACAATAAATGGTGTTCTTTTTCAGAAAAAAGGGAGAGGCAGGCAGGTGCTAATGTATATAAGTGTTACCCTTGACCCAATAGAGGACAGACACACTCCATGTAGAAGACATGCAGCAGTGGTAGCAAACATTCTCCAAAAGGTAGCACATATAGTCATGGGCCATTCACTAACGATACTGACGACACACAGTATAGTGGCCTATGTGAACTCAACAGCCTTCACAATGACGTCACTGCGGCAAACCAGGGTTAGAGAAAATCCGGAATGCACCACATATCACTATCACACACGAAGGAATCAACATGGCTGACAACATGGGAGAAGGAGAACCACACATGTGCGAGGAAAGGGTACAGAGAGACGTCAAAGGTAGGTCAGACTTACAGGCAAAACCACGAGTAGACCCAGAAGAAGTGTTGTTCACAGTTGGTTGCTGTTACAGACATCCAACTGAAGGACTTTAAGCAACCTATACAGTGGTGCGACAAACAAGTGAGGGATTTGAGGAAGTGTTGACAGGAAAAGTGACAGGCAAAGAATCAGCCCGGTTGGCTGAACTACAGGCAATGATAGCTGCTTTAGAATGGTCACAGGGAAAAAGAGTGAACATCTATACCGATTCTGCATATGTGATCAGGGCTATAAAGGTAGAACTCAGTCAATGGATCAGAGCAGGATTGTTAACAGCAGCAAAAAAACCCAATTAAACATGAAAAAGATATGAAAAGATTAGCGGAGGCCCTAATGAAACTTGCAGAAGTGGCAGTGATCAAGTTTAGAGGACATAACAAAACTGATACAACAGTAGCTAAGGGCAATCAGGAAGCAGACTTAGCAGCAAACAAAGCAGCAGGATATGCACCCCAGTACATAATGATGCAAACAGAGAGAACCTGCTGCCCACCTGTGATGCAAATGTGTTAATCAATGAGCAGCAGAAAGCCTATCCTCATGAACTGACAGTTTGGAAAGAGAGAGGGGCCACAGAGTAGGAAGGGATTTGGAGGTCACCGGACGGTAGACCAGTCCTACCCGCAGGTTTTATAGCTTCCATGCTCCAGGAAGCTCATGGGTTGACACATTGTGGAAAAACACAGATGCAGAGGTACCTGACATATTGGTGGCATCCGTTCTTGCCAGCAATGATTGAAAATTACATTAGGGAATGTAGAACGTGTACAGAATACAATGTGAGACCAGCAGTGAAACCACATGAGGGAAAATTCCCTCTCCCAAGAATGTCAGGTCAGGAAATAGTGATCGACTACACTGACATGATAGAGAGAGTCAACGGATACCAGTACCTTTTGGTCGCAGTGGATGCATGCACTGTTTGGCCAGAAGCGATACCTGCAAAAAAGGAAGACGCAAAAACAGTGATCAAATTCTTGATAAACCAATACGTTCCAATGCATGGGTTTCCAAGGAGAGTCAGGTCAGATAATGGTACACGTTTCAAGAATAAAGACCTGCAAGAAGTTGAAGCAGCTTTAGGACTGACAATGCGTTTGGAACAGTGTATCATCCTCAGTCACAGGGTAAAGTTGAAAGATTGAATCATTCCATAAAAGGGAAAATAGGAAAAGCATGTGCCCAAACAATGTTAAGTTGGGAGGAGGCCCGACCCTTAGATTTACTGTCCATTAGAAGTTCAGTAAGCTCCATCACAGGATTTACCCCGTACGAGCTTACAACACGGCAGCCGTTCCCAGGACCGGGAGCCGGATTACAGACCTAAGAGGGAGGGGAAGCCTCCCTAAGTTACAAACCTTACTATGACCAACTAACAGCTTTGGTGTCAGCTTTTTCCAAACAGGTTGGATCGTAAAAGGGGGCCTTACTGAGCCAGCCGCTATCAACCATGGATTGGGTCCTGTTGAAAGTGATGAAACGAAAATGGTCGGAGCCACGGTGGACAGGATCTTATAAGGTTGTGGAGAGGAAATCTCATGCGGTCAGACGACAGAGGAAAGGCGAAAGCTGGTACCATTGGAGCCAGTGTGCAGCTATGGAACCGCCAACGAGAACTCTAGAACAAATAAGAACAGAAAGAGAGTAAAAGGGTTTTACACTTTTGCCTCTTGCAGGAAGAGGATTCTGAAAAAAAGGGGGAGAGATTCTCCAGGTCTCTAAGGAAGGGCTTTTCTGGAGAGCAGAAGTGAACACGGAATCGGAACATAAAAAGAATTTGTTTAAAATATATAGGCAGGTTGTGTACCGGATATAATGTTTATCTTTGTAAGAAGCCCACATTACCCTCGCCTGTGGGGTTTGAGAGTTTTTGATATTCTTTTATGTATAAGTGTTATGTCGCTGTTAATAGGGGTATTAACCACGAGGGACAAACACACAGACGAGGGAGACAGTCCCAGGCGCAAAAGAGCAATAGGGCAAGGGGTGGACAAATGTTTAAGGGAGGCGGGGAGCCAGGTAGACATTAGACATGATAACAGCCATGGTATAACATACCAGTTTGACTTATGCGAAGTAATTCACTGTGGCAACAATCCAGGAAGCTGGAGGGGGTATGTATATTCCTTTGCGTGCATACCAATTACTATAGATAGTGCCCGACGTGGCATCATGTATTAACATGGACTGGGGTAAGATGGACGCCCAAGAAGTCGCCATCCTCGGATAATAGATGGAAGGCTCGAGACCACGTCAGCCTCACTAGGGGGCAACTTGATCATTCCTCAGGCATGAAAAGAACACTTTTGTTAACCCTGACAGGATTCACCATTAGCCCTGGTCCCGAAGAAGTACGGAAGCACTGCGAAATCCATGATAACAGCTTATACTTTGTAATAGGTGTAGATCAATCAGGAAAGTATACTATGGCACTAGTGAAGGTAACCTTGGTAGATCCTTCTATCCACCAGCCAAAAGCCGGAAACACAAGAAGCGTGGAGTTAGAATAAAGTTCAGGAGTTGTGGTGATAGATTCCAATAACATTACGAGATATGACATTATTAGACTAGCTACCGGATATAGTGATAGGAACACGTGGCTGGACTGGATGACAGCTACCGCAACCTCAATGAATATGAGAAATTGCGTCGAGTGTTCCTTGGCTAGGCCAACCTTATTTACTACCCCAGCCCCATTGTTCCCTAATGTAGACCCAGCAGGATTTCACTGCATGATGGCCCTCACCATGCAGGCGGACCCTCCGAACTCTATTACCTTAAGTGTTATTTTCCCGCCTGTAAAGAATTCCACGTTACCTCCAGTGTTTAGCCCAAGGGTCAATGATTACACTTGTTTCACTCGGAGAACTAATACAATCTTTGGAGACATCCCCGCTGACTGGTGTCAGGACACGATTGATGTAACCGGCTGGCAGAATGCTAGCTCAATGGTTTGGGCCAGAGCTGATCTTTTTTGGTACTGTGGAGATAGAACACTACATGTTAGTCTAACTCCAGATTGGTCTGGAACTTGTGCAATGGTCCGGCTACGGGTACCGTTATTCCTCTTAGGAGAACGACAAAAGGGAATAAATCCACATGTACGAACACGGAGGGATTTGTTTGATGTCACATCTGGCTAAACCACTTACATAGATGCAATAGGTATTCACGGCGGTGTACCTGATGAATATAAATTGGTAGACCAGATAGCAGCAGGATTTGAGAATCTTCCACTTATCAGTGCTCTATTCCCAGTCACGCCGAATAAAAACGTTGACAGAATTAATTATGTACATTACAATTTACTCAGGCTAGCCAACAGAACTAGATACGTGGTGGCGGGTCTATCTGAACAATTGGCAGCGACCTCATTGATGACAGTATAAAATAGAATGGCCTTAGATATGTTGCTTGCAGAAAAGGGGGGAGTGTGCTCTATGTTAGGAGATCAATGTTGTACGTTCATCCCTAACCATATGGCACCTGATGGGTTCAGTCACCAGAGCCTTGGAAGGACTAAGAATCTTGTCTGAAGAAATGCATGAACATTTGGGTATTCACAACCCTTTAGGAGAACTGTTCGACTCATGGTTTGGGAAATGGAAAGGATTAATTGTGTCTGTGTTTCTGTCCCTCATGGGTATGATCATTGTCTTAGTGTTGTGTGGATGTTGTTGTATCCCCTGCATTAGATCTTTGTTGAACCGGGTAATCATTACAGCTATTGAAGGCTCCTCCGCCCTACCAGATGTCACAGATGGAGATGGAAACCATGGCTCTGGCAAGAAAGGACGACTATGCATCGGAGACCGACAATGATGTATAAAATTGGTTTGTTGGTCTCATTTTCATGAGACCAAAACGGGGACTTGTAAATATATGCCTAACTTGTAAATATATGGTTGGCTGCCACTGTAAATAGACTCGACATTCGGAAGCCTTTGGGGATGCTCCGTTATGCGCGCGGGCAGAACAACGCCACGTGATGCTTCGCCTCGTTCCAAAACAAGGTCACGTGATGCACTGTTTCACGCACTGAAGGCGCGCAGGGAGGTCACGTAATGCACTGTTTCACGCGCCGGAGGCGTGCAAGGAGGTCACGTGGTCCTCCGTTTCGCGGGCAAAACAGGGTCACGTGATCCTCCGTTGCAAATCAAGGTCACGTGGTCCTTCGCTTCGCGGGCAAAGCGGGGTCATGCGGTACTCCGTTTCGCGCGAAACTAGGTCACGTGGGTCGAACATCCGGGAAAGCAAGGAGGCGGAGAATGGAGTCAGATCAACAACAAATCAGAAGATAATCCCACCTCAGTGATTGCATGATGTTTTTTATTATATAAAAAGATTGGGATAGGGACATGTGTGTATTTTTTTCTGAACTGACACACTGTATAGTTTGTCAGGGACAGAAAGGTCTAGACCCAGATCTCTGTATGCTTTATCCACTTACTGCTAAAATAAACTTAAAGTGTGGGACCGAATATCTTCTATTGCTTCATTTAAAGAACACGCAGGACTTGGCTCACACATAGAAGAAAGTAAGTTAGTAGATTGAGTCAAAGTCTGACAAATCCCACTGCTGCCATTTCTGCTGATCAACACCAACAACGCAGATTGTTCAAATGCTGTTTCGATTCCCGCTGTATTGATGTTTAAAACAGAAGAAAAATGGGTTTGCTTCCCGGGAATTAACTGTGGTGTGGGAAAGTGTCTGTGCTGTCATGATCGTGTTCACCTCCCGCGCGGAAAATCGCAAGCTGCTCTACTGTTGCTTTATGTTCTAGGAAAGTTGAGTTTTTACTGGAACCGAATGGAGACTGTTATTTCATCGCTGTTGTGAAACAAAGTCGTACGGTGACTCTACTCGTCGTTATTTGGTTTTCTGGCCAATAGGAAAATCGTTCCAATGAATTTCGATGTCATATGTTATTGAATTTCTCCCATTTCCTTCATTCCCGTCATGGAGACATCGGAAGGGAAAGGTAATCTAATCGAGACTGTGATTGGTGAAATTCACTTTTCATGGCCCATTTACATTATGTTCTTTTTTTCTTTCTCTTTGTTCAGTATTGTCTGGGAAGTGGTGGTGCACTCAGGCTCCAGTATGTTTGAAAGAGTAGTTTGGAATTGTCCTGTCGTTAGTTGTGAGATTACTTTATGGCTCATGCCCTCGGACTGTCTCACATTTAGCATTCATGCTCTCCGTGTCTGAAAATGCATTTGGTTTGCCAGTTTTGTTTGTGTTCCTTGTTAAATGCTTTCGGTTTTGACATTCGCTCAATACATTATGAATTAACAGAGTTTCTGAGGTAACTTGCAGCTGCAAAAATCCTCAACTGAGAATCTGGGAAAATTTCACGGAATATGGTCAGTCGGAGCAAAAGTAAGGAAGTCGTTTGTTTCTGCAGTGTTTCACAATACTACCTTTCCCGTGAGCAGTCGAACAGACTAAATGATTGTGCCACAGACTGCGACGGGCAAGCTCCACTAAAAAGTTATTCTTTAAAGCCGGTGTAAGCAACACAACGTTATTGGGGTACACCGCGTGGAAACAGATACTTCGGTGTATACCGTCCATGCTCACCACATTGCTATTATTAAACAAAATCCCATATCCAACATTTTGCCCCCATCCCTCTCAACCCTTCCAATCCAGACACTCATCCGGTTACCTTTGTAATTTTCTGAGTGTACTAGCCTACTCCATTCCCTTTGGGAGCTCATTCCATGCACGCACAACCTTCTATGTGGGAAATGTGCGTCAGGTCCTTTGTTAATTTCAGCCCACTCACCTTTAACCTATGCCCTCGAGTTTTCAACTCGCCCAGTTTGATTAAAACTCGTAAATACTCTGTTTAAACCCTTCCATAAGATCATGTCGCAGCCGTTAAGCTGCAGGGAAACTTGTCCCAGCCTATTCCACCTCACCCTATGGTCAAAACGTCCTTGTCTACATTTTGTCATCAATTTCACGTTTATTTTTACTTTTTCCAGATATCAATTACGCTGGACAACAACGAGCTGTTGGAAGCGGAAAGGTGAAGTGCAGAATGGCTGCAAATTTCAGTGCTGGGCGCCACTCAGCTGCAGCAGCACTGCTCCGGACCTGTTTCTGAAGTGTAGTGGTGATCGCGCTGGCCTTATACATGAACAGTCGCCAGTTCGAATCTTGTCCAAAACTATCTTGTTCTCCAACAGCAGCCTTTTACATGGACGAGAACAGAAATTTCTTGCTTGCTTTTCCATCTGCAAACCGGACTTCGAATTTGTTCCAGCCTTCTCCCCTCATCGCTTTCACACCCTGCTTTCTGCCTAACACATTCTCTCCCCTCGCCTTCTCCCCGCCCTCTCCACCCTAGCCTTCTATCCCCCTATTTCTCTCCCCTCACCTTCTACCCCCTCGCCTTCTCTAGCACCTTCTCGCCTGCTCCTTCTCTCCCCATCTTCTCCCACCTCACCTATTCTCCCCTCACCTTCTCTCACCACCTTCACCTGCACCATCTCTCCCCACTTCTCCCCGCTCTTTCTCTCCCCATCTTCTCCTCTTGCCTTCTCCCGCACCTTCTCTCCCCTGCCTTCTCACCCCGCCTTCTCCCCCGCATTCTCCACCCTCGCCTTCTCTCCCTCGCCTTCATCCCGCCTTCCCTCCCTGCATTCTCCTTCGCCTTCTCCCCTCCACCTTCTCTCCCTCACCTACTCTCCCTCGCCTTCTTCCCCACCTTGTCTCCCGGCCTTCTCTCCCCTGCATCTCCACCCTCGTGGTGTCCCCGCATTCTCTCCCCAGTTCTCCCCTTCTTTCTCTCTCCACCTACTTTCCCCTGCCTTCTCCACTCTCGCCTTCGCTCCCCACTTTCTCCCTCTCCTTCTCCCCCGCCTGCTCCCCCTAGTTTTCTCTCCCTGCCTTCCCTCCCCTACTTCTCTCCCCGCATTCTCCACCCTTGCTTTCTGTCCTCGTCTTCTCTGTCCCACCTTCTCCCCCTCGCATTCTGTCCCCCACGTTCTCCACTCTCGCCTTCTCTCCCTGCTTTTTCTCCCCTGCCTTCTCGCACCGCCTTCTCCCCCCTACTTCTCCCCGCCTGCTACCCTAGTCTTCTCTCCCCGCCTTCTATCTCTAACTTCTCCCCCACATGCTTCATCCTCGCTTTCTGTCTTCGTCTTCTCTCCCACGTCTTCTCCCTCCTTGCTTTCATCCCCGCATTGTCCCCCCACATTCTCCACCGTTGCCTTCAACCCCCATGCCTTCACAGCCCATCACCTTCACGCCCGTCGCCCTCACCCCCTCGCCTTCACAGGCCCTCAGATTTACCGTTGTCGCCTTCACCCCCTTGCTTTCACAGCCCCTCACCTTCATCCCCCTCGCCTTCACTCCCCTCGCCTTCACCCTCCCTCCCCTTCACCCCCTTGCCTTCACTCCCCCTCACCTTCACCCCCTCACCTTCACTCCCCTCGCCTTCATCCCATTGCCTTCACCCCCCTCGCCTTCACTCTCGCTCGCCTTCTCCCCATCTCCTTCACACCCCTCACTTCCATCCCACTCGACTTCACTCCCCCCTCACCTTCACCCCGTTCGCCTTCACTCCCGTCGCCTTCACCCTCCCTGCCCTTCACCCCACACGCCTTCACACCCCATTGTCTTCACACCACTAGCCTTCACACCCCTCGCCTTCACTCCCCCTCGCCTTCACTCCCCCTCGCCTACACACCCCCTTGACTTCACCCCCTTGCCTTCATCTCCTCGCCTTCACCCCTCCTTGCCTTCACCCTTCCTCGCCTTCACCACCCCTCGCCTTCTCCCCCTTGCCTTCTCTCCCCTCGCCTTCTCCGCAACCTTCTCTGCCTTCGCCTTCTCCACCCTCACCTTCTCTCCCACCTTCTCCACCCTCGTCTTCACCCCCGCAATCTCACCCTCACCTTTCCAATCCTCGCCTTCTCTGCCCACCTTCTCTCCCCCGCCTTCAACACCCTCGCCTTCAAATCGCCTCACATTCACCCGCCTTGCCTTCAAACCCTCGCCTTCACCCCCACTCGCCTTCTCCCCTTGCCTTCTCTCCCCTCGCCTTCTCCCCTAACCTTCTCTGCCGTCGCCTTCTCTCCCCTTGCCTTCTCTCACCCGCCTTCTCTCCCCAATGTCTTCACCACTCTTGCCTTCACACCCTCGCCCTCACCATCCTCTCGCCTGCACACACCCCCTCGGCTTCATGGTCCCCTACCTTTACCCACATTGCCTTCTCTTTCCCCTGCCTTCACCTCACTCGCCTTCTCTCCTCGCCTTCTCCCCCATATTCTGTCCACGCCTTCTCCACCCTGGCCTTCTCCACACCCGCCTTCCCCATCTGACTTCTCTCCCCACCTTCTCAGCCTCGTAATCTCCACCCTCGCCTTCTCCCCCGCCTTCACCCTCAACTTCTCCCCATCGGCGTCACCCCCCGCTTTATCCCCCGCTTTATCTTCCCCACATTCTCCACCCTTGCCTTAACCCCCTCCTTCTCTCCCCTCACTTTCACTCCATGCCTTCATCCCCACATTCTCTGTCACCTTCTCCCCCCTGCCTTCACCCCCGCCTTCTCTGCCCACCTTCACCCTTCGAATTCTCCCCTGCCTTCTCTCCCTCGCCTTCTCTCCCTCGCATTCTCAACCCTCGCTTTCCCTCCCTGCCTTCTCTCCCTCGCCTTCTCCCCCAGCCTTCTTCACCCTCGTCTTCACCATTCTTGTCTTCTTTCCCCGGCTTCTCACCCCGCCTCCTCTCCCCATTTCCTTCCCCCTCGCCATCTCTCCCTCACCTTGTCCACCCTCGACTTCTCCACCCTCGCCTTCTCTGCCAACCTTCTCTCCCTGCCTTCACCCCCCTCGCCTTTAAATCGCCTCACATACACCCGCCTCGCCTTCAACCTCTCGCCTTCCACCCCATTCGCCTTCTCCCCTTGCCTTCTCTCCTCTCGCCTTCTCCCCAACTTTCTCTGCCGTCACTTTCTCTCACCTGCCTTCTCTCCCCGCCTTCTCTCCCCAATGTCTTCACCACCCTTGCCTTCACACCCTTGACCTCACCATCCTCTTGCCTGCACACACCCCCTCGCCTTCACTGTCCCCACCTTCACCCTCATTGCCTTCTCTTTCCCCTGCCTTCACCCCACTTGCCTTCTCTCCCCGCCTTCTCCCCCCACCTTCTGTCCCTGCCTTCTCCCCCGCCTTCTCCACCCTCGTCTTCTCTCCCTGCCTTCTCTCCCCACCTTCTCTCCCCGCCTTCTCTCCACCTTCTCTCCCTCGCCTTCACCCCTGCCTTTTACCACTGGCCTTCACCCCCACCTTCTCTCCACCACATTCGCCTCACTTGCCTTTTCTCCCCCTCATTGTCCCCAATCGCCTTCTCCCCCCGCATTCTCCACCCTCGCCTTCTCTTCCCCCGCCTTCTCTCCCCTCACCCTATCTCCCCTCGCCTTCTCTCCACCTCGCCTTCTCCAACTCACCTTCTCCACCCCTCGCCTTCTCTCCACTCGCATTCTCTCGCCTCGACTTCTCATCCCTCACCTTCTCTCCCCCTCGCCTTCTCTCCCCTCGCTTTCTCTCCGCCTTGCCTTCTCCACCCTCGCCTTCTCCCCTCACCTTCTCCTCCTCGTCTTCTCTACCCGACTTCTCCTCCGCCTTCTCCAGCCTCGCCTTCTCCCCACCTTTTCCCCGCCTTCTCTCCCCACCTTCTCCACCCTCGCCTTCTGCCCCGCCTTCTCCACCCTTGCAATCTCCCCCGCCTTTGCCACCCTTGCCTTCTCACGCCGCCTTCTCTTCATTACCTTCTCCACCCTCACCTTCGCTCCCCTCGCCATCACTCCCCACTCCTTCACGCCATACCTTTTAATCCCCCTTGCCTTCACACCTTCTCACCCTCACCCTCTCGCCTTCACGTCCTCACCTTAAACACACTCGCTTTCACCCTCCCTCACGTTCACACCCCTCGCCTTCACCCCTCGCCTTCACACACGTTTGCCTACGCACCCACTCGCCTTCAACCACCATCGCCTCCACCCACCTTCACCTTAATCCCCCAAGCTTTCAACCCCCTTGCTTTCACCCCCATCGTCTTCACGCTCCTTTTCCTTTCACCCCTCGCCTTCACACTTGTCACATTCATTCCACTCGCCTTCAAATCACCTCTCATTCCCCCGCCTCGCCTTCAACCCTTCGCCTTCTCCCACTCACCATCTCCCCCTTGTCTTCTCGCCCCTTGCCTTCTACCCAACCTTTACTCCCGTCGCCTTCTCTCCCCTCACTTTCTCTCACCCGCCCTCTCTCTCTCCTGTCTCCTCCCCCCTCGTCATCACCCACCCACACCTTCACCACCCTCGCCTTCAAACCCCTCACCCTCACCATCGTCTCGCCTTCACACACCCCTCGCCTTCTCTCTCCCCTACCTTCACCCCACTCACCATCTCCCCGACCTTCTCCGACATCTTCTCTCCCCGCATTCTCTCCCCGCATTCTTCATCCTCGCCTTCTCTCCCATCCTCTCCACCCGCCATCTCCACCCTCGCCTTCGCCACCCCCGCCTTCTCCGCTGACTCCTCTCCCTGCCTTCTCTCCCCCGTCTTCTCCCTCTCTCCTTCTCCCCCGCCTTCTCTCCCCTCACCTTCTCTCTCCCGTCTTCTCACCCTCTCGTTCTCTCCATGCCTTCTCCCCCTCGGCTTCACCAGCGCTTTCACCCCTGCCTTCTCTCCCCCGTCTTCTCTGCCCTCCTTCTCTCCCCTCGCCTTCACAACCCGCCTTCTACGCCACCTTCTCACCCCCGGCTTCTCTGCCCACCTTCACCCCTCGACTTCGCCCCATGCCTTCTCTCCCTCACTTTGCATTCTTCACTGTCGCCTTCTCCTTGCCTTCTCTCCCCCACCTTCTCTCCCGGCCTTCTCCACTCTCGCCATCTCCGCCCTCGCCTTCTCTCCCCGCCTTCTGCCCCCACCCTCACCACCGCCTTTTCCACCCCTGCCTTCTACCCCCACCAACTCCCCCGCCTTCTCTCCCCGCCGTCTCTCCCCCGCCTTCGCCACCCTTGCCTTCTCCCCTCACCTTCTCTCCCCACCTTCTCTCCCCCTTCTCCACCCTCGCCTTCATCCCCTCGCATTCTCACCCTTTTCTTCTCTCCTAACCTTCTCTGCCCTCGCCTTCTCTCGCCCGCCTTCTCTCCCCTGCCTTTTCTTCCCCTCGCCTTCACCCTCCCACGCCTTCTCTCCCTTGCATTCTCCCTCAGCCTTCTCCACCCTCGCCTTCTCCACCCATCTTCACCCGCGCATTCTCACCCCCGCCTTCTCCACCCTCGCCATCTCTGCCCACCTACTCTCCCCAATTTCTCTCCCCGCCTTCTCCACCTCGCCTTCACTCCCATCACCATCACTCTCCTCGCCTTCCCCTCCCTCGCCTTCAAGCTCCTTGCCTTCGCACCCCCTCACCCTCACCCCCTCGACTTTCCCCCTCACCTTCACCCCGCTCGCCTTCACCCACCCTCGCCTTTTCTACCCCTCGCTTTCACCGACCTTTGACTTCACCCCGTCGCCTTCACACCCCCTTGACTTCTCACCCACTCACCTTCACAGCTCTTGCCTTCACCCCCGAAATCAAATCCCCTCGACTTCACGCCCCATTAACCCCTCTTGCCTGCACACCCCATCGCCTTCTCCCCATTGTCTTCTCTCCCCTCGCCTTCGCCCCTAACCTTCTCTGCCCTCGCCTTCTCTCCCCTCGCCTTCTCTCCCTCTTGTCTTCACCCTCCCCCGCCTTCCCCACTCTCGCCTTCACCTCCTTGCCCTCACCATCCTCTCAGCTTCACATACCCCCTCGCCATCCCACTCTCCCGCCGTCATCCCCCTCGCCTTCTCGCTCCCTTGCCTTCACCCGACTCGCCTTCTCTCCCCACCCTTCCCCCCCGGCCATCTCCCCCACATCCACCCTGGCATTCTTACCCCGCCTTCACCACCCTCGCCTTCTCCCCAAAGTTCTCTGCCCTCGCCTTCTTCACCCGGAGTCTCTTCTCTGCCTTCTCTCCCCCTCGCCTTCACCCTCCCTTGCCTTCACCACCCTCACCTTTACACCACTCCCTCACCATCCGCTCACCTTCACACACCCCCATCGTCTTCTCTCTCCCCTGCCTTCTCCCCGCCTTCTCTCCACTGCCTTCTACCCCCACCTTCTGTCAGCGCCTTCTCCCTCCACATTCTCCACCCTTGCCTTCTCTCCCACCATCTCCACCTTCCTTCACCACCATCACCTTCTCCACCTGACTTCTCTCACCGCATTCTATCCTCTATCTTGTCCATCTCGCCTTCTCGCCGTCTTCACCCCCACCTTCTCTCTCCTACCTTGTCTCCACACCTTCTACCCACACTTTCTCCCTCTCAGCTTCAGCCCCGCTTTCACCCCCCGCCTTCTCCAACTTCGCCTTAACCTTCTCCTTCTCTCCCCTCGCCTTCACTCGCCGCCTTCTCCACCCGCCTTCTCCTCCGCCTTCTCACCCCCGCCTTCACCCCCCTGCCTTCTCTGCCTGGCTTCACCCCCGACTTCTCCCCGCCTTCTGGTCCTCGCATTCTCCACCCTTGCATTCTCCACCCTCGCCTTCTCCCCGCCTTCCCCCTGCCTTCTCCACCCTCGCCTTCTCCACCCTCGCTTTCTCCCCGCCTTCTCCCCCTCGCCTTCTCTCCACCGCCTTCTCCCTCCTCGCCATCTCTCCCTGCCTTCTCTCCCTCGCCTTCTCTCCCTTGTCTTCTCCACCCTCATCTTTTCTCCCCAACATCTCCACAGCCTTCTCCACCCTTGCCTTCTCCCCTCACCTTCTCCCCGCCTTCTCTCCCCGCATTCTCCACCCTCGCCTTCTCCCCGCCTTCTCCCCCGCCTTCTCCACCCCCGCCTTCTCCACCCTCGCTTTCTCCCCGCCTTCTCCCCCGCCTTCTCTCCATCGCATTCTCTCCCCCGCCTTCTCCCGCCTTGCCTTCAACCCTTCGCCTTCACTTCCCCCATCGGCTTCTCCCCCTTTTCTTCTCTCCCCTCGCTTTCTCCCCAAACATTCTCTGCCCTCACCTTTTCTCCCCTCACTTTCTCTATCCTGCCTTCTCTCCCCGCCTTCCCTCCCCTCGTCTTCACCCTCCCACGCCTTCTCTTCCTTGCATTCTCCCCAGCCTTCTCACCCCACCTTCTCCCCACCACCTTCTCTACCCTCGTCTTCTCTCCCCGCCTGGTCCCCGTCTTCTCTCCCCCTCGTCTTCTCTCGCCCGTCTTCTCCCCGCCTTCTCCACCCTCGTCTTCTCTCCCCGCCTTCTCCCCGCCTTCTCCTCCCTCGCCATCTCTCTCCGCCTTCTCCCGGCCGTCACCACCCTCGTCTTCTCTTCCCCGTCTTCTCCCCACCTTCTCCTCCCTCGCCTTCTCTCCCCGCCTTCTACCCGCCTACTCCTCCCTCGCCTTCTCCCCCCAACTTCTCCACCTCGTCTTTTCTCCCCGACGTCTCCACTGCCTTCTCTCCCCACCTCCTCTCCCCGACTTCTCCATCCTCGTCTTCTCACCCCACCTTCACCGTCACATTCTCACCCCCGCCTTCTCCACCCTCGCCATCTTCACCCTTACCTTCTCTCCCCGCCTTCTGTCCCCGCCTTCTCCAACCAGGCCTTCCCTCCCCGCCTTCTCTCCCCTGCCTTCTTCACCCTCGCCTTCTGCTCCTTTGCCTTCTCTCCCCTGCCTTCTCTCCCACTTGCTTTCACCCTCCCCGCCTTCACCACCTGCGCCTTCACCCCCCTCGCAATCACCATCCTCTCAGCTTCACACACACCCTCGCCTTTACCCTCCCCCTCCTTCAACCCATCGCCTTCTTTCTCCCCTGCCTTCATGCCCCTCGCCTTCTCCCTTCCTTGCCTTCACTCCACTCGCCCTCCCTCCCCGCCTTCTCCCCGTCTTCTCACCTCTCCTTCCACCCTACATTCTCCACCTTCACCTTCTCTCACCGCCGTCTCTCCCCTGCCTTTTCCACTCTCTCTTTAATCCCCCTCGCCTTCTCGCTCCCTTGCCTTCACCCCACTCACCTTCTCTCACCGCCTTCTGCCCCGCCATCTCCCCCCAACTTCATCCTGGCATTCTCAACCTGCCTTCTCCACCCTCACCTTCGCTCCCCTCGCCATCACTCCCCTCACCTTCAACCCCCTCGCCTTCAACCCACCTTGACATCACACCCCCTCACCCTCATCCCATCACCTTCACCCCATTCGCCTTCACCCTCCCTGGTCTTGGTTCCCCCTTGCCTTCACCACCCCTCGCCTTTAACTCCTCGCCTTCACACCCCCTTGCCTTTAACTCCTCACCTTCTCCCCTAACCTTTTCTGCCCTCGCCTTCTCTCCCCTCGCCTTCTCTCGCACGCCTTCTCTCCTCTGCCTTCTCTCCCCTCGTCATCATCCTCCCTGCCTTCACCATCCTTGCCTTCACCCCCCTCACTCTCACCATCCTCTCGCCTGAACACACCCCCTTGCCTTCACCGTCCTCTGCCTTCACACCCATCGCCTTCTCTCTCCCCTGCCTTCATTCCCCTCGCCTTCACCACCCTCGTCTTCTCCACCCTCGCCTTCTCCACACTCGCCTTCTCCCCGCCTTCTCCACACTCACCTTCTCCCCCCACCTACTCCCCCGCCTTCTCTCCCCGCCTTCTCCACCCTCGCCTTCTCCCCCCACCTTCACCCCTCAATCTCACCCTCGCCTTCTCCACAATCGCCTTCTCTCCCCTCTTTCTCTCCACCGCCATCTCCCTCTCGTCTTCAAATCTCGTCGCATTCACCTGCCTCGCCTTCAACCCCTCGCCTTCTCCATCCTTGCCTTCTCCTCGCCTTCTCCCCCCACCTTCACCCCCGCAATCTCACCCACGCCTTCTCCACCCTTGCCTTCTCTCCCCACCTTCTCTCCCCCGCTTTCTCCCCCTCGCCTTCAAATCTTGTCGTATTCACCTGCCTCATCACCCTTCGCTTTCTCCCCTTTGCCTTCTCTCCCATTGCCTTCTCTCCTCACCTTCTCTGCCTGCGGCTTCTCTCCCCTGGCCTTCTCCCGCCCGCCTTCTCTCTCCTGCCTTCTCTTCCCCTCGTCTTCATCCTCCCTTACCTTCACCATCCTTGCCTTCATCCCTTCGCCCTCACCATCCTCGCGCCTGCACACACCCCCTCTCCTTCACCGTTCCCCACCTTCACCCCCATCGCCTTCTCTTGCCACTGCCTTCACCCCACTCGCCTTCTCTCCCCGCCTTCTCCCCCACCTTCTGTCCCCGCCTTCTACCCCGTATTCTCCACCCTCGCCTTCTCTCCCACTCTCTCCACCCGCGTTCTCTACCCTCGACTTCTCCACCCCCACCTTCTCTCTCGCCTTCTCCCCCTCGGCGTCACCCCCGCTTTAACCCCCGCCTTCTATTCCCCGCGCTCTGCGCTTGCGCCTTAACCCCCTACTTCTCTCCCCTCACCTTTTCCCCTGCCTTCACCCGCTGCCTTCTCTCCCTCGCATTTCCTTCCAGCATTCTCCACCCTCGCCTACTCTCCCCGCATTCTCCCTGCCTTCTCTACCCTCGCCTTCTCCAACCTCACCTTCTCTAGATCCACCTTCTCACCCCCTCGCCTTCTCCAACTCGCCTTCTCCACCCTGGCCTTCTCTCCCCGCCTTCTCTCTCTTCGCCTTCTCTCCCCGTCTTCTCTCCCTGCCTTCTCTCCCCGCCTTCTCTCCTCACCTTCTCCCCCCATATTCTCCACCCTCGCCTTCTCCCTGTCTTCTCTCCCCGCCTTCTCTTCGTCACTGTCTCCCTCCGCCTTCCCCACTCTGGCCTTCTCCACCCTCGCCTTCGCCCCGCCTTCTCCCCTCACCTTCTCCCCAGCCTTCTCCCTCTTGGTTTCTCTCCCTGCCTTCTCCCCTGCCTTATCCACCCTCGGCTTCACCACCCTCATCTTCTCTCCCCGCATTCTCCCCCCACCTTCTTCCCCCTCACCTTCTCCATCCTCGCCTTCTCCACCCTGGCCTTCTCCCCACACCTTCTCCCACCTCGTCTTCTCTCCCCGCCTTTGCTCCCGCCTTCTCTCCCTGCCTTCTCCATCCTCGCATTGTTCCCCCAACTTCTCACCCGCATTATCAACCCGCCTTCTCCACCCTCGCCTTCTCAACCCGCCTTCTCCACCCTCGCCTTCTCCCCCACCTTTTCCCCCGCATTATCACCATCGCCTTCTCCATCCTCGCCTTCGCTCCCCTCGCCATCACTCCCCTCGCCTTCACGCCCTCTTTAACCCCCCTTGCCTTCACACCTCCTGACCCTCACTGCCTCGCCTTCACCACTTCACCTTCACCCCTCTCGCCTTCACCCTCCTCGCCTTCAGATACCCACGCACTCACCCGCCGCGGCTTCAACCACTCGCCTTCACCCCCTCGCCTTCTCCACCCTTACCTTCTCTCCCATCGCCTTCTCCCCTAACCTTCTTTGCCCTCGACTTCTCTCCCTTCGCCTTTTCCATCCCGCCTACTCTCCTCTGCTTTCTCTCCCCCTCGTCTTAACCTTTCCCCGCCTTCTCTCCCCTCGCCCTCACCATCCTCTCGCCTTCACACACCCCCTCGCCTTCACTCTCACCCGCTTTCATCCCTCGCCTTCTCTCTCCCCCGCCGTCATCCCCCTCGCCTTCTCTCTCCTCCGCCTTCTCTCCCCACCTTCTCACCACGCCTTCTCACCCTCGGCTTCAATCCCCGCTTTCACCTCCGCCTTCTCTCCCCCGCATTCTCCAAACTCGCCTTAACCCCCTCCTTCTCTCCCATCGACCTCAGTCTCCGTCTTCAACCCCCCACCTTCTCCGTCAACTTCTCACCTCCGCCTTCATGCCCCGCCATCCCCGGTCGTATTCACCACTCAACGTCTCCCCCTGCCTTCTCTCCTTCGCCTTCTCTCCCTCGCCTTCTCTCCCTTGCATTCTCCACCCTCTCCTTCTCTCCCCGCCTTCTCTCCCCACCTTCTCTCCCTCGCCTCCTCCCCGCCTTCTCCACCCTTGCATTCTCCCCCACCTTCTCCTCCACACCTTCTCTCCCTTGCTTTCTCCAGTCTCACCTTCTCCATCCTTGCCTTCTCCCCTGCCTTCTCCACCCTCGCCTTCTCCCCCACCTTCTGCCCCCTCGTCCTCTCTCCCCGCCTTCTCCCCTGCCTTCTCCACCCTCGTCTTCTCTCCCCGTCTTCTTTTCCCGCCTTCTCTACCCCGCCTTCTTCACCCTCGCCTTCTCCCCTCCCTTCTACACCCTCGCCTTCTCCCCTTCCTTCTCCCCCTCGCCTTCTCCTCCCACCTTCACCCCAGCAATCTCACCCCCGTCTTCTCCACCCTCGCCTTCTCTCCCAGCCTTCTCGCCCCGCCTTCACCCTTTCGCCTTCAAATCGCCTCACATTCATCCACCTCACCTTCAACCCCTCGCCTTTCTCCCCCTCTCGTCTTCTCCCCCTTTCCTTCTCTCCCCTCGACTTCTCCGCTAACCTTCTCTGCCCTCGCCTTCTCTTCTATTGCCTTCTCTCGTCCACCTTCTCTCTCCTGCCTTCACTCCCTCTCGTCTTCACACTCCCCACCTTCACCATCCTCGCCATATGATCTGTTCTGCTACAGTTTCACCTAGAAGGGACTGTACTGTGGCCATATCCTGTCTTTGTTGGATAAAATCTGCCTCGCTCATCCAAGTTATTCTTACTTTTAAGACTTTTTCTTTTGGTCTTTTCTTTAAAAAGCTAAAGAATATGAGTCACGGTCACTGGTCCGCCAATGATCTCCCAATCCTGTCTGCACCACCTGATTGGCTTCGTTACCCATAGTGAGACCCGGCACAGCCCCGCCCATTGTTTTATCGACTCCAAGTTGACCTAAGAGGCTCTCTGGAATAAATGTCAAGACATCTGTCCCCTCTTTTTACAAATTATCGTTGTGAATGTAAGATTGCAACTGAAATGCCTAAGTACAATGATCCTATTATTGTATTTACACACCTCAGTGAATTGGTTATATATCTGCTCCTGTATTTTCTTTTATCTGGGGGTCGATAATATATCCCCAGCTGTGTGTCTGCCATTGTTTTGCTCCTAACCTCAACCCACAAAGCGTCATTTGAATACCCTTCCAAGATATCATCTGTCCTTATTGCACATATTGACTCCATAACTAATAATGCAACACCACCTTCTCTTTTACCCCTCTCCTGTGCTGCCTGTAGTTCGTATACCACAGAATATTGAGTTGGCAGCCCTGACGTCCCTCAAACATATCTATGTGAAGGCAAAAATGTCCACTTCTCCATGTCACCCCGTTCCCTTATCACGTCGGTCGGTCCGATAATATTCCCAGCATAACGGTAAAGGACATCCAGCCTGGAATATAGCACCTGGATTACTCTGTACCTCCGAATTATTCAATCATTTATTGTTTGTTATCAAGCTGCATTTCCATAAACTAAAACTGTAACTCTGGGACTGAATCAATAGTTGTTGAGTTGTAATTTCTTTTTTTTATTAATGTGTTAATCATATGTAACGTTCCAGAACTGAACAGTCAGCTCCAAATGCAATGAATTCCTGCTGACTAATTCTCTTCAGTGTGCAGAGGAGTCAGCCCTCAGTAATGGGGAAAGTGAGGACTGCAGATGCTAAAAATCAAAGTCGAAAAGTGTGGCGCTGATAAAGCACAGCGAGTCAGGCAGCATCCGAGGAGTGGGAGAGTGAAAGCTTTGGGCATACGCCCTTCATCAGGAAGGCATTGGTAAGTTCACATTCTTTTTCCATTCCATGATTCACAGGGTATATGGAACTGTGTTTGCTTAGGAAGGCAGCACTGTATCTCGCCCTGAAATGGAAAGCAGTCAATTAGTTGGTTGGAGAGGGAATAGACAAAGTGAGGTGAAGTACAGACTGATTGAAGTACAAACATAAGGATAGATAAGCCCCCTGGACCAGACTGGAAGCACCCAAGGTTACCAGAGGAAGTGAGGGAAGAGATTGCTGCGCCTTTGGCGATGATCTTTGCATCCCCACTGTCCACTGAAGTTTTGCCGAATGATTGGAGGGCGGCAAAGGTTGTTCTCTTGTTCAGGAAAGGCAATAGGGATAATCCTCCGAAATGGAGGTCAGTCAGTCTTATTTCTGTCTTGGGCAAAGTATTGGAAAGGATTATGAGAGACAGAATTTATGATTACTTGGAAAATCAATGCTTGATTAGAAACAGTCAGCATGGCTTTTGAGGGTCAAGTCATGCCTCACACAACATATTAAATTCTTTCAGGATGGGATCAAACACATTGATGAAGGTAGAGCAGTGGATGTGATGTACATGGATTTTAGCAAGGTGGTTGATAAGTTATCCTAAGATCGGCTCATTCAGAAAATAAGGAGGCATGGGATACAGGGAAACAGGGAAATCTGTCTGTGTGGATACAGAATTGTCTGTCCAATGAAGACTGAGGGTGGTACAACATGGAAAGTATTCAGCCTGGAGCTTGGTGACCAGTGGCGTTCTGCAGGAATCGGTTCTGGGACTGCTGTTCTTTGTGACTTTTAAAAAAATGACTTGGATGATAAAGTGAAAGGATGCTTTAGTAAGTTTTGCGATGTAACAAAGATTGTTGGAGCTATGGATAGTATGGAGGGCTGTTGTAAGTTGCAATTGAACATTGACAGGTTGCAGAACTGGGCTGGTAAATGACAGATGGAGTTCAACCCGGATAATGAGTTCAATCCGGATTCATTTTGGAAGGTCGAATTTGAAAGCAGAATATAGAGTTAAAGGCAGGATTATTGGCAATGTGGAGGACCATAGGGATCATGTGTTCCATATCATAGGACGTTCAAAGTTGTCACGCAAGTTGATAAGGTTATTAAGATGTATGGTGTTTTCATTAGCAGGGGATTGAGTTTAAGAGGCGCAAGGCTATGCTGCAGCGCCAAAAAGCTCTGGTGAGATTACACTTACAATATTGTGTTCAGTTGTAGTCACGTCGTTACTGGAAAGACGTTGAGGCTTCGGAGAGAGTGCCGAGGAGATTTAACAAGATGTTGCCTCGACTTGAGGGGATGACTTACAAAGAAGAGTTGAGACAGCTCGGGCTTTTCTCCTTGGAACAATGAAGAATGGGACGTGACTTGATAGTGGTGTACAAGATAATGAGAGGGATAGATAAAATCGGTAACCAGAGACTTTCTCGCAGGGTGGAAATGTCTATCTTGAGCGGGCATAATGTTAAGATGACTGGAAGATGGTTTGTGGTGGGTGCTTGGAATGCACTGGCAGCAGCGGTAGTAGGGTCAGCTGCATTAGGGATATTTAAGTGAGTATTGGATAGGCGCAGGAATGATAGTACAATGATGGGTATGTCAGTTCGTCTGATCTTCGGGTAGGATAAAAGGTCAGCAGGACATCAAGGGGCTAAGGGTCTGAAATGTGCTGAAATGTTCTGTGTTTTATATTTCACCCAGCCTGTGGATTCTTATCAATTTTTGAATGTGTGAGGGAGTGATGTGTGTGAGAAGCTGGGAAGGGGCGTTAGCCCGAAACCTCCAGTTATGTTGTTCATTGTTATATTCACCTGAATGCCATTACAGTATGTGTTGTGTCCTACACCAGGCAGGCTCCGCCAAGTTCAGTTATTAACGTGATTCTTGACTTGTCATTTGCTGCTGTTTTCTTCAGCTAGAATCTGTTGGGTGACCCATGTATTAATCGGATGTTTGCTCAGTTGCGTGAATTGGGAAAAAATAAGACGTCAACTATAATTATTCGTTTGAGCTATAATCTCTGAAAAGAATTAGGTTGATTCTATACTTGCGGATCTAAAATATAAACTCCTGTCAAGATTTTCTAACGCAGAAATAAAGAATATACGTTTTATTTTGTATAGAACGAACAACATAGATCTTACACTTCTGGCGATCAGAATTACATACACAATGTCAGGACCAAAACAATGCACTGTCACTCCAACATTTTGAAATTGTTTGGCTTCTGAATGATTACATGTTCAGGGTGAGCAAACGATAGAACAATCAAATAGAATTAGCGTTCTTATACATTTATATATAATCAATCAGTTTAATTTCTCACTGAAATGTACAAGCTTCTGCTCTTTGCCAGCAAACTAGAAATGGCTACAATTCAACATGAACTGTGAATATTACATTAAATAAATGATTTGTGCTATCAAATTTTAGTGAACAATAATTTGAAAACGTTTCATTTTTAGGAAAAAAAATGTTATTTAATTTGAAATGCAGACAGTGAACAAAAACGATGAACATAGTATCGTATGAGTGAAAAGTCATACTTTTTCAAAGAGATTCTTGCCAAAGCAATGACATATTTGTTTTCGTAAGTGGAATACAACATTTAAAATATTCATGTTCTGAGCAATAATTAGACTATCTAATGAAGCTGGCCTTGCAATACTTGCATTTTAAATGTTTATGCTGCAATAAATAATCAGATATTCGCGAGAATTTTGAATGGGAAATAATCGGATACTGACTTTTATTCGCATCAGACACATGATGAAGTGCAAAACTTTAAAGATCAAGAGGAGGCCAGTGGCTACTGAGTGTGCATCAGCTACAGGATTGTCTCACACGCTCCTCCCATTTACTAGCCTTATCTCTGCAGCCTGTTAAATTCATATTTCCAAATACATATCCAGTTATTTTTCTAATCTTCATCCACAAACTCTCCCAGGTAGTCCATTCCAAATCCAAAAAACTCTCTCATTAAAGAACTTTTTTCCTTATCTCACTCCTGGCTCTTTTGCTGACAATCTTGAAATTATAACTTCTTGATGTTGTAATGCCAATTTACGGAAACAGAGTATTCCTGCTTCACTCTACAACTGTTTTTCATACTTTTGAGCACCGCAATAAGTTCACATATTTGTCTGTGCTGCTCCAGGAAGAGTAAGCCTTGCAAGAACTGTAACAAGCACGTCATCGGAAAAAAAACAGGCAGAAAACTAGCCACCTAGATACATTAACAACAACTAGCCAGAAAAAAAGACATGACCCACTATCACTACTATCCTTACATACAGATGAGGAAGTACACAATATCGACTAGGTCTGCACATCCAACTAGGACAGAAACACGCACGAGAATTCCTAGAAGCATAGCATTCCAACCTGAACTCTATCAACAAACACATCGATTTTGATTCCATCTAACACACTCTGAGACAAAGAACCAGACATAAAATCACCAATACTGGAAATTACGTCACTGACTCAAGGAAACCGAAACACATAAATAGCAAGTGGGACATGACACCAGCACTTCACCAAAGGCTCACTGATAATGTTCCATATTATAGTGATGAACCATCTGAAAATGAACTCTCTAGCTCAACGAGCAAACTGACATCCAGAAGAAGCGCAATTTCTCTCATCCTCCCTTTAACTAAATCCCTCATTCCAGTTATCATTCCAATTATTTTAAAGTTCTTTGTATTCTGCTGCAAAGTAATGTGGTGTCTGTCTGACTGTCTGTCTTCTGATTGTTTGTGTGGGTGTGTGTGCGAGAGAGAGAGAGCGAGACAGAGAGAGGTTGAGAGAGAGATAAAAAAAAGAGGGAGTGAGAGAGAGAGAGAGAGAGAGAGAGAGAGAGAGAGAGAGAGAGAACAATCCTCTGTAATGTCTGGATTACTCCCCATGCCATGTGGAAAAGAGGGAAGGATGAGGAAGGCAGTATAGCTTAACATGTTGTTAACAAGCTAGTTCAGGGGTGAGGATTTCAGATTGTTAGATCATTGGAATCTCTTCCAGGACAGGTGAGGACCTATACAAAAAAGACAGGTTGTATCTTAACTGAACGAACATCAACATCCTTGTGGGGAGGTTTGCTAGTGCAAGTCTGATGGATTTGAATCAACCAGAAGAGTGATAATCAAAGCAGCAGATCAGGAACTGAGTCGAAGGTCGAGGTGAATAGGACATCAGGCACGGCCAGTCTAATGGCCGAGAGAAGGAATGAAATCAGTCCAAAATGTAAGTTGGGAGTTGGAATAAATTATCGAGATGATGCGCAGGTTTTTCAGGGAATAACAAATAAGGATGGAGAGTGTGGGGGACTTGTGGGAATGAGGTTTGAGAGATCAGGGAGACAGTGCACAAGAAAATGTTAAAGTGGAAAGACGTTGAGATGGCGAATTCTATGAGTAACGACAGGCAGAAAAGAACACAGGAAAACTCGCTGTTTGTCAAAGTGAATACCTGGGAAATAATTTATTATGCTTCAGAGAAATAACATCGGGCGGCACGGTGGCACAGTGGTTAGCACTGCTGCCTCACAGCGCCAGAGACCCGGGTTCAATTCCCGCCTGAGGCGACTGACTGTGTGGAGTTTGCACGTTCTCCCCGTGTCTGCCTGGGTTTCCACCGGGTGCTCCGGTTTCCTCCCACCGTCCAAAGATGCGCAGGGTCAGGTGAATTGGCCATACTAAATTGCCTGTAGTGTTAGGTAAGGGGTAAATATAGGGGTATGGGTGTGTTTCGCTTCGGCGGGTCGGTGTGGACTTGTTGGGCCGAAGGGCCTGTTTCCACACTGTAATCTAATCTACAATCTAAAATCCTTACATAATGGAGGAAAAGCTGTGTTAAATTATGGCTGTAACTATAATAATGTTGGAAAACGGCGAGAATAATGTCAGTGCTGTTGTTGGACAATGCTTGCACAGAGCATGTGAATTACCCTGGATGTTCCCAGAGATGGCTGGGCTGACTTTGGTTGAAAAGGCTGAAGCTGTATAAGATTATGCTAGTTTGTAGTATAGCTACTTACTGAGTACAGTGAAAGGAACAAAGCACCAAATTCCATTGTTTATTGTATCAGAATATATCAGTGTTCATGGCTGCCACCGCACAGAATCATGCAATGAAAAACAGGCCTATCACGCCTGTGCCAGCAAGTGCATATCCAAAGAAGTTTTAAACGTTTATGAGGATACCTGCCTCAACCACCCTCCTAGACAACGCATTCCAGATTCATACCACCCTCTCAGTTCAAAACACGTTCCACAAATCCTCTCTCAATCCCCTGCCTTTCACTTTAAAAGTGTGTCCCTTTGCTTTTGATCCTTTGACGATGGAAAACACCTGCTGTCTTTTTATCCTCTCCATACCCCTTATGCTCCTGTACACCTGCATCAGTTTCCCTCCTCAACCTTCCCTGCTGCAAAGAAAAAACGAGCAAATTTAGCACTCCTCTTTCACACTCACTTTTGAGTACTCCCTTGTCTTGATACTTCTGATTTGCATCTTCCGAATTTATCGGTGTTAACTTTCATCAGGCCATTGATCTGGCTATCTGAATAATTTATTTATATCCTCCTTTAGCCAAACACCTTCCTCCTGACTGTGATCCACCCAGCTCATCTTTGTGTCATCCACAACATTGATCAACATTCCACTGCTCCCCAACTTCCACATTCTCACAGTCGTCATTTCTGTTTATTACAAACAACCCGTGATTTCCTTCCTGTTCTCCAAATGTTATTCAGAGGATGATTTGACAATTCCACTCTCTTGCTTTTCCTATTTTAATGAAGTTATGAGTGATGTCATTAACACATTTTATGAGGGAGCCACAAATAGCATTTTCGACACAGAGTTGAATTCACCTTTTACACTCCGCCCCTCTGCATGTTATATTTATAAACATTCTAAATAATTTAGGGTAAATTAGGGTTTGGCACCTTGTGCTGGACCATTTGCATTTTGCGTGGCACTGTTCTTTGTAACATTCCCTGCAATAGCCAGAGCTGAATAACGTTTTCATCTGCAGGATGGACGTGGACTCATTCATTGTTTGTTTAAATCAGCGAGTGTGATGGAGGTAAATATTCAATTAAATTATATGTTATAGACAAACTGCAGAAAATCAAATCATATTCTCATATCCACCTTGAAATAGAAGCAAATACATACTGTAAAATAATCAAATATATTGAAACACCACAGTAGGGGAGAAAAAAAAACATGTCGTCAGCACTTGATGGAGATATAGAAATATATAGCACATGTACAACCTGAACAAGGACCAAGCGATAGAAGAGATAGTACAAGAAATCCTTTCTTAATTTTGAATGGAATTCAGATCCCGATTTTCTTGAACATTGATGGTTTCTCATCCAATCTCACCATGCAGTCTCTTCTGCATATAAACCAACATTTTCCGTGTTACCATCAGTTCTGAGGAAGGGCCAGTGGACCTGAAACGTTAACTCTGGTTTCTCTGCACAGATGCTGCAGGACCTGCTGAGCAGTTGCAGCAGCTTCTGTTTTGTTTCAACATTTTCATCGCAAGTTCTCACAACACAATACGTCATCGATATCTACAGCCCTGTCAAACAGAGGAACTTTGAAATTTCACATTTAATGTCCATAACAAATTACTCGAGATACAACTGAGATCAGTCTGTGAGAACATTAGACTGCAATGTTCCAACAATGGGCAGGAGTTTATCCTATGGTATTTACTGGCTTTCCCAGTCTTGGATGTCGTTAACATATCGGAATGAAGATGTACTGCTGGTTATTCAAGCTGGTTACTATCCTATTCTTGCTATAGTTGGTATTCCTGGTAAGTCACTCAGTCTGTCAATTGAACTGCATTGATGCTGATGATATGTAAATTTTGGAAAGGTGCAAGTCAACTTTTTCAGTTCCAATCAAAGATTCCATTCCTTAGAAATAATAACTAGCAAATTAGTATTTACAAATAACTCCCCAATTTGCGAGGATGAAACACACTGTTCTCAACCATCTTGATTCATTTTCTCCTGCAAATTTTACATCTCCATATCCTCCCTACATGCCGATCCTGTCCAGAACAAACATTAAGACGTCCCAGTCTTCTCCTCAGCCTCAGTGCAACTCCTGAATAAACCATTGTTTGCGCCTTTGTTAATTCTGAATACATGCTTCAAGTCCCTTCTTACCACGTGTCCATTGCAAAACAATTGAACTTGAGATGTTTAACTTGTTCTCTGTACAGAATCGTAAAGATGGGAAGATCGTGTATGGTGGTCACGTGATTGGCTCGTAATCTAGATGCACAGATTAATGATCTGTTGATATCGACTTGCCTGATGCCCATTAGAGAAGGCAAGTAGGTCATACTTCCCTGGTTAGTTCTCTGTTTAACTGCAAATTTACAGCAGTTTGTTTTACTATTTACTGTTCTGTGGAACAGCTGAACCAACCATTCAGTTCAAGGTCGGTATGACATGCTGGCCTGACCAGGGCTGCAGACATTCCGTGAGGGAAAAACAAAAGTGAAGGCAGCTCCCTTCCTTTGCCTATTTCCCATACTCCAACAGCTGATTTCCATTCAAGTAGGTGACCATTCACTGTTTTAGGTGCATTCTTTGTGATTGAGTCTCTCCCCGAGAGTGATATCCATCTCGATAGGCACCTCTGGTGCTGGCTTTATTGATGCTGACCTACAGATGTAAGGATGTTTTACATTCCACATCAGTGGCAATGGATTGTAAATGAATGGTTTCCTTTGTCAAATGAAGGAAATGGAGCCAGCTAATTGAAGGAAAGGATTTATTGCGATCAAACCTGAGAGTGTTGTTCAGGCAGTATATGGGGTTTTGTGGACAGATTTCTTTCCTTCAAATGGAGTGATCTCCTTACCACAGAGAGGGTGAAGAGGAGTTCCACGAAATTAATCCCTGGGATAATGGCATCATAAGGATTGAGTAAAGTTTGATCTGGAGTGCTTTCAGAGAATAAGAGGTGATTGCATTGAACACTGAACAGAATGGGCAATCACTAAATATATTCTAAACAGATAATGAGAAGGTGATAAATTCCATGTCTGCTGTTTCACTCAGGATGCATGATTCTGGATAGTTCAAGTGCCGCTGAGGACGTTACGCCCACATACCCCAACCCCACTCCCCACGGTGATTGAGAGAGACAGAGAGATCCAGGTTCTGAATAAACTATCACCACATTAATATAGTTGGTGTGTGATCCTGCACTGAATGTCATACTGTCCACCACCCCGACAGCAGCCACAATACCTTCATTCTAAAACAGTTAACTATTCCCACCAGCTTCTGACATTCATGAAGAACATGAATCCTTCTTCTCAGAGAAGTCTATAAGACATAGGAGCAGAAATTAGGCCGGTTAACCTGTCGAGTCTGCCCATCATTCAATCATCGCTGATAGGTTTCTCAAATCAATTCTCCAGCCTTCTCCTCCAAATTCTTCATCCCCGGATAATCAAGAACCTATCTAAAGCAGTCTCAAATATACTTAATGACCTGGCCCCCGCTGCCTTCTGTGGCAATAGATTTTAAAGATTCGACATTCTCTGGTTAAATACATTTCTCCTTATCACCCTTTCATCTAAGTCTCTGCCCTCGAGCTCTCGTCCAATGGAAACATCTTACCAACATCAACTCCGTCCACGTAATTCAGTACTCTGTGCTTCCATTACATTCCGTCTCATCCTTCTAAACTTTACCCAGGATAGACCCAGAGGACACAAACAGTCCTCATACGATAATCTTTTCATTCCGATGACCATTTTCGTGAAAATGTTCTGCACAAGCTGCAAGGCACTACATCCTTCCTGAGATATGGGGCTTAAAATTTCGCACAATACTCCAAATGTGGCCTGACCAGAGACTTATACAACCTGTTTTATATGCAATTCCTCTCGCAACAAATGTCATCAGTAATAAATGCAATTGCCCTCCTGACTACTGCCTCAACCTGCAAGCTTACTTTGGGAGAACCCTGCACTAGCACACCCAAGTCCCTTTGCACTTCAGATATCTGAATTTTCTCCTCATTTAAAAACAGAAAACCATGCCTCTATTCTTCATGCCAAAGTGCATGACACATACTTTCCAACGTTGGAATGCATCTGCCAATCTCCTTCTTCAGCGTCTCTGCCTCCTCAATACGACCAGTCCATCTGCCGATTTAGTATCGTCTGCAAACTTAGCTAGAGTACACTCAGTTCCATCATCTAGATTGTTAACGTAACAAGTAAAAAGTTACTATTCCAACACTGAGCCTTGTAGAACACCACTTGTCACCGACTGCCATCCTGAGAAGGACTATTTTATCCCCACTCTCTGCTTTCTGCCAGACAGACAAGCTTCCATTCAAGCCACTGCCTTACCACTAACACCACGGACCCTTATCATACTCAGTCATCTCCTGTGTGACACCTTGTCAAAAGCCTTCTTGAAATCCAGGTGGATAACATCCATTGGCTGTGCTTGGTCAAGCCTGCTCATTTCCTCTTCAAATAATTCCAACAGATTTGTCAGGCATGACCTTCCCTTGATGAAGTGATTTTGTCCCATTTTACCAAACACTTCCAACTATTCAGAAATCTCATCCTTCACAATGGATTCCAGGATCATACCCACGCCGAAGATAAGCCATTAAGTGTGGATATTTTTTGTCTTTTTCCTCACTCCCTTCTTACGATGGGGTGTCACGTTAGTGGGTTTCCAGTGCTCTGGGATCGTTCCTTACTCTAGTGATTCCTGAAAGATCACCACTATCCCCCCATGCCTTCTTCAGCTATCTTCCTTATATCTCTGGGATGTAGTCCATCCAGACCAGGATAGTTAACCACCTGCTGCTCATTCAGTTTTTTCTAGCAAGCTCTCCATGATGGTGGCCAGCATACTCAGCTCTGGCCGCTCACTATCTTGAATATTAAGGTGTTACTGGTATCTTCCTCCGTGACCAAATGTTTCAGTTCCTCGGCCTATTCTTGTTCACAACTACTACCTCTTCAGTATCATTTTCCAGCAGTCCAACATCCACTTTTGCCTCTCTTTGGTACTTTACGTCTTGAAAAAAGCTCTTACAGACTTCCTTTATATTAGTGACTAGCTGACCCCCATATTCAATAATCTCCCTCCTTATTTTATTTTGTTTGCCCTCTGTTTTGTCTTTGTAAGCTTCCCAATCCTCTGGTTTCCCATTGACCCTCGCCACATTATATGCATTCTCATTTGCTTCGATGCTGTCCCTGATTTCCCTAGTCAGCTATGGTTGCCTCATCCTCCCTCTATCATGCCTCTTTTTCCTCAGGATAAATCTCTGGGTGAATCCTGAATTACTCCAAAAATCTCCAGTCATTGTTATTCCACTGTCTTTCCTTCTGGGCCTGTCTCCCAGTTAATTCTACCCAGCTCCTCTCTCATGCCGCTGTAATTGTCTTTATTCAGCTGTAATACCATTACCTCTGATTCGAACTTCCCAATCTGAAATTGCAGAGTAAGTTCAATTATATTATGATCACTGCCTCCTATGATTTCCTTCATCCGAAGCTCCCCTCATCTCGTCTGCCTGTACAAGCTGCTACAAAAAGTTATCTCATAGACATTCCACAAATTCCTTTTCCTGAAAACCACTATCGACCTGAATTCCCATTCCACCTTCAGAATGAAATCCCACGTTATCACTGTAACGTTGCCTTTCCTACAGATCTTTCTATCTCCTGGTGTATCTTGCACCCCAGCTCCTGACTACTGTTTGGCGGCCTGTGCATAACTCTAACTGCATTTTTTCACCCTTTTGATTCTTCAGTTCTACCGACACAGATTCTACACCATCTGATCTCACTTCATTTCTTCTAATTGATTCAATTCCATTTCTTACTAATGAGACAAATCTGTCTCTCTGCCCACCTGCCTATCATTTCGGCAGGATGAATATCCTTGAACATTCAGCACCCAATCCTGATCCTCTTGCAGTGGTGTCACTGTGATGCCCTCCACGTCATCCCTGCCAATTTGTATATGAGTCACAAGCTTATTTACTTTATTCCTTCTACTGCTTGCATTCCGATATAACAGTGCAGTTCTGTATTTACCGTCCCTCTTCTCATTGTCATTTGCTTGTCCAGCCGTTAGTACCTACACGAACCCTGGCCACTGACTCATTCCCCTCCCACTCCAACGTCTTCTGCACCCCAGATGACATATCCCAAACCCAAGTTCCAGATAGGTAGCAAAACCTTCACGATTCTCAATCCTGGTCACAGAGAATATTATCTATGCCTCTAACTATATTACCCGCAATTATCCATATTTTGTCATCACAGTGACTCAGCAATGCTGCCTCACTTTGATTGGGATTTGGGTTCAATTCCAATCTCTGGAAATTGTCTGTGTGGACTTTGTACATTCTTCCCATGTCTGCATTGGAAGCATTATCTCTTTTCTCTCTCCACAGTATGTCTCTGTATTTGCTTCGGATTTCTACAATCTAGTTTTATTTTTTACAATCTATTTTTTTTCTTTTATTTGATGGAGAAATGCTGCAAATGTGACAGCTTTTTGTAAAAGCAGCCGTGGTTCGCAGATTCCCCTGGGTGTTTAGGAATCTTGCGCGGCCACTTGTCTGAGTGTAGTGCCCCTGGATACTCATTCCTTCTCTTTCAGTCCCTCAGTCCATCGTCACTGCATGCAGCCTTTCCTTTGCCACCCCTGGGACTCCCCACACCCCATTGCCTGGCACTGGATACTCCCTTCGCAGGACTGTGCACACAACGACACTGGGCACTTTCTCACCCGCTGGGGATGCTGGGTAAAGACCCTGACATTGAAAGGAACAGAATAAATAAATCCAATTTAATAGCAAATCAGAGTAAACAGGCCGAATGACATCCATATGCTCTGACATTTTGTAGTCTTCTGTTCATCCTCGTCAATCTGCAAATAAATGGTCCATATGTCTATCTTGTCAAACAGGTTTGGTGGAGGTGATAGATATCAGATCCTCTGGCCATTGGACTGAGTCAGTGGGCTCCACCTTCCTGGTTAATGAAGTCACACTTACGTTTTTATTATCACGTCTATCCACTTTAAATAAAAGGCCTTGCTGGAATTGTGCTGAAAGGATATTTGAATTTTGGAGACGCTAGAATATGTCACTTGCGAGTGAGATTAGGAATAGGAATTTAGAACAGTTAAATACACGGCCAAAGAGCTGGTAGCACTTCTGATATGTTGATCATGGGGATTCCCAACTCGGTAGGATATACCCAAGAAGGACGGGTTGGACCTGAAGTGGCAGCAATCGCCGGTATGTGGATCATTGCGATTCCCGGGTCGGTAGGACCTACACAAGAAGTACGGAATGGACCTATACTGGCGGCAATCTCCTGGCAGGCAGGTTTGCTATTGTCACTCAGGAGGGTTTAAACTAGTGTGGCACTGGGGAGTGGGAACCAGAGCAGTAGGTCCACAATACAGTGAATGAGGAGGAATTGGAGACTAAAACCAGTGCATCTAAGACCAACAACAAAGACGCAGAGGGCACTCAACACAATGGGACTGGCAACCTGAAGTGTTATTAAATTAATGTGAGGAATCTGGCTTTTCGGAACCTGGAGATTGGACGAGTTAATATATAACTCCAAAGTAAATATTACAGCGTTTTCGTGAGAGAGGGACAAGACAGCAATCAATCCAGTGGGTCCAGAAATAGTTGCAGAATATGCAGTGAGTGGATGGAGGCAGTCGTTTAAAGTTAAATAATTATCCAGCACTCTATCGAAATCACACCATGTGTAATGCAATGTACAGATTGAAGTGACAAAGGAAGAAACTGGAATTGTCTGTCTACAATATTTTCTGCTTTACTGATAGTCTTTTGTAATCTCCTGTCACTGGAAAATAGCAGCAGAAAATACTTCAGGGAATCTCAAACCATATATCAGATCAGTGTGTGATGTGTTTGCCTGAAGTGTACTTATTTCAATGCAAGTGTTATTTTGGGTAAACAGATGAATTTAGAGCCTGAATGGGATTATGATGGGACTACGATGTTGCAAACATTATCGGGACTTGGTTGAGAAAGAGACAGGACTGGCTGCTCAACTTCCCAAGGTTTTGTTGTTTTAGATGAGATAGAGGGGTAGATAAAAGAGGCGGAGGAGTTGCATTACTAATCAGGGAGGTTGTTACATCTGCACTTAGGACGTATTGGAGGGCTCATCTACTGAGGCATCATGAATAGAGCTCAAGATATGATGGATGTATTTGTTAGGATTGTGCTGTAGTCCCTGCAACAGCCACCGAAAGATTGAGGAACAAATATGTCGGCCTACTATGGAAACTTGTATTAAAAACATAATTGCCATAGTGAGTGACTTTAACATCCCCAATATTGACTGGGAATCCCTTAGAGCAAGAGGCTTAGAGGGGGTAGAATTTCTTAAGTGCTTCCAAGAATGTTACATGCAGCGGTATGGGGCTTGTCCAACTACAGGAGGGGCCATACTGGACCTAGGATTAGAAAATGTGTCTGTCCAGGTGACTGACCATTCAGTAGAAGATGATTTTGGAAACAGTGATCACAATGCCCTCAGGTTTGAGATCGCTACAATCATGGAATAAGTCAGGACCTTGTGGAAGTTAATAAATTGGTGGAAGGCAAATCCGCATCAGGCAGAAGCGAGGGGCTGTTAATTGGGAGGAGCTGCTATCAGGCAAATCCACATTTTGCATGGTGGAACTGTTTATTAAATCCTGATTTCACTATCGTCTGATGAATGTCCTCCCAACTGTTCGAATGTCAATCTATTTTGTTTGAACAGATATTTACAGGACACTGCATGTCAGAAAACAGGAAGAGATAATGGATGATTGCGTACTGTATTCTTCGCAGGACCAGCTTGTTTCTCCAGGCACTGAAAGTCTTTATTGTGGGTCAGAGACCTTCAGAACTAATATGGCACAGACGGAGGCAATTTAGCCTATCCTACATCCACAAGCATTCCAACTGCACTATCCTAAAGCAGAGAGAGTTATTGGAGATACAGAAAAAGCGAGAGACAGAGAGAGAGAGAGAATGAAACGGAAAGAAAGAATGTGAAGGGAGATCAACAGCGTGAATAGAAAGCGTTGACTGAGAGTGAGAAACAGGTGTAAGAAGAGAGCGAAGCTGGGTGGATCAGGAGGCACCATGAGAAAAATAGACAGAATATGGAAATTTTATTTCGATATTCCCCTGGACTGAAGGCCTTTGTCTGGTGCCATACACTGTGAGCACTGTGCTGCTATTGGCTGTCATCCCAGATCATTTATCTCCAATAACATCACAGAGCTAGGTTGCTGACTGTTAAACGGAATCCAATAGACCAATTGATTGGTTCCAGGGAGAAGGTGGATTAACTTCAATAGACTGGACGAACAGCAGAAGGAACTGATAAGCCCCCGAAATACTGTGTGTGGGACTGGACCAGAGAATCTCAGTGAAGGGGATCAGTGAGAAGGGGCAAATCAACATCTCAGCTGTGGGCCGAATAATGATTGATAAAGTTTGCACAGCACTTCCATGGTTTTGTAATTCACATTTCAATTTATATAGCTCAAGATCATGAATGTAGTTTAACAATCTTATCTGTTTGTACTTTCCATATTTTGGAATGTACGACAAATCATTTTGAACCTGTATTTTGTATTGCCTAAGCATATTGTATTACTGGGGAAGAAGGGATCTGTTCTGATGGTATGGTCTTCATCTGAACAATGATGGTACCAGAGTCCTAACAAATCACATAACTAGGGCTTCGGTAAGATCTTCCAATAAATTTTTAGTTTGGGTGGGTTTTCAGTTATAGGGGAAATTAGAAAACTCGAATTCAAAGAGGAGGTAACAGTGCAGAACGCAGGGGAGTTTAATAAAATCTCCAGTACAGGCACAAATAGGACAGAGTGCAAATAATCAAACTTCAAGCACACAGGACAGACAAATGAAACTGAGAGGAGGCACGGTTAATACAGGACTGAGAGTGTTATAGCTGAATGCATGCCGCATAAGAAATAAGGTAAATGAGCTTGTAGCGCAGATTGAAATTGGCAGAGACGTACTGAAAGGGGATCAGGATTGACAATATTCAAGGGTATGCATCCTACGAAAAGATAGGTTGGTGGGGGGAGTAAGCATGAAAATAAATCAATCGTAAGAATCCGGGTCTCCTTGCTATCGGAAGAATATTGTGATACTTGAAAGTATTCAGAAAATATTTACAAGGATTGGACTATTTGAGCTACATGGAGATGTTGAATAGGCTGGGACTGTTTGCCCTGGATCGTCAGAGGCTGAGAGGCACAAATTAAGTGCGGATAGAATTGAGTATACCCAAAGGTTGAATAAAGAAACATAGATGGCGTTATGTTCAGGATTCCAAAAAGTAGTCAGGAGTTGCAGCACAATATACACCAGGAGATAGAAAAGATGCATAGAAAAGGCAAAGTACAGTAGTCGTGGGAGATTTCAATACACGGGGGGGACTGGGAAAATCAGGTTGGTAGTGGTTCGCAAGAAAAATAATTTGTGGAGTATATTTGATAGGGCTTTTTGGAGCAGCTTGTGGTGGAGCCCACTCAGGAACAGGCAATACTGGGTTTAGTGTTGTGCAATGAGGCAGACTATTTAAAAGAGTTTAAAGTGAAGGAACGCGAAGGAAGCAGTAATCATAATATGATTGAAGTTATTCTGCAATTTAAGAGGGATAAAATAGAATCAGAGCTAATTGTATTCCTAGTAAGTCATTCTCTTTGTCTATTAAACCGGACTGAACTGTGTTTCTGCTCATGTAGGTAAACTTTGGAAAAGGGGAAATCAGTGTCTTCACTTCCAATCAAAAATTCCTTTCCTGATCAATTCTACAAAGCAAATTACTATTTATAAATCGCTCACTGATATGCGAGAAGGAACCAGACTGTTCTCAAACTCCATAATCCTTCTAGGCCTGCACAGATCTACATTTCCATATCCTCCCCACTCACCAATCCTGCCCAGTACCACAATTATGATGTCCCAGTCTAATCGTCAGCCTCAGCACAACTTCTGAATAAACTTCTTTATTTGTGCCACTATGAAATCTGGATTCATCTGTTTCAAGTCCCTTCTAACCACATGCACATGACAAGAGAATTGTACTTGAGATGTTTAACTTGTTCCCTCCACAGAATCTGTCAGACAGGAAGATAGTGCGTGGTGCTCAAGTCATTAACTCTTCATGTAGAGGTACAGATAATAATCTGTTGATGTCTCATGAAGCAGGTTGATGGAATTTAAAAGAAACCATCATTATTTTTAATAAACAGAAGCTCATCTGCATGCGTCATGTCCTTTAGAGAAGGCAATGAGTTATCCTTCTTTGGTCAGGTCTCCGTGTAACTGCAAACCCACAGCAATGTGGTTTACTCTTTACTGTCCAATGGAACAGCTGATCCAGCCACTCAGTTCAAGATAGGGATACCATACTGGTCTGACCAGGGCTTCATATGCCTCGTGAAAAAGAAGAAAAGTAAAGATAACTCGCTCCTACTTCCTGTTTCCCATATTGCTACTGCTCATTTCCATCAGGTAGGCGACTATTCCTTAGTTTAGGTGTATTCCATCTCATTGAGTCTGTCCCCGAGAGTGATGTCAATTTCGATAGCACCACTGGTTCTGGTTTTATTGGCACTGACATACAGATGTAAGGAAGTTGTAAATTTCGCATCAGTGGCAATATATAGAGAATGATGTTTTTTACGCCTTTAGAAAGAAATGGAGACGGCGAAGTGAGGGAAAGTAATTAATGTGATCATCCCTGAGAGTTTTGTTGAGGCAGTATTTGGGGAATTATCCACAGATTTTCTCTCCTTTATAAGGAATGATCTCCTTACCACAGAGAGGTTCAAAGGAGTTCCACCAAACTAATCCCTGGGATAATGGTACCATGAGGACGGAGTGAAGATTAATCTGTCGCACTGTGACAGAATAAGATGGGATTGCGTTGGAACTTCAGGGGGATGGACAATCACACATGATGTTCTAAACAGACACTGATACGGTGATAGATCCCACGGCCTCTTTTTTATTTTACTAACTTTACGAAATTCTAGATACTTTTAGTACCTCTGAGAACATTCCCCCCAACCATCCCCCACTCCCCATATCAATGAGAGAGCAGGAAATTCAGAATTTGAATAAAAACTCCACATATTAATGCAGTGCATTTCGTGTGTGATCCTGCACTGAACGTCATGTTATTCACAATCCGAACATCGGCCATAATACCTTCATTCTAAAAGAGTTAACTATTCCCACCAGCTTCTGATCCCGACGGAGAACATGGGTCTGACTTTTCGGAGATGGAAGATGTCTCCTTGAGACTTGACAGAAAACATCTCGCTTCCCTCATCACTGCCAGCAAATCCCGTTAAAGTAGCAATTGTTCCACAGACAATGGCGACACCATGAACATCATGATCTACTCCTGTGATTTGTCAAATTGGAGCATCAGTGACATCCTCCTGTTCCTGTATAAGCCTTTGCGAGGAGGAGTATTGAATCTATTGCCACTCTTCCTGTTCAGTAGATTTGATGGGCTGAATGCTAGCTCATATTCGTGTGTGACCAGGTTGAGATGCTGAACGAGCTCCTCTTTTAACTATGGAAATGTGCAATGCCTGGCCCTGCTATTACATAAATTTTGCCGACACTTTAACGCCACAAACTGGAATGCTGTCCGGGCCTTGCTGCCCATGGACACAGACTGCTTCAGGAGCTGAGGGTGGAAATGTTCTGAACATTGTGTGATCTTCAGTGATCATCCCCATTTCTGATGTAATGATGGGGAAGGACATTTATGACGCAGCTGAAGATAATTGTGTCGAGGAAGCTACCCTGAGGATCTCCTGTAGGGATGTCCCGGGAATGAAAGAATTGATGTCCACCAACCATGAACATCTTCCTCTGTGCGATGGCTGACCTCCAGTGGAGAGATTGTGGCTGATTCCTATTAAATTTAATTTAGTCAACGTTTCTTGATACCATCCTGAGTCAACTCCTTCCTTAATATTAGGGTCTGTCACTCTTACATGAGCTGCTGTGTTCACCTCTTTTGAACATACAAATAGGTTATAGTGTATGGTTGGGGAGTGTAACCTTCTCACAGAGGATAGTGAATGTCAGAAATTATCTGGTCAAGATTATTCGTGGAGCTATATCACTCAGAGGAGTATTTACGGAGGAGTTAGGTGAATTTTTGACCTCCATAGAATTGAGGGATGTGAAGCATTGGGCAATGAAGCAGAACTTGATAACAACAGTGGATCATCCATAATGTTATACAATGGCACGACAGGCCTGACCATCCGAATTACCATCCGTTCCTGTTCCTTATGCTCTCATATTCTGTAATTAGGAAGTTAATGGTTGTAATGTTCCTAAACATTCCGTTATTGGATGTTCCAGTTAGAGAGAGCAAAGCATTTTATGAGTCATCTCAGGGTGAGGCATGGGGACTGTATTCACAGTGAATCTGGGTCTGCACCATGGCTAACAAATGAAGCACAAGTTGCAGAGAGGAGACACTCTACTAATAGAACAGAGGCGTCTTTTTAGACCAGCCTGGGTTTTGAATTAACATTTTTCAACCCACGCCAAACTTTGTGTGACAATTGTGAGGGGCAGAAGGAGATCCTGTATTACTGTGGACCAGGTATTTCGAGCAATTGGCCTCTGTTTACTCCTGTGCAGGAGCTGTGAGGAGCTGAATGGAATATAGGAGCATCGGACTGAGGAGTAGGAGTGGGCCATTAGACACTTTGTCTTTGCTCTGCCACGCACTAAGATCATAGCTGATCTGATTGTGGTCTCAGCAGTACTTGTTCTGCACGTGCACTATTTTCCTACATTCACTTGTCTATCAAATATTTAACAGACATAACTTTGAATAAATGTAAACATCCAGGCACCACAAACTTCTGGGGAAGGGAACTCCCACTTGAACAGCCCTTTTAGAATTTGTCATTCGTGCTCCAATCAATATTGCAGGGTCAGTGTTTCCTTTTGCAGTCACACAGCTCCATTGTTTACAACAAATTTCAAAGTTTAGTAATATGGCTAATGATGTAAATGTCAGCCTGGTTCATCTTCAAGAATAATGGGAAACACACACACACACACACACACACACACACACACACACACACACACACACACACACACACACACACACACACACACACACACACACACACACACACACACACACACACACACACACACACACACATCTTAAGTCAAAACAGAAAAATGAAAGCTTCCCAGAGTTTCATAATAGTTGAACTCATAACAAGTGGATAGATGATAGACTGTCCCAAATGTTATTCGGTCCTCTGCAGTCATTAGAGTCGATTCCCTACAGTATAGAAACAGGCTCTTCAGCCCAACAATCCACACCGACCCTCCCAAGATTAACCCACCCAATCCCATTTCCCTCTGGGCTAATGCACCTAACACTATGGGCAATTTAACATGGCTAATTCACCTGACCTGCACATTTTTTAACCTGTGGGATGAAACCGGAACACCTGGAGGAAACCCAAGCAGACACGGGGAGAATATGCAAACTCCACACAGACAGTCGCCCGAGGCTGGAATCAAAACTAGGACCCTGGTGCTGGGAGGTAGCGGCGCTAACCACTGAGCCGCCGTGCCGCCCATTCTGCTCAGACAAGCTACTTGTGATGTGATTTCTCCCCAGAATAGTTGGATTTAGCTGAATTCCCTTTGCTTCAGACGATGGAGAGATTCCAATGAATCTCTCATCAGGAATAAACCACGATTCATCAGGTAGAGGTGAGTCAGAGATTTTCTCTTGTCAGGTGCAACAAAAGAAGACAGAGGGATCAATCGGCTGCTGATTCTCAGGCAGGGAACATTGTTCTCCCTCTCTGTGTTGAAACATGCAATCATGTCAACTGAACACCAAACTGGACCGTGTGCGCTCATCGTGAACATTCTCTTGAATGGATCATAATGGACGATATGCAAGTGCATAATTGCTGCTGTAATACACAGTTCCTTTCTATAGCAAAAGGGAAAATTCCTGCTTTATAATTTGATGATATTTTAGTATGCATACACTTAATTTTTAAAAATCGTTTGATGTTTTCATAATATCTGTGCTAAAATCAATACATTTTATTCTTAAAATTTATTCCATAGTTTTTGCCTCCCTGAGAAGAGAAAATGTGCATCCAGCTGATTTTTCTCAAAATCGTGCATGTTTCTAAAGGATTTAACATCTAAGACCAAAACTGATAATGTTTTAAAACAAAAGGCCTTCATTCCAGGAAAGTGTGAACAAAACATTGTTGATAAGCTTCTAAAACATTTTTTAGGTTAAGGGATCAAAACCGCACATAATGTACCAGATGTGGTCTTAGCAACGCCCTGTACAGATGTAGACTCGAAAAATGTGATGCTGAAAAACCACAACAGGTCAGGCACACCCAATGAACAGGAGACTCGATGTTTCCGGCATATTCCTGATGAAGGACTTATACCCGTGACACCTATTTTCCTGCTCCTCGGGCGCTGCCTGATTGGCTGTGCTTTTCCAGCCTCACACTGTTCTACTCTGATCTGCAGCATCTGCACTTCTCACTTTTACCGGTACAGTTGCAGTAAAACATTCCTGATTAAACCTGGTATCCTTTGCCAGAAACACAATCATTCCACTTAGCTTCCAAATCACTTACAGCAAATGCAGACTAACTACATATGATTAGTGTACCAGGATTATGAATACCATCTGTATCACAGAGTTCTGCAATCTCTCTCCACTTGAATTGTTTATCATTGTTTTATCCTTCCATCCAAAATAGACAACTCACATTATGCTATATCTGGTGAAGGTTTGCTCAGTAACCTCCTTTTGCCTATATCAATTGATCACACATGACCTCCATTTGATGACATACTGGATGACCAGCTTGGTGTTTAAGCTAATTAGGCTTTGATATATTCAATCCATTCCTCTCGATCTTCGGTCCAGATATTGATCGTTGATGATCCCATTGTGATCTCTCAGGCACTCCACCAGTTACAGCTTTGTAATGTGAAAATAAGCATTTATCGCTACTCTCTATTTCCTGTTAGCAACAGCTTCCTGTGTAACAGCTCAGATGTTTACATGGCGTCCTGTGCAGTAAAATATACTCAATGAGCGAAAATGATTAGTTCTATTTTCCTCTGTAACTCGTTAAATAGGCAGAATGGTTTCCTCCAGTCTCAAGGTAACGATAATGACCGGCTGAATGAGGTGGCCCCTATCTTTGTCACAGCTTCGAGGGTAGATGGAGGGCACAATACATAGGGTAGTGGCAGCAGTATATCCTGTAACAGCTTCGAGGGTGGATTGAGAGAATAACACATTGGTAGAGCCAGCAGTATATTTCTGTAACCGCATCGAAGGGTGGCTTGAGGGAACGAAACCTGGGGTAGGGGCAGCAGTGTATCTCTGTAACAGCATCGAGGGGAGTATTGAGGGAACAACACATTGGGTAGGGGGAGCAGTATATCTTTCTAACAGCCTCGAGGGTGGATTGAGGGAACAACACATGGGGTAGGGGCAGCAGTATGTCTCTGCAACAGCATCGAGCGTGGATTACGAGAACAACACATGGCGTAGGGACAGCAGCATGTCCCTGTAACAGCCTCGAGGGTGGATTGAGGGAACAACACATGGGGTAAGGGCAGCAGTTGGCTATTCGGCGCCACCAGTCAGAATGATCATGTCTGATCCGATTGTGTTTGACCATCCGACTCCTGCCTATTCCCAATAAATATTGACTTACCTGTCCAGCAAAGATCAGCCGAGCTCAGCCTTGAATATCTTCAAAAACCGAGTCTTCACTGCTCCCTGAGGATGAGGACCCTCCAGATAATACAACACTAAAGGGAAAGGGGCGAGCTTATTTCAGTGTGGGACCTGTTATTTTAAACTGTGTTAACCGAACATGAAATCACCACCTCTTTTAATAATTAGGCATAGACATAAACCATTCAGCCCTCTAAACCTGTCCAATTGTACCACTGACCATTTTCAATCAAATATGTCTTAAACTCATTCTCTGCTCCTGTCCAGGAAGAGAATAACTGATAGCATGACCCCGCACAAGCATTAAAAACGCAGAATTAGAACATTCGGCCCATCGACTCTGAATGCCATTTAATACTGGCTTAGAGGTTTCTCAACATCATTCTCCTGACTACTCTCTGTAACTCTTGACATGCTTATTCAAGCCTATCTATCTCTGTTTTATAAGCACTAGTGACTGTGTCTCTGTGCGTCTATATGTGCACTTGTGTGTGTTCATGTGTCTGTGTGTTTGTGTATTTATGTGCTGACATCGGTTCACCTGTGTATTAGTCTGTGCGCTTTACTTGTGCTTGTGTCTATTTGTGTGCGGCTGTCTATATCTCCGTATGCCACTACTTACGTGCGATTCTGTCTCTGTGTATGTACTGTTAGACAGTATATTAGCGTGTTTACATATGTCTCTGAATATGTTTGTGTCTGTATCCCTCTGCAATGAGATATTTGTTGTTTTGGGAGGGAAAAAAATATGAGAACAGACAGAATGGTTAAAGTGCTAATTCCCCTTCACTGAACATTGTTTTTTACTCAGTTAGAGGGACATAGATGTCACGGAATCTCCATACGACACGTCCCGGTCCTCTCCGGCTCATAACAGGGACCTCCCCACATAGCGGGGTGTCGGTGGAGGATGGATCAGATATCGGGTGCTCCACAATCTGGCCTGGCACTTTCTAGATTAGATTAGATTAGATTACATTACGTTGTGGAAACAGGCCCTTCGGCCCAACAAGTCCACACCGACCCGCCGAAGCGAAACCCACCCTTACCCCTACATTTACCCCTTACCTAACACTACGGGCAATTTAGCATGGCTAATTCACCTGGCCCTGCACATCTTTGGACTGTGTGAGGAAACCGGAGCACCCGGAAGAAACCCACACAGACACGGGGAGAACGTGCAAACTCCACACAGTCAGTCGCCTGAGGCAGGAATTGAACCTGGGTCTCTGGCGCTGTGAGGCAACAGTGCTAAGCACTGTGCCACCATTTATCCTATTACAGTCCGTTTCTCCTAGAATGGGAGAAAAAGGGGGAGTGATGGTTGGAGTGTGTGGACCTGCTGTTAATGCTGGTGTAGGTAGAGGGGCAGGGGGAATGGTGAGGTGTCCGGAGGGAGTCAGTCCACAGTGTTGTATCCATGCAGGGTTATTAGTGGTGGGAGTATAGTGGAGGGAGAGAGAGCGCGCCGGGTGGGGTGGGGTGGGAGGGTGCTAAATTCAATAGTGAGAGTGTGAGTGCGTGAGCCTTATTTGGAGATACAGTGTGAGTCTTGTTAGGATGTAGTTGCTATAACAGGTAGTGAGTGTGAGGGAGCAGAGAGAGTACGGTGACAGTTTACCTGGCAGAGTGGGGAGTATATTGATGCTTGTCCTGTGATGCTGGTCATTTCTTCAGATCATGTCAGCGTCGAGGTGACCCTCTCCGAATGTCTTGTTCAGGTCTATCACTGATAACACCACAGAACCTGTCCCTCAGATTGCACAGAATCAATTTGGGTGGCTCTTACAAATAGGAAAGAGAAGCAAGCATTGGTGAATTATGCATCTAAACCAATGCTCGCGTGCAAATTCTGTGCATTGTATGCTCGGGAAATTAGAGATGCAAATATTGTAGGTGCTGCAGTATTACTGCATGATCACAAATTGCATCTAAACTGCGTTAACTAAGTGAATGCTAATGTTGTGAAAAATAACTTCTATAAGCGTATAACACGTTGGTTGAAGAGTATGTTGTGACTCAAACAAGAGAGCAGATAATTTTGTATTTGGTTTTGTGTGGTCAGAAGGACTCATTAGTAACCTTGCTCTGAGGACCAGAGACGTTAATATGTTGTATTTTACACGGCGCCTGCGTACAATATAGACTGTTTGAGCATGAAGTGGTAGACACGCCATGGTTGTTAGAGTCATAGACTCATGTAGCCCTTCAGCATGGATACAGGCCTTTTGGACAAAAGTGGTCCGTGCCGACCAAAATGTCCATCCTACTAATTCCATTTCTCTGCCCTTGCCCTTATTCTTCTAAATCTTTCCTATCCGCGTATTTGTCTAAAAGCCTTTTGAACATTGTTAATGTACGTGCCTCAACCAAACCGCTGTCTGCTAATTCCATATGTATACCAACCTCTGCATAAAAAAGTTGGCGCTCAGGATCCTTTTTATTAGACCATAAGACATAGGAGTGGAAGTAAGGCCATTCGGCCCATCGAGTCCACTCCGCAACAGTCCACTATTCTTTCACCTCTAACCTGATGTCCTCTAGACCTTGATTCCCAAAACTGGCAGAAGGAATGCGTGCATTCACCTTATCCAAGCATCTCATGATTTTATACTTTTCTATACGACTTCCCCTCGAGTTTCTTACACTCAAAGGGAAATGTTCTAGCCGGTCCAAGCTCTCCCTACATCTCAGACCGTCGAGTACTGGCAACATCCTTATAAATTTCTTCTGTCCTCTTTCCAGTTTGATCACATCCTTCCGATAGCAAAGTGAACAAAACCGAACACAATACTCCAAGTGCATGCTTCACCAGCGTCCTGTCCAACTGCAATGTAACTCGCCAACTTCTATACTCAGTGCCCTGACTGATGAAGGCCAGTGTGCCAAAAGCCTTTTACACTACCCTGTCTACGTGCAACTACTTTCAGAGAACCACGCACGTCAGCTCCAAGGTCCCTCTGTTCCTCTACACTCCTTCAGGGTCTAACGTTCACCACGAAACTCCAACCTGGATTTGACTTTCCAAAATGCAACACCTCACATAAATCTATATTAATCTCCATTTGCCTTTTCTCTGCCCACTTCCCCAGCTGATAAATGTCCTGCTGCAATTTCTGATAACCTTTCTCACTGTTCACAGTTTTTCCTATTTTATTGTCATCAGCCGAATTACTAATCATGCCTTGTACATTCTCATCCAAATCATTGATATAGATAACAAACAGTAATAGGCCCAGTACCGACCCCTGAGACACTCGATTAGTCACAGGCCTCAAGTCCAACAAGCATCCTTTCAGTATTAGCCTCTGCTTTCCACCATCAAGCCAATTGAGTATCCAATTTGCCAGGTACCCCTGGATTCCATGCCAAAAACCTTTCAGAGCAGCCTATCATATGGAACCTTATCAAAGGCCTTTCTGAAATCTAGATAGACTACGTCTACCACCCTACCCTCATCAATATTACAGGTCCATTCCTCAAAAGAACGCTAAAGAATTGTGAGCCATGATACCCTATGCACAAGGCAGTGCTGGCTGCTCCTTATGAAACATTGTCTTTTCAAATGCATGTATATGTTATCTCTCAGAACCTTCTCAAAAATTGCATGTCACAGTTGTTAAGGTAACTGGTCTATAGTTCACAGGTTCTTCTTCGCAGCCCTCCTTGAACAAGGGCACAACGTTCACTACACTTTAGTCTTCTGGGACCTTCCCCTGTGGCCAGCGATGATGCAAAAAGATCAGCCAGGACCCCTGCAATATCTTTTCTCGTCTCTTGCTGTGTTATTGGATACACCTGGTCAGGACAGGTGATCTACAGAAATACTGCAATGTCTGAAAAATATGTCTATTTCTTCAAGGTAGAATCACCAAAGAAAGGGCAAGTCACTTAATGAAGGCTAACATAATAAATTAAAGATTATATTAATCATATGAAGTGAGTTCAGAAGAATTTTAGACATTGTGGCAACCGGAGAATTCTCAGAAATTTGTTTTTGTGGAGTTTGCATATTCTCCCCATGTCTGCGTGGGTTTCCTCCGGGTGCTCCGATTTCCTCCCACAGTCCAAAGATTTACACGTTTAGTGAATTGGCCATGCTTATTTGCCCAAAGTGTTCAGCGATGTGTAGATTAGGTGCATCAGTCGCAAAATGTAGAATCGGATGGGAATGGTTCTGGGTGGTTACTCTTCGGAGGGGCAGGGTGGACTTGTTGGGCCCAAGGGCCTTTTCCACACTGTGGGCTTTTAATGATTCTGTGAAATAAGAACACAAAGTTTACATAAATCTACAATCTGTATTGCAAAGAAAACAAAATAAAAGCAAGGTAAAATGTGGAATTTTGTAATCGGGAGAGGAGAGGTTATTGTGGAGAACAGGGAAATGGCGAAGAAAGTATCCAGTTTCTTTGCATCTGTCATCACGGAGGAAGATCCAGAAAATCGCTGAGAAATACCAAATGATCACATGGAACTTGTGGAACTAAAGACATAAAGTCAATTCATATCAGTAGCAAGGTAGTAGTTGAAGGCTAGCATACTAGTAGTGTAGCTGGTTTTAGCATTGCTAAGTCTGATGAACCAATTGTACTTCGGATGAAAATATTAGAAATAAATCAGCAATAGATGCATTAATTGCTGTCGATGACTGTTTTATTTCCCTGTACATTCTGCAGAGGCTGGAAGTTAGTAAATGTGTTCCAAGCATTGTAGATGAATGGAAGGGATTCAAGCATATGCAAAGGGAAGAAGAGATAGTGTGGAGAAGTGCAGACCAATTAACTTGGCATCTGTCGGGAAATCGATGGAATCTATTATGTAGGATGTGATATTGGATATTTAGAAATTAACAGCAACATTGAGAGAATCAGTTTGCACTGACAGAGTCTGACAGAGTCTTCATCCTTGACAAACTTCAGAATGATATGAACTTGTTTATTGCAACATAGAAATGGCGTATATCGATTTTCAGAAGGCTTTTTTATAAGAACTCATGCAGTAAATTCATAAATAAAGTAATGTGAATGGTAATTGGAGGAATATATAGAAGTGGAAAGTTAAAGTCAGGTTCGCCTTCATTTAAGAGAATCAAAACATAGTCGGAAGGTCATGTTGAAGCAGTTTCACAGCTTGCTAATTAAACTGTACATAGAGTGTTGGTGCCCAATCTGAGAAAGAATATACTGAGCACGGAAGGTGTGTAATGGGCATTCTCCAGATTAATCCCTCAAATGGCGAGATTGCCTGATGTGGAAACTTGGCCTGTGTTCTTTAGTGTTTCAAAGAATGAGAGATGATCATAATGAAATTTAGAAAAGTCACTAAACATATGACAAGGTGGAAATAAACAGGATTTGTATCTGGCTGCCTACTCTACGGTAAAGGCAAATAATGGCAGGTAAAGGATGGACCATTTCAGACTGCAAAAAGAAGGCAATTATTCATTTGAAGGGGACTGACGAACACAGCGACATGGAAACCTGCTGGCAGGACAAGATTAGGGAGAATCCCCAGATATTCTACAGGTATGTCAAGTGGAACAGAATAACCAGGGAAAAGGTAGGACTCATTAGTGACTTGCCAAGTTGCATCCAAATCAACTTAGTGGTAGGAGACAGAAGGTCTGCTGGTTGAAGTCTGTTTGTTTGACTGGAGATCAGTATCCAATTGTGTACCACAGGGATCAGTCCTGTGTCCCATATTATTTGTGATTCGGAGATGCCAGTGATGGACTGGCTTGGGCAAAGTTTAGCAATTACAGAACACTAGATGATAGTCCAACAGTTTATTTGGAGACACGACCTTTCGAAGAGCATAATCACGTGACGAGGAAGCAGCGCGCGAAAGCTACTGCGTGCGAATAAAACCTGGTGTTGTGTGATATCTAACCTTATCATTTGTAGTATTCATAAATGATGTAGCTGTGAATATGGAGGGGGTTGGGGTGAGTGTGATAAATCAGTTTGCGTTTGACACAAAGTTTGGATGGTTGTTTGGCAGTGAGGAGGAAGGCCTTATGTTATGGAATGATTAAATGGTTGGATCAATGGTGGAATGCAACCCTGATAAATATGGGGTGATGTACTTTGGAAGAAGGAACCAGACAGGGGAGGACTCAATGAATAGCAGCACACTCGGAAGCTCAGAGGGTGCTTCTCCACATATCCCTGAATGTGATTAAACAGGTTAATGCACAAGTTGACAAAGCGTAACGATCATAAACATAGCCTTTATTCATGGATGCACAGATTATAAGAATGATGTGGAACTTTGGTTAGGCCAAATGGAATAATATGTACAGTTCTGGGAGTCACATTACAGGAAGTATGTGATTGCACTGGAGAGGGTGCCGTGGAGATTCACCAGGATGTTCCCTTGGATGGAGTAGATCAGCTCGGGTTGTTTACTTTGAAGCAGAGAAGGTTGAGATGGACGTGCTTCAGAAGGATAAGATTAGCAGGGGCATGGATAGGATGGATAGACAGCAGCTGTTCCTTTCAGTCAAAGGGCGAAGAACAAGGGAGGACCATTTTAAAGTGAAAGGTTTGATGTTTAGTGAGGATTTGAGGATTGGGTTTCATCCAGAGGCTGTTGGGGTCAGGAATGCACTTCCTGAGAGGGCGGCTGGCACAGGTAACCTCACAACCGTTAATAAATACATGGTCGTGCCCTTGAAGTGCCATAACATCCATGGTTATGGGCAGCGTATCGGAAAGTGGGACGAATGTAGATCGTGCTGTATTTCTGACAGTACAGAGCCAGTGCTTCTGTGATTGTTTGGGTTAGACGGTCAATCATTGAGCAGCATAAGACAGGAATTGATGATTTTCTGAAGAATGCATTATCGAGGGTTATAAAAGTGAACTTGTCTCCATGAGCTAGAACAGGGAAAGCGAAAAGTGTACAATGTCCTGCTCCCTTCCTGATGTTTCTGTGCAGTGTGCAGGAAAGCTCTGTCATTGTTGTCACAAGCTCTTAAACATTAGGAAGTCAGCATCTGTCTGGTTGAAAGGACTGGGTTTCCCGTTCCCTTTTCCAAAGCTCGTTTCCGGTGTTCTGTCTGGTTTTATCCTTTAAGAACTCAGAGCAATTTGATACAATTCAGTCTCTTGCTTGGCCGTTTCAGAGACCATTGTAGAGTTTATCACATGTCTGTGTGTCTGGAGACACTTGTAGGCCAGACCGGGAAGCACGGGAGATTCACTTTCTGAAAGGACATTGGGGAAGGAACAGATGTTTACAATGGACATTAGATTCAAGGTCAATATTACTGGCACCAGATTTTTTTGTCTGGATATTTTGTTAATTGTTTTTAACTTCCACCAGCTGCCAGAGATTTATTCTGGCCTGGATCAATAATCCAGTTTGCACAACAGCACCATCACCATCACATGGGGACCTATCAGAAACCACACTGAGCACATTATTTCTGTGCTGCTCGACAGCTCTGTCAAAAAGAACTCCCACCAATGCGACTATCGCGACGGGACTGAGGGCGTGGTAAATAGTCAGACTGTAGTCATTCCCTTGTTATGGGACTGGATATAGTTGAGGAACTTTCGACGTGGCTAGGCAGATGACAGAGTTGGAGCTGGAATGAAACAGCTTCCCCAGCGACAAGACTTGTTGTGCAGCACAATCTTCAGTCCTATTGCAGGAATGGGGTCAGGACCCATTGCCTTTGTCATATTTACTGTGTTTAGCTGTTTTTCATGTCACGTGCAGCGAATCGAATTGGTTGAAGACTGGCATCTGTGATTCTGTAGGCATCATTAGGAGGGTGAGGTGGATTATCGACTCAACACTTTTGGCTGAGGATGATGCAGGTACTACATCCTTGTCTTTTACACTGATGTACAGGGCTGGGGATATTTATAGAGTCCTCTCCTCCAGTAAGTTGTTTATTAGTCCATCGAAATTTATGACCGGTTGTGACTTGACTGCAGAGTTTCGATCTTATCAGTTTGTCTTGGGATTATTTCCCCCTCTCCACCAGATGGTAGTTCTGCTGTTTATAATGTAACCAGTCAAGTGCGGCAGCATTATTGGATTGTCATCAGGTTTAGATACACATGGTTCTGACTCTGGCATGTTCACCCAAACTCGTCACTGAACCATCACTCAGCTTGATGATAATGGTAGAGTCATGGATTATCCTGGGGGAAAAGTTTTGGATTGTGATTGAACACAATTCTGCTGCGGATGCTGCTGTGATCTATAGCATCACAAGATAACCCAGTGGGAGCTGCAATATATGCAAATCAATTCTACTGACTTTCCCCCAGTTCATACCGAGACCCATTCACCCATCAGCCCTGTACTCAGTGACCTAACCTGGTTTCTGATGTGCGAACAAATCCAGTTTCATAATCTCATTCTGATGAGGGTCTCACCCTGATGTCACGCCGCTAATTTGTTACATTACTCCGGTACATTAACATATTAATCTGAATCGTTTCTTTTCCCATAATACCTCTGTTCTTCTCCCTGACCATGATTAAGACCTCTGTCGTGTCAGTGATGCCAGCCTTCTGTTGTTTCCGAGCCAATGAACTTGTGCACTTTGCGTTTTTATTCACTTCCCAATGTACGGAGCTCTGTGCCGGACAGGGCGTTTGGGCAGATTCGTCACACGTCTTTGGAAAATGTTCAAAAACTGAAATTGCTGAAGAAACTAAGCAGGTCTGGCTGCATCTTGTGGAGTGAAAGCTGTGTTCATCTTTCGGGTCCAGTGACCCTTCGACAAAGCTCCCACTTCCTATAGCAATTTGTGCATTTTTATTTCAAGTATTCATAGTTATTTGCTTAATTGAAAATTTGTGCTGGGCCTATTCATTTCTGGAGAAACAAAGCAGGTCTGGCAGCATCTACAGAGGCAGAGAAATAGAATTAGCGTTTCAAATCCAGTCTGACACTTCCTCAGAACTGAAATTATTGGAAACTGGGCATTTACGTGCCTTGCTAGTGGTGGGGAGGATAGGTGACAGGGAAAGGAGGGTGTGACAACCGATAAACAGGCTTTAAGCAGTGGTGAACGAGAAGCTAATATAAAATGAGTTTAAATTAAGATGTGAATGGGGGAAAGGGGTTCTCTCTATTGAGTGCAACCTAAAGAAGACACAACCACAAAATATCATAGGGAGGCTATGAGGGAGAATGTTGAACATGTGGTATTATATAGATCTGGCCAGAGATAAATTTTCACTGTAGAGATCATCACTGCTGTCAGACAAACGAATTCATGTGCTTGGCAGCTTATTGGCACTAGTAAGATTTTCATGCTGCCTCAGTATTGTAACATAAAGAAGAAAACAAATAACATGAAATTTGGGCTGAGTGTTGTTTACCTGTCACTTTTAACATTGCTTCAAATTTACAGTGCTTATCTTTAAATGCTTGTTCTTGAAGTTCGTACCAGATGGAGTGTAGGAGGGTGAGCAGTGACATTATAGAAATTTACAAAATCAGGGAAGGCATGGATAGGGTGAAAAGCTAAGGTCTTTTCCACAGGATAGGAAAACTAAATCATAGAACCATAGGTTTATGGTGGAATAGGGAAGATTTAAAAGGGAGGAAGAAGAATTTTATTTTACACAGAGGGTGACGTGTTTATGGAATGCGCTGCCAGAGGAAGACTGGCAGATGCAAGTATAGATCCAACATTTGAAAGACATTAGGACAAACATATGAATGTGAACCGTTTAGATGCATATGTGCCAAATGCAAGCAGATGGGAATAGTTTAGTTTGGAATACCTGGCCGGCGTGGACAAGTTGGACCAAAGACTGTGTTTGTGTGTGATATGTCTGTATGAATATAGAAATCAAAGAAAAAGGAAGAAAAGATGTGATGCAAGCAAATTGGCAAGAAATATAAAAACAAGCGGCACGGGCTTTTCCGTGTATGTAAGAAGAGTTCAAGAAGTGTGTGTGATCTTTGGTAGAAAGGAAGTCAGGAAAGTATATTCAAGACATTTGGAGTGTTTGACTGGGGAACTGGATACAGGGAGCAGACAGGTAATTTACACCAGCATTTTACATCGTTCCTCACAGGTGAAGGTGCTGTAAATATTTCAATAGTATAATCAAAATGGTAACAGGAGGGAAGATCTAGAACTGTCTCTAACAAAAGGAACAAGACATTTCTCAAACAGATAAGACAAAGGGTAAACAGGTCATTAGCAATTCATAGCTGGTTTTAAGAGAAGTGGTCACAAAGTGGTTGATGGCACTGTGTAAAATATTCCATAACTCTCTGGATTAAAGGAGTGTTCCAATGAAACTGGAGACACTCCATTGTGGTTCCTGTCTTCCAGAAACGAGCGAGACTGAAAGCAGGAACCACTTTGTATAACCATTATTGCTGGGAATTGTGAGAGTCTGTTATTAAGGAATGGACTGCAGGGCACATACAAAAGCTTCACAGAGAGTCAGCGTGGTCATGTTAAAGGCGAACTTTATTTTGTCTGTAAAATGATGCAAAGGTTTTCTGTAGATCTATTAGAATGTAACAAGCGGCCTTGATAAATGGGGACTGGTAGACATAGAGTTATAGAGTCATCTAGATGTACAGCATGGAAACAGACCCTTCAGTTCAACCTGTCCATGCCAACCTGTTATCCAATATAGTCCCACTTGCCAGCACCCGGCCCATATACCTCCAAACTCTTCCTATTCATATACCTATTGAAATGCCTCTTAAATGTTGCAATTGTATCAGCCTCCACCACATCCTCTGGCAACTCACTCCATACACGTACCACCATCTGCATGAAAAAGTTGCCCCTTAGGTCTCTTTTCTCTCTTTCCCCTCTCACCCTAAACCTGTACCCTCTAGTTCTGGACTCCACGACCCCGCGGAAAAGACTTTGTCTATTTATCCTATCCATGACCCTCATAATTTTGTAAACCCCTATAAGATCACCCCTCATCCTCCGACACTCAAGGGAAAACAGCCCCAGCCTGTTCAGCCTCTCCCTATAGTTCAAATCCTCTAACTCTGGCAAAATCCTTCCAAATCTTTTCTGAACCCTTTCAAGTTTCACAACATCTTCCCAATAGAAAGGAGACCAGAATTGCACGCAATAATCCAATAGTGGCCTAACCAATGTCCTGTACAGCCGCAACGTGACCTCCCAACTCCTGTACTCAATACTCTGATCAATAAAGAAAATCATATCAAGCGACTTCTTCACTATCTTAACTACCTGCGACTCCACTTTCAAGGAGCTATGAACCTGCACTCCAAGGTCTCTTTGTTCAGCAACACTCCCTAGGACCTTACCATTAAGTGTATAAGTCCTGCTAAGATTTGCTCTCCCAAAATGCAGCACCTCGCATTTATCTGAATTAAACTCTATCTGCCATTTCTCAGTCCATTGGTCCATCTGGTCCTGTTATAATCTGAGGAAACCCTCTTCGCTGTCCACGACACCTGCAATTTTGGTGTCACCAGTAAACTTACTAACTGTACCTCTTATGCTCACATCCAAATCATTTATGAAAATAACGAAAAGTAAAGGACCCAACACCGTTCCTTATGGCACTCCACTGGTCACAGGCCTCCAGTCTGAAAAACAACCCTCCACCACCACCCTCTGTCTTCTACCTTTGAACCAGTTCTGTATCCAAATGGTGAGTTCTCCCTGCATTCCATGAGATCTCACCTTGATAATCAGTCTCCCATGGGGAATCTTGTCACCATCACCCCCCCCGAACCCTGAGAGGAACACAATGACTCCACCCCATTACCCCATCACCACATCCACTCAAGTTACAAGCTCCGCCCCCACTCCCATCTCCACACCACACCGCTTCCCAGCTCCCAGCCCTGCCGAGCTTTCATTATCCCTTCAGACCTGTCCCTCATGGAGGACGAAAGATCAGTCCGTGGCAAAGGATTCACCTGTATCACCTTCCGCCCACGCATCAGTGAATTCAATACACGCTGAGATGGCAAACACTTCTTCCACCAACTCCGTGATCATTTTTACAATCAGGACTCCGCCCACCCTCCGAGGACCGCTTCACCCAACTCCAACACGCTCCATCCACCTGGACACCCTGTGCCAGCCTATTACCCGCCCTCGACCATTTCATTTCCATTTGCCGCTGGGATTTTAACCGCCTCAACCTGTCTACACCTCTCCCCCACTCCAACCTCTCACCCTCACAACGTGCAGCCCTCCACTCCCAATGTTCTAATCCCGACCTCACCATTAAGACAGCAGGCAAAGGGGGTGCAGTGGTAGTCTGGCGCACTGACCTCTCCAGCGCTGAAGCCAGACGCCATAAAGAAGACACCTCTTCCTACACCCCATCGACCACGACCCCACCCCATCACAAAACCTTCAGCTCCCAGACCATACATAACCTCATCACTTCAGGAGATCTCCCACCCATAGCTTCGAACCTCATAGTCCGGAAATCCCGCAATACCCGATTCTACCTCCTTTCCATGATCCAGAAGCCTGACCTCCCTGGCTGACCATTTGTCTCAGCATGCTCCTGTCCCACTGAACACATCTCTACCGACATCGGCACTGTCCTATCTCCCCTAGTCCAGGAACTCCCCATATAAATTCGGGACACCACCCACGCCCTCCACCTCCTCCAAGACTTCCCTTTCCACGGCCCCCAACGCCTCATCTTCACCGTGGATATACAATCCCTCTACTCCTCCATCCGCCATGACCATGGCCTCCAAGCCCTCCGTTTCTTCCTCTCCCGAAGTACCCAACAACACTCTTCCACCGACACTCTCATTCGTTTGGCTGAACTGGTCCTCACCCTCAACAATTTCTCCTTCGAATCCTCCCACTTCCTCCAGACCAAAGGGGTAGCCATGGGCACACATATGGGCCACAGCTATGCCTGTCTCTGTAGGCTACATAGAAAAGTCCATCTTCCGTAGGTACACTGGCATCACTCCCCACCTCTTCCCCCGCTATATTGATGACTGCATTGGTGCCACCTCGTGCTCCCGAGAGGAGGTTGAGAAATCCATCAACTTCACCAATTCCATATTCCCAATTCCTCCGCCTCCACCGTATTTTCTCCCATGAGGACCAGTTCCACCACAGAACACACCGGATGACCTCCTTCTTTAGAGACCGCAATTCCCCTTCCCACATGGCTAAAGATGCCTTCCAACGCATCTCATTCACATCCCGCCCCTCCGCCCTCAAACCCCACTCCTCCAACCGTAACAAGGACAGAACGCCACTGGTGCTTACCCTCCACCCTACCAACCTTCGCATAAACCAATTCATCCGCCGACATTTCCGCCACCTCCAAACGGACCCCACCGCCAGTGATATATTTCCCTCCCCACCCCTTTCCGCCTTCACCAAAGACCATTCCCTTCGTGACTACCTGATCAGGTCCACGTCCGCCTACAACCCACCCTCCCATCCTGGCACCATCCCCTGCCACTGCAGGAATTGCAAAACCTGCGCCCACTCCTCCTCCCTCACCTCCAGCCAAGGTCCCAAAGGAGTCTTCCACATCCATCAAAATTTTACCTGAACATCCACCAATATCATTTATTGTATCCGTTGCTCCCAATGCGGTTTCCTCTACATTGTGGAGACTGGACACCTCCTCGCAGAGCGCTTTAGGGATCACATCTGGGACACCCGCACCAATCAACCACACTGCCCTGTCGCCCAAAATTTCAACTGTCCCTCCCACTCAGCCGAGGACATGGAAGTCCTGGGCCTCCTTCACTGCCACTCTCTCACTGCACGATGCCTGGAGGAAGACGCCTAATCTTCTGCCTCAGAACACTTCAACCGCAGGGCATCAATGTGGACTTCGCCAGTTTCCTCATTTCCCCTTCCCCCCTCACCCCAGCTCCAAACTTCCAGCTCAGCGCTGTCCTCATGACTTGTCCTACCCGCCTATCTTTCTTTCCACCTATCCACTCCACCCTCCTCCCTGACCTGTTACCTCCATCCCCACCCCCATTCACCTATTGTACTCGATGCTAAATTTCTCCCCACCCAACCCTCCTCTCATTTATCTCTCGGCCCTGCAGGCACTCTGCCTCTACTCTTGATGATGGGCTTTTGCCCAAAACGTCGATTTTCCTGCACCTCGGATGCTGCCTGAACTGCTGTGTTTTTCCAGCACCATTCTAATCTAGAATCTGGTTTCCAGCATCTGCAACCCTTATTTGAACCATGCCGATCACCTTACTGATGTCCATATAGATCACATCTACTGCTCTGCCCTCATCAATCTTCTTTGTTACTTCTTCAAAAACTCAATAAAGTTTGTGAGACATGATTTCCCACGCACAAAGCCATGTTGACTATCCCTAATCAGTCCTTGCCTTTCCAAATACATGTACATCTTGTCCCTCAGGTTTCCCTCCAAAAAATTGCCCACCGCCGAGTTCAGGTTCACCGGTCTATTGTTCACTGGCTTTTCATTACTGCCCTTCTTAAACAGTGGAACCACGTTTGCCAACCTCCAGTCTTCTGGCACCTCACCTGTGACTATCAATTTTACAAATATCTCAGCAAGAGGCCCATCAATCATTTCTCTAGCTTCCCACAGAGTTCTCGTGTACACCTGATCAGGTCCTGGGGATTTATCCACCTTCAACCGTTTAAAGACATTCAGCACTTCATCCTCTGTAATCTAGACATTTTGCAAGATGCAATCAGTCCTTGCCTTTCCAAATACATATACATCCTGTCCCTCAGGATTCCCTCCAACAACTTGCCCACCACTGAGGTCAGGTTCACAGATCTATAGATCCCTGGTTTGTATTTACCGCCTTTCTTAAACAGTGGCACGTCATTTGCCAACCTCCAGTCCTCTGGAACCTCACCTGTGACTATCGATGATACAAATATCTCAGCAAGAGGCCCAGCAATCACTTGTCTTGCTTTCCACAGAGTTCTCGGGTACACCTGATCAGGTCCTGGGGATTTTTCCACCTTTAACCGTTTCAAATCATCCAGCACTTCCTCCTCTGTAATCTGGACATTTTGCAAAATGTCACCATCTATTTCCCTGCCGTCTATATCTTCCATATCCTTTTCCACAGTAAATGCTGATGCAAATATTCAGTTAGTATCTCGCCATTTTCTGTGGCTCCACACAAAGGCTGCCTTGCTGATCTTTGAGGGGTCCGATTCTCTCCCTAGTTACCCTTAGGTCCTTAATATGTTTGTAAAAATCCTTTGAATTCTGGTTAATTATATTTGCCAAAGCTATCTCATGTCCCCTTTTTGCCCTCCTGATCTCACTCTTAAGTATACTCCAACTTCCTTTATACTCTTCGGAGGATTCACTCGATTGATCCTGTCTATACCTGACATATGCTTCCTTATTTTTCTTAACCAAACCCTCAATTTCTTTAGTCATCCAGCATTCTCTATCCTTATCAGCCTTCCCTTTCACTCTGACAGCAATATACTTTCTCTGGATTCTTGTTATCTCATTTCTAAAAGCTTCCCTTTTTCCAGCCGTTCCTTTACCTGCAAACATTTGCCTCCAATCATCTTGCGAAAGTTCTTGCCTAGTACCGTCAAAATTGGCCTTTCTCCAATTTAGAACTTCAGCGTTTAGATCTGGTCTATCCTTTTCCATCACTATTTCAAAACTAATGGAATTATGGTCGCTTGCCCTAAAGTGCTCCCCCACTGACACCTCAGTCACCTGCCCTGCTTTATTTCCCAAGAGTAGGGCAAGGTTTGCAGCTTCTCTCATAGTTACACCCACATACTGAATCAGAAAATTGTCTTGTACACACTTAAGAAATTCCTCTCCATATAAACATTTAACACTATGGCAGTCCCAGTCGTCGTTTGCAAAGTTAAAGTGCCCTAACATAATTACCCTATTATTCTTAGAGATAGCTGAGACCTCCTTACAAGTTTGTTTCTCAATTTCCCTCTGACTATTAGGGGATCTATAATACAATCCTAATAAGGTGATCATCCCTTTCTTTTTTCAATTCCACCCAAATAATTTCCCTGGATGTATTTCCAGGAATATCCTCCATCAGCACCGCTGTAATGGTATACGCTTATTAAAAATGCCACTTCCCCTCCTCTCTTGCCAACCTTTCCATCGTTCCTGTAGCATTTGTATCCAGGAATATTAAGCTGCCAGTCCTGCCCATCCCCGAGCCATGATTGTGTAATTGCTATGATATCCCAGTCCCATGCTCCTAACCATGCCCTGAGTTCATCTGCCTTTCCTGTTAGGCGCCTTGCATTGAAATAAATGCAGTTTACTTTGTTAGTCCTACCTTGCCCCTGCCTGCCCTGACTGTCTGACTCGCTTCTGTTCTCAACTGTACCAGTCTCAGACTGCTCTCTTTACTCACTATCTCCCTGGGTCCCAAAACCCCCTCCCCACCCCACCCCACCCCCACCTTACTACTTTAGATCCTCCCAAGCAGTTCTAGGAAATTTCCCTGCTAGTATATTAGTCCCCTTCCAATTTAGGTGCAATCCGTCCTTCCTGTACAGGTCACGTCTCCACCAAAAGAGATTCCAATGATCCAAAAATATGAATCCTTCTCCAATACACCAGCTCCTGTGCCATGCATTCATCTGCTCTATCCTCCTATTCCCTCCCCCACTCGCTCGTATCACTGGGAGTAATCCAGATATTACTACCCTTGAGGACCTCCTTTTTAAAATTCTACTTAACTCTCTGTAATCTCCCTTCAGAATCTCAACCTTTTCCCTTCCTATATCATTGGTTCCAATGTGGACAATGACCTCTTGCTGGTCCCTCTCCCCCGTGAGAACATTCTACACCCTCTCTGAGACATCCTTGATCCTGGCGCCAGGGAAACAACACACCATTTTGCTTTTCCTCTGCTGGCACAGAAACGTCTGTCTATACCTCTGACTACAGAATCCCCGAACACAATTGATCTCTTGGAAGCCGACGTACCTCTCGTTGCATTAAAGCCAGCCTCAATACCAGAAAACTGACTGTTCGTGCTTCGTTCCCCTGATAATCTATCACACTCTACATTTTCCAAAACAGCATGCCCACAAAAGACTCCTACCCTATGTGCCTGCCTCTCTTATCCTTCCTGGAGTTAGTCCATCTATGTGACTGTATCTGAGATTTTCCCCCCTTCCTATAACTGCCATCCATCACATCCTGTTGCTGTTGTAAATTCCTCATCGTTTCTGTATGTTTCTCCAACCGATCCTCTCCATCTGATAAGATTCGCATCCAACAGCATTGAGGGCAGATTTCATCCGCAGTAACCCTTAAACTCCCTTTAAACTCTCTTTAAACATGAGGCTTTCCATAGATTTTCCACAAGATATCACAAAATAAAGATTCTTACACAGGAGAGAAACTTATAGTATGACGGATAAGCATTAGCACCGAATGACAATTGGTAAGCCCATAGAAATTGGAGATTCAGGCTTCATTGATCATTATGAAAAAAAAATGTATCTACTGGAGTACCACAAATATCAGTCCGATGGCAAGAGCTGCTTACAATCTATACTGATAGCTTGATGGCGGGAGCTGAATGCAATATACATCCGAGTTTGTGGATGACACTGACAACCAAAAGGCAGGCTGTTATTTCACGGAGAGGACTCCCAAAAAAGGAGCAGTACAACGGATTGGACTGTTCCTGTATATGAAACGTAACGTCAGCATGCCGATGCAGAAATGTTGTTTCATTAGACTGGTTCCTGGGATGAAAGGGTAGAATTCTTGAATACCTCAAAAATGCCGAGGCGATTCTTCATTGTGGTTTAAATGAATGAGGGTGACATTAATGAAACGGACAAGATACAGAGGGGGCTTGACAAGGTAAGTGTTGAGAATGTGGTTCCACACCAGGGCAGAGTCTCGAACTCAGGGATGTAGATACAGAAAAAGCAATATCGATTTCAAACTGAACTGCAAAGAAATGTCTTCTTTCAGAAGTTAGTGAATGGCTGGAATTTCCTAACCCAGAGTTGTGTGGAAGCTGGGTCACTGAATGTATTTACATGCGGGGTTGATTGGTTTGTGATATTTCAGCGTGTTGAGGGATGCAAAGGGTGAGCAGGAAAGTGGAGTTGAGCCGTGAAGTAGATCAGCCATGTTCTTATTGAATGTCAGAGAAGGTTTGAGGGGCCAAATAGCCTGTTCCTGTTCCTGTTTCTTACGTTCTTATTTATGCTTTTGGAAAATAACCGGTCATTTTCATGATGCAAAATGTTGCATTCAGGGACAAGCAGCTGATTTGTCTGAGTTGACCCTGTGTGATGCATGGGGGCTTTATTAACTGCGAATCTGGGTCTGTAACATGAGCCACATCTGGAGCAGAGGTTACAGAGAGGGGAAGCCTGGAAACAGGGATTTGGGGGGGAGGGGGTGTCATTCCTGACCCAGCCTGGAATTTCCAAGTACATTTCCCAAACTGCACCAAACCATCAGAGTGGCCTCAGTCTGCTCCTGTACTGCAGGAGCAAAGGGCTGAATGGAACATCAGAACACAGGGCTGACGGACACAACTGGGCCATTCGGCCCTTTGACACTATTCGACCAGTTAATTAGGTCATGGCTCATCCCATTGTGTTCCCCGCTGCACTTTCGTCTCATTGCACCATTATCCCTGATTCACCTATCTATGGAAAATCAGACAAAGTCAGCCTCGATATAATATAAAGATCCAGCCTCCAAAACTTTTGGGAAAGAGAATTCCCACTAGAATGAATTCCCACTTTGTGAATATCTCTTCATTCCAGTTCTGACTGAGGTTGGAGGATGTCACTGTTTCAATTTCTAGTCCCACTCCTCCACCGCTCACAACAAATTTTAAATGTAACCAGGTTGGTGATATGGCTGAAGATAAAGGTTTAAGACTGGTCAGGTTCAATTATCAGAACAAGTCAATTAGATTTCGTTAGTCAGCTACAAGTAATTAATAGAGCTAACTGAGGAGTATAATGGATATGTGGTTAGCACTGCTGGCTTAGATCACCAAGGAGCTGGGTTCAATTCCAAACTCAGGTGAGTTTGAACATTGTCCATGTATTTGTATGGGTTTCCTTCCAATGCTCCAGTTTACTCCCAGAGTTCAAAGGTGTATGCAGCTCGGAGTGGATTGATTATGCTAGATTGCCCATTGTTGAGAGAGCGTCCTCTTCATGGTAACCTCTGTCAGTGTGGGGGAATTGAACCTGCGATGCTGGCCTCCCTCTGCATCACAAACCAGCCGTCCAGCCAACTGAGTGATAGACTGTGTGATTGTTACAGACAGTCACAGATAACGTGGAAGACAAACTTCATAACAAAGAAAGTGGTACATTTCAAATAACGTTCCAGATAACAGTTGAGGATAAAAAGTCCTGTACTAGAAATCGTACTTAAGAACGGGACAAGTGTTTAGAAGCGTTTTTTTTTGCTGAATACTATAACGTGAGACAACGCGAAATAGCCAGAATTAATAATTGTGATTAGATATAAAATAAGTGCATCTGTATAGAGAGAGACAGAGAGAGAAAGAGATGAAAAATCGTCGTGTTAATTCCCCTTATCTGCCATGTGCGGGGTCAACTGTGCAGGGTCCTCCAAACTGAGAAAGTTCAACAGTGTGCCCATTGACCTTTGAAAGATGCGACCAATGGCAGTGATCACGGAATATCCAGGGGCATCAGTGCAATGGTGACTCCCTCCAGCCATGATGGGTTGAAGAAACAGCTGGCATACAATGAAAGGAATACTATGAGATTGAGTGGGTAGTTAATGAGGTGAGTTCGATAAGATAGCACCAAGATACTAGGTCAGCCTCGTACAGACAATCCCTCTGTCACAATTAATAAAATTGTCACGGAAACAAATTATTGTTAGATGCAGCCCAATGAATTGAAGACTCTGCTGACCCCACATCCAGTTACAATGTTGCAGAACAAATGATAATCGAAAACTCTCCATCATCTTTATTGACACCAATATCCCCTTCAGCTATCATTCCTGGGAATGCTGGCTCATGTTGCAGAATGCTGTCGAAATGTCTTCACTTCAGCATTCTGAAATCTATGATCTTACATGAAAGTGTCTCTCAAACTCCCTTTCTTTTTTTTCCCCAAAATCCTTTTGATTATTGGTAGCTAAACTGATTTCCCCACTATCTCTCTCTGGCAGGGACTAGGGAATACGGACTAGGCAACAAGGACTCTGTATCAGAGTGATAATGTAACCAGACGGTTAATTCAGAGGAAAGCGCTGTGCTTCCCATAAAGTGATTAAACTGCTACCACAGCCGATGTCAGAGCTTAAATTCGAATGACAAAAATTGGAATGAAACCTAACTTCACTCATGGAAACCAGAAACCGTCAGGATTTATTTTTATTATTTCACTGATAGTCTTTGGTAAAGAATCTTAACATTATTGCCCAGTCTGAACTCAGTGTGACTCCAGACCAACAACAACATTCTTGGCTTCATTTTGTCTAGACAAATGGCCGCGTGGTCAAGGATTATTAGTGATGACAACAAATGCTGCCTTTGCCCGTGATACTGGCATCCTGGAAAACAACAACTTTAAAGGTGAAATTAACCAAGGAATGGTGGGTGCTAGAGATCGAAAATAAAACTCTCCGGCATCTGAAAGTGTTGGAGAATCTAAGCAGGTATGGCAGCCTCTGTCAGGAGAAATGCAGGTACTGGTTTGAGTCCAGTTAGCATGCTTCACAACTGAAAGCTAACTGTGAAATAATATTATTTATCCTGGCATCGGGGATGGTTGGGTTTGAGAGAGAGGTAGGAGCCAGGTTTAAATAGAATGGACAGAGAAATGGTCAGAAAAAGAGAGGAAAAGAAATCAAATGTGAGCAAAGGGATTGCTGATGATGAACTGAAAGGAAAACAAAATGGCAAGTTATACTCACATTTCCCCATTTCCCATATTCCTGAATATCACGTCCATTTAGATATGTTCCTGTTTAAAGTGAGTTGGGTTCCCTCTACCTCTCTTCTCTGAGTGTTATGATCAAATCCATTGGCAATACTGAGATACGGAGGAAGGTAATGTTACACTGTCAACTGCTTCTTTGGAGAGAGAAACTGTTACTGTGGGGCTATACGGGGTTTCAACGGCTTTCTCAGCCAGGAAGAGAAACTCAGAAGTGGAAATAGATTTCAACGCTGAACGCGTGCACCATGCGTGTAGGAAATTGACTTGTTCCTGTCATTGGAAAATCAGTGGAGTTTCTGTGGATGCTTTCCTCAGGTTTGTATTGTCAGTTGCTGGATCTGGTAACCCCACTGTTTTCACTGCATGTACAGTGTCTGGGTCCATGGTAAACAAATGGAGATGAGACTCCACAGAAGGAAAGCTCTATAAATAGGGTGGAGCAGGACAGTGCACTATCTTCCCTGAGATTTCCCGGGATATTTGTCTCAGCTGGACCAGGTGCAAGGTTTGACACCAATTTGTTTCAAAATTGAGGTGGTCACTGAGCTGTGTCTCCTCCTTCAGTTTACCACTTAGCCTGAAGCCAGGGACAGGAGTGTGCTGATGCTCACCATGAAATAAACTGGATTAATTCTGGAACTTTCCAGGCAGGAGTGAGTAACGTATCCATCAGCACCGTAGTGCAGTCCTCCGATGTATTCACTGGCTGACAGAAGTCACCTGTCTGCTGAGTGAAATACATTGAGTCCATCTCCCTGAAGAAGGTACAGAAACAAACTACCAGAAACAGTAGGGAAAGAGTGACTGATTAAATGAAGAACAGCAGGAAATTAGAATTAATAAAAGGTGTGTCTTTGAAAATCTCATTGAATTGAAGCTACATCCCAGAGTAATGTGGCAGTAGAGCTAATGATAAAATTACTGATTATTTTTCAAAGCTGGTTTGATTCTGAAAAGGATCCTGCAGACTGGAAAGCAGCTATTGTAAACCTAAGTATTTAAAACACGATGGAGAGGTCAATCAGAAAACTAAATTGCAGTTAGCTTGGTATCAACTGTGAGAAAAACAATGGAACCTTTTGTGAGGAATGTGACAACTCGACTCTTGGAAAATAATGACATAATTTGGTCGAGTCAATCTAGATTCAGGAAAGGGAAATGATCTTTGATAAACCTGCTGGATTTTGTGGAGGTTGTGCGTTGTGACATCGACAATTGAGAATCAATGGGAGTGGACTATTTGCATTTTCAGCAGACGTTGTCATTGTTGAATACAGGTGAGTACAGAATGTTACAGCCCATGGGTATGTAGGGGTGGAATACATCGAATGTTGGATAATCGAGAGAATGAAGAGAGTTGTGTTTTTATCTGGAGTGAAGGCTTTGGGGTATCAGAAGGATCAGAAGAAATAAAATGTTTCAGATGGGAACAACAAATATCATCATTCACATTTATGTTCATTAAATAGTGAGAGGTTGGGAAGTGCTGTTGTTGAAACAGATCTGGATGTGCTTGGTCATAAATCACTGACAGAATGTTTAATCAGCTAGAAGTAAATGATATGTGGCTCTTCTTGTAAAATGATTAAAGTACCAGAGTAAATGAATCTTTCCCAATGGTATTGTTATGTTTAGAGACTATTTAGGGTATTGTGTACAGGTTGAAAATGCTTTATAAATAATGATCTTGTGAGCGATACAGTCCAAAGGGATTTCACCAGACTAAACCCTGGCATGGTGTTACCATGAGGAGAAACGTGTGTGTAATATGTAGCACTGTGAGGGACTAAGAAGTTGAAACTTGATGGTTATGGTTGGACACTCCTTCTGTCCCAAGCAACTGAATAGGGTGAAGACTCCATCCTTCTCATTGGATGCTTGTTTCCCGGTAGTTTCCATGCCTATGCAGAGCCCCATGTCTATTGACAGATAAGTAAAGACTCTGAATGAACTTTACTGTACAGTTGCTGTGTGACCTTGCACTGAAAGTTGCATTATCAGCATCTGCAATACCTTCACTCTGAAACAGTTGGCCATTCCCCACCAGCTTCTGACCTCCATAGAGACCATGCGTCTAACTTCTTGGAATAGACAACACGTTGGTGAATGGGCAAAAATGTTGTCTTCATTCCCACTGCCAGAAAACCATTTTATAATAACACATATGTACTATGAGTAATGTAGCAATGTGGAACAAGTTAGAGCAGTCTATCTATGCTGCCAATGCACCATTTGTTTGTGATATGGGAGCATCTCTGACACCTTCCTCTTCCCGTGTCAGTGACCGAAGAAGCTGAATGACCACTTCCTGTAGCTTTGTAAATGGCTCCAGATTTGAAATGGCCTCTTTCTGATCCCATGTAAATGATGCATGGAAGTGAGCGGTCTCCTTGTCCTCCTATGGAATAGGCAGCAGGGACTGATTGGGCTATCCCTTTTCTTGCCGAGTAGTTTTGATGGGTTGAATGACTTGCCCATATTCTTGTGAAACCAGATTGAGGTACTGAATGACCTTTTTCTTTTTTTTCTAGGGTAATGTGTTTTGTCTGTTACGTGAATGTTCCCCAGACTTTAACAGCACAAGTTTGAATATTGTCTGTGTCTTGTCGCACATGGACACAGATGGCTTCAGAATCTGAGTGCTGACTTTTTTTTCTGAACATTGTGTAGTCTTCAGTGAATATCCCCACATCGGATTGTTGTGAACTCAATGGACTGCTTCCACACTGCAGGGATTCTCCGCTGGTCAACTGCAGATGCCTGGGCTGAGGGAGATACCCTGAGAATCTCCTGCAGTGATACGCCACGGATGAGATGACTGAAGCCAACCGATAGTAAATACCTTCCCTTGTGCTGTGAATAACTCCGAGCAGTGGAGAGGTCACAATCGATTCTGATTTCTGCGATTTTGCTCAGGCTCCTTGATGCCATCCTCAGTCTAATACTGCCTTGAGTACAGGGCCAGTCTCTCTTTCCTAAGCCCCTGTGTTCCCTCTATTGTTCATATCAATATGTCATGGTGTAGAAGTAGAGACTGGTTTCTTCAAACAGAATAACGTGATTGTCAGGAATTTTCTGACACAGCGAGTTAAGGGAGCTAGATAACTGAAAGGGACCAGTGGTGTCCTGCAGAGATCGGTTGTGGGACCGCTGCTTGTTGTGATTTTTATAATTGGTTTGGTAGAAGAAGCGGAAGGGTGGGTTAGTAAGTTTGCCGATGACGCGAAGGCTTGTGGAGTGGTACATAGTATGGAGGGCTGTTGTCGGTTGCAATGGGGCATTCACAGGATGCAGAACTGGGCTGAGAAGTGGCAAATAGAGTTCAACCTGGAAAAGTGTGAAGTGATTCTCTTTGCAAGCTCGAATGTGAATGCAGAATACAGTGTCAAAGGCAGGATTGTTGGCAGTGTGCAGAAACAGATGGATCTTGGGGTCCATGTCCATAGATCCCTTACGTTTGCTACCCAAATTGTGATAGGGTGGTTAAGAAGGCATATAGTACTTTAGTTTTGATTAACAGGGGATTGCGTTTAAGAGCCACAAGGTTACATTGCAGGTCTATAGCGCCTTGGCTAGACAACACTTGGAATATTGTGTTCAGTTCTGGTCACCTCATTCTAGGAAGGATGAGGAAGCTTTAGAGAGGGTGCAGAGGGAAATTACCAGGATGCTGACTGGATTGGAGATCAGGTCTTATGAAGAAAGATTGAGGGAGTTAGGGCCTTTCTCATTGGAATGAAGCAGGATGAGAGGTGATTGGATACAGGTGAACATGATGATGAGAGGCATAGATAGAGTGAATAGCCAGATACCTTTTCCCCCCAGCAAAAATGTCTCTAACGAGGGAACGAGAATTAAAGTGATTGGAGGACGGTTTCGGGGAGATGTCAACGTTCGGTTCTTCACATAGAGAGTTTTGTGTGCATGGAATGCACTGCCAGCAATGTTAGTCGAATCAGATACCTGAGGGACATTTAAGAGATGCTTGGATAGGCACATGAAAGATAATGCACGAAAGTATGTCGATGAGTCGAGAAGGATAAAAGATCGAGGACCGAAGGGCCTGTACTGTGCTGTAATGTTTTATGTTCTCTGTTCTACGAAAGTATTTAAAGAGGCTTTAGATGGATTTTGACCTGTCAGAGAATTGAGTGCTATGAATAATTAGGCATGAAAGGGGACTTGAGACCGAGAGAAGATCAGCCATGATCTGACTGAAGGGCAAGGCAATGTTGAGGGGTAAGGGTAGGGAGCGACCAACTTGTTTCTGTTTCTGCGTTCTATTATTGGAATGTTACAGGATGTTATTTTCCTGAAGTTTGGTTATTGAATGTTATAGTCAGGGTGTCCAGAGGATTTTCTGAGCCATCTCTGGGTGATGTGTTCGAGCTGTATTCACAGTAAACCTGGTTCGATAACGTGACCAACAAATGGTGCACATTTTGCAGAAAGTGGAATCCCTGTAAAGAGAGATGAGGGGCCTCTTTGATACTCAGTCTGGGTTTTCCAATTACATTTTTCAAAGCACCTAAACCGTGTGGGAAAGTATTGAGGGACTGAATGGTCTCCTCTGTTTCTGTGCACGAGGTGATAGCAGTACGTAGCCTCCCAGTGCTCTTGTCTAGCAGCTTTCAGGGGCTGAATGGAACACAAAAACATGGGACTGAGGAACAGTAGTGGGTCATTACACACTGTGAGCCTTCTCCACCAGGCACTAAGATTGTGGCTGATCAGGTTGTGGTCTCAGCCCCACCTTCCTGTCTGTATCCAATTATCCATGACTCACTTCATGGACAAATACTTAACTAATACATCTTTGAATAAATGTAAACAAAGAAGCACCACAATCTTTTGGGGAAGAGAATTTCCACTCAAAAGGCCTTTAGAAATTTTCCTGATCCATCTTATCGAATCAGAGAGTCAGACACCACGGAAACAGACATTTTTGTCCAAATTGTCCATGCTGACCAGACATCCTAATCTGATCTAGTCCCATTTTCCAGCATATTGCCAATATACCTCTGAACCATTCTTATTTATGTATTTATCCAGATATATTTTAATGTGTAATTATACCCGCTTCCATGGATGCTCTTGTACTCTGAGATAATCTTCCTCACTGTCCACTGCACCACATTTTGCTGTTATCGGTAAACGTACTAATCATGCCTCTGATATTCACATCCAAGTTGTGTATATACATGATGAAAAGAAGTAAGCTTAACACTGATTTTTTCAGCACACCACTAGCCACAGGCCTCCAGTCTGGATAATAATCTGTTACCTTCAAGACAATTTTGCATCCAATTGGTTAAATTTCCCTGGATTCCATGGGACCTAACTGCTTTAAATGTTCAATTTAATGCTGTAACTCAATTAGTTTAGCTAATGCAAACATATTTCCATAATCACATATTTACTCTTGTTTTGTTTCAACTATCTGATGAAACAACGTCTCTGCCAATGCCACTTCAGCTTCCTCGTCTTTACATTTATGATCTCTCCTGTTTCAGCTGGTGACATTGGGACCTTGTTACCCCACATTCAGGAAAGATTCCATGATAAGGCTCTTGCATTGCTTCAGTTGCCTGTGATTCCACTGGCTTTTCAACCAGAGCAGGCAGCACTTCTACCGATGAATCAGCTATATACTTTACAAGGACAAATTGTATTCCTGGAGCTGAAAGTTTGTCCAATACTCCCACCACAATTTCGCGACACTTTACTGGAAATCCATCCCCGCTTTACATAACTGTGTGCTTTTTGTCTCACATGAATTCACTTTAGCAGTACCTTTTCTGGAAATAGTCCTTCAGGAATACATACCTTCGCATCTTTCAGCATCCCACACTGAGAGGATCCTGTGTTTCTTAATAGTGCATTCTCTTTATCTGCTACCCTGACTTATGTGAATACACATTCCCTTTGCAGGTATATTTTATAAGCAGATCTGGCACTTCCTCTTTGACCAACTTCCGATCAACTTGTACACTGTGATGCAGCTTTCTAGCCTCGACTGTGCTTTCTGTTACTGCTCCAATAAAACACCCAGGCTGATCCTGTTTTCTTACATCTGTCTGTTTTTTCCTAGCCCACCAACAGAGTGATTTCCTGTGACTTAATTGATTGCAACGAAAACATCAGAGCTTTTTAGCTCCTTTGTTCCCTTCAAGTGTTTCCTTTTTACGCTGTGGTAAGTTATCCTTCTGATCTTCACTGAGATCTACATATCCATTTCCACGTGAGGATTTCTCTATCCCTCATGAACTGAAATTGATTCTGGAAGCCAAAATGTGTTTTATGGAAAAATCATAATCATCTGCCTCTTCAGCTGCTAATCTTGCTGTTTGAACTCTCTGCTCTTACACAAGAGTTTGCATTACTTCAGGAAATGAATCTTTGAATTCCTTCAAAATAATTATCTCTCTAAGTGCATCATAGATTTGCTCGATTTTTAAAGTTCTTATCCATTTATCAAAATTACTTTCTTTCACCCGTTCAAACTCAATATAGGTTTGACCAGGGTCACTCCTAAGATTCCTTAAATGTTGTCTATAGGCTTCTGCCACAAGCCCATATGGACTTTCTTCACCTCCTCATACTCCCCAGATCCTTCCTCTGATATTGTTGCGGATACTTCACTAGTTCTACCTACAAGTTTCGTTTGGATCAACAAAACCCACGTGGCTGCTGGCCACTACAATTGTTTAGGCACTTCTTCAAATGAGATGCAAAAGATTTCTATAACCTACTCATCAAATTTAGACAAGGCATGAATATACTTAAAAAGTATCTCACCAGGCTTTTGACTATCATGGGTTTGCTCATCCTCATGCTACTCCTCACTAAGCTTATATTCAGCCTTCATCTCCATCGTTTTCAGCTGACTTTCCATTCTCAGTGTCCATCTCTGAAGCTCAAACCCTCTCTCTTTTTGTTTCTCTCCTGCTAAAGCCATTCTTTTTTTTTCTCTTTCCCGGATACAACCAATTCGTTCTCTTTGTTTTTCTTTTAATTTTAGTCGTAACGCAAACTGTTTCATTTCAGCTTCTGACTCAAGCTGCTTTATTTGCGATTGAAGTTTAGTCATTTCTACAGACCCCAATGGAGTTTCCAGCGAATTGGAATGCTAAACTATTGCTGCAATCATCTCATCTTACCTCACATTAGGAGGTAGCTTCAACTCTAGCTTGTCTACTAATTCCCGCAGCTTGGACTTCTGTGCATTTTGTGAAACTCCCAAGGTCGATTCTCCCATCTCCAAAACATCCTTTGTGACTGTAGGAGTTATTGCTATCTGAAGCTCTATTTACACACCAAAGTCACACACGAACAAAGAGACACTAACACCTTCCACTCTCTGCCTTAATTCCGCAAAGTCCCCCCAAACTGTTATGGACCAGGCCAGACCCCTCAAAACATTTTTAAGCAGATAGACCAGACGTAACTTTGGTATTTGTTGAAGGTTGGTGTATAGTGGATATTAACAGAGTGAATTAGCTGGTCAGACTGCCGAGTTTTAAACAAACAGATTTTATTCACCAAATTATGGAATGAAGCACATGAACTGAAACTAGAATACCCAACTAACGTATCATATCCAACCGAGAGACTATCCCGAGTTTAGGATATTGTTCCAAAATACTTGCAAAAATCCCAATAAACAAACGCTTTATCACAAACAGTAAATCTGATACAAAAAGCTTACAGGTTATGAGGTCGGAAAGACAGAAGGAAGGGGAGAGCGTCCAATTTCAACAGTCACCCTGACTCAACTAACCCACAAACTGAACCAATCTACCCAGCTAGAGAGTTGGCCACGTCCTCTTGATTATACAAGTTTTTATTTAAAGACTTGAAAGCGTTCTGCCTGATTAGATATAAACAAAAGGACCCCAAATGAACCTTTCACAATTCCGACATATTGGTGTCTTAGGTCGTTTAGAACTTCTCTGAAGAAAAAAAAATCAAGGATAGCATATCTTTGTAAAAGGACAGGCTTTGTGACAACACGCCACATTTGGCTTTGGACTGAATTCAAATAATGAAGTCAATAAAGTGTGTTAAAGTGCTTGTGAGTTTATATAAGAAAAGTGCTGAAGCATATTGAGTGTTGGAGATACGAAAGTGCCTCATTAGCTCAATTAAAGGAATGCCCAGGCAAATCCACATTTCCTGTGTATTGGAGTGCAAATATATCCACTGTAAATATATTGACTGGTGGCTGTTCTAGTCGAGGAGAGATCTGCACGGTAACAGCATGTAGATTGTGGTTTTTGAGGGTGGTGATAGTGGGAGGTTCAGGCCGTAACAGTATTGCAAACGGGCAACGGAGCAGAATCATCAAGCCTGGGATAAGAATACATCCATTATTCTCTCTCACAACTAACTTCACGGAAGCAATTGATGATTTGACCAATAGTCAGCGATGCCAACAATCAATCCAGTCCAGTTATTTTTGTGAATTGAAGGAACCGTACTGAAAGGTGTCACCTGGATCTGTTTATTCAGTGACAGTAATTGATGCCGGACTACATGGATTCTAATTAGATTTGATTACATTAGATTACATTACAGTGTGGAAACAGGCCCTCTGGCCCAACAAGTCCACACCAATCCGCCGAAGCGCAACCCACCCATACCTCTACAGTTACTCCTTACCCAAGGTTACGGGCAATTTAGCATGGTCAATTCACCTGACTTGCACATCTTTGGACTGTGGGAGGAAACCGGAGCACCCGGAGGAAACCCACGCAGACACGGGGAGAACGTGCAAACTCCACAGTCAGTCGCCTGAGGCAGGAATTGAACCCGGGTCTCCAGCGCTGTGAGGCAGCAGTGCTAACCACTGTGCCACCGTGCCGCCCACCAAATGATGCCACTGGATGGTATCCCTCTCGTGTTAGTAAGGGGCTTCTTGCAATGCTTTATGCCATTAAACAGCAGATGCATCACCTCCAACGCTCACAGGGATCTGCAGCTGCAGAGACACGAAAAGGAGAGATAAACATCTGAGAAGAGACTGGAATGATCCATTAATTGATCAGAATCTGAGAACATTTGACTGGAAAGCTGCAACAATGGACAGGAGTTTATCCTTGGGTTTTTCTTGTTTTCCTGGCCTTGGTCAACATTACCATATCGGATATATGGTGCACTGATGATTATTAAGGTGGGTTACTATCCTATCCTCGCTATTGTTGGTGTTCCTGGTAAATTTCTTCATCTCTATCCATTTATTAATATCTTTAACCATGGCAAACTTCTTTGCTATTTCTGTTATCTATATTTGACAAAGACGGAAACTATTGTCTTCAGTTTCAAATGCAAATTCCATTCATTCCCCACAAATTTCAGAACCGCCCACACCCCCGCCCTCACCAGCATCTGAGAACGAGACTGTTCAGAATACCGAAGTACCTTTTTTCCTGAATTCATTTACGTCTCGGTATTCTATCCACTATCAGCTCGATTATATCCCCAGGCACCATCATGGCATTAATGCTGACGCTTAAGAACCCGTTCTTTATGCCTTGGTAAAGTTCAGACGTTATGGTTCCACGTCTCCTCTAAGCACACTTTCAGTTGCAAATATTTTGATCACAACCTTGTTCTTGTCTCTCAAGTAACTTAATGACAGGAACACTGTGTCAGAGCAATAATGTCGGAAGAAATGCAATTCAGAGGCACAGGTTATTGCACAAAAAGACACTCTTACACACCCTACACAGATGATGTCAGAAAGTAAATTCAAATGACAGGAATTGGAAATAAAAGCAAGTTTTACGAATAACAACCATAAAATCTCCAGCACTTTGTCAATGCGTTTATCTATTTCACTGATGTCCTTTGGTAAATAGATCTTGTGTTATTACCTGATCTGACTTAAGACTGATATCAGACCCACAGCAATGTGCTTGGTTCTGTACTGCCTGAAAGAATGACCTCACAGTAAAGGGCATTTGGTAAGGTGAACAATGCTGCCCCTGTCAGCGATGCGGACATTCCAAGTCATAACAAAATTAAAGATTAAATACAACCAAGAGTGATGCAATAGTTCAGAAACAATAAAGAACGAAAAATGCCAGAGAAACTGAGCAGATTTGGCAGCCTCGGGTCGAGAGAAAAACAGAATTGGCAATTCGATTCTAGTGACCATAGTTCAGAACTGAACACAGTTGGGAAATAGTGTGATTGAATTTGGTGACTGCGACATCTGTTATGAAGGGGAGAAGGACTGAGTTGAATAGATGGAAAAAGAGAGAGAGAGAAAGAGCAAACAAAGGGATTGTTGATGATTAGCTGGGATGGAAATTAAAAATGAGATTAATCTTATTTATTTTTCTCCTGTTCCCATATTTCTGAAAATCAGGACCATGTAAGGTATACATTAAAGTCCCTGTTTAAAGTGATTTATGTAGATTTTTCTCTCTTCCCTGAGTGTGATCATCTTCCTTTATTCATTAGTGGGATGCTGGGCCTGGATTTAATTCCCTTTCCCCATTGTTCTTGAGAAGGAGTTGGTGAGCTGCCTTCCTGAACCACTGCAGTCCGTGGGCTGTAAGTAGTCAGTGCTGAGGTCCATGCATATCATTTCTTTGAGGCTTCGAAGTGAGTGATATAACTGAGTGGCTGGCTTGGCCACTTCAAACTGCAACTGAAAGTTGACCACATTGCTTTGGGTCTGGAGTCACATGTAAGCCCGACGAAGTGAAGATAGTAGATTTCCATCCCTAAAAGGCGCGGACAATCGACAATGGTTTCATTGTTTCATTTGATTCTTAACTCCTGATATTTTATTGAATTCAAATTCCAACATTTGACGTGGTGGGATTCGGATCCGGAGTCTGATTCCTTGGATTAATATTCCGGAGATAAAACAGCTAAGCCATCGCCTCCTCAGCATCACCAATCAACTCGAATGGCAATAGTGGTGTTGTTGTTGGTGTGACTTTGTCTCATAAGGCAAATAAATTATTTGGCAAAACATACCATCCTTCTCATTTTGTATTTACGGGAAGGCGAAGTGATGGGAAGTGCTCTTTGTGAAATGGAGCTGGATGTCCATGGGTATGAGTCACTAACAGAATTCAAACGGAACAGCCGGGTGCTAGCAGGTAGGACTAGATTAGGTTGGGATATCAGATCAGCATGGATGGATTGGACCGGAGGTCTGTTTCCATGCTGTACACCTCTATGACTCTATGACTCAGCAAGTAATCAGCACAATAAATGAGTAGTGTCCTTCATTGCAAAATGATTAAAGTATAAGTGTGAAGACACCGTCCTGCAGTTGTAGAGTTTAGTTGAGACAGTATTTTCTCTCCTTTATACTGAATGATCTCCTTGCTACAGAGAGACAGTGTAATGGCGTTTCATCAGACGACTCCCTGCGGTGATGGTACCATGGGGAGAGTGTGAAGGAAATGAATGTTTAATCTTTAACACGATGAAAAAGAATAAAAAGTGATTGCATTAACACTTGAGTATTATGAATCACCACTCATTATTTCCAAAACAAAACATTGATAGCATTAAATATAACATGCTTTCCGTGATACGTGTCTTCACATTTAGGCAAGTACGAAGATCGGAAAGATTTGGAAGGATATGGACCAAACACAGAGAAATGGGGTTAGCATGGATGGACATTTTGGTCAGAATGAACTAGTTTGGGCTAAAGGGCCTGTCTCCTTGCTATAGGATTCGGTGACTCTATGATCATTTACAGAGTTCTGTAGATCCCTCATGTTGGTTGAGACAGAGCTGCAGGTTCTGAATGAACTCACACAGTCTCGATGTGCGGTTGGTGTGTGACTCTGCACTGAACGTAATGTTGTTCACAACCTGTCAGCAGCCACACTCTGACAGAGTTCGACATTCCCACCAGCTTCTGACCTCCATACAGGACACTATCCTGTCTTCTTTGTCACAAACTAATCCTTTTTTTTGCTAAAAGCTGTTCATTGGCTCAAGGAGACTCTGTCCTTGATGTTTTCGGAGGGGCAATAAACGGGACGGGCTCCGATCAGTCTGGTTTTGTACAGACACGAAAAGGATTTTCAGAGGCATTTTATTAATATGTAAACAGATGAAACTTCAGGCCAAAGTAGTTATGCTTTAGAAGTGACCTGTATAATGATTGGGGAGTGGTCAGCTCTTTTAGCTGAGCTAGCTGAGTTGAGCTGAGCAGAGCAGTTTTCAGTTGAGTCTTGAACTGGAAATTCAACAGGTTAGAATAGTAATGGCGCTTTCAGTCGCCAAACATTTCCTGGGTGTGCATGCATTGACTTTGGAAATTTTACAAAAAGTGAATAAGACCAAGTTGCAAGAATTAGCAGAAAAGCTGGAATTGAAAATGACTGCTTCTGTGAGGAAATGAGAGATAATTACAGCAGTGGGTCGTCAATTAAACTTTCTGGAGAAACGATCAGAATTTATAGAGATGACAAGAATTCAGTTGCAAATGAAGCAGCTTGTGTTAGCTGCAAGAGATAAGGAAAGGGCAGCATAAATGAAACATTTGAGTTACTATTAATAGCAGAAGGGAGAGAAAAAGAGGGAGCAGCCGAACAGTGATAGACAAAAAAGAAAGAAAGGCAAAAGAGAGAGTAGTAGGAGAGAGAGAGAGAGAGAAAGAGAAAGCTTTTGAATAGCAAAACTGACATTTGAAAAGGAAAGTCAGTGTAAAAGGCTGGAGATAACTGCTGAGGGTATGTATAGTAAGGAAGACAGTGAGGATGAGCAAGCCCCGGTTGTCAGAGGTCTAGTGAGAAACTGTTTGAGCATGTTCAAGCATTGCCTAAATTTGATAAGAAGAATGTGATGCCTTTTTCATCTCATTTGAAAAGGTGACTAAACAAATGCAGTGGCCAGAGGCACAGTGGACTTTGTTGGTCCAAACGAAACTTGTAGGTGGGACTGGTGAGGTATTCACATCCGTAGCGGAGGAGGTATCTGGGGAGTACGAGGAGGTTTACAAAAAGCCATTTTATCTGCCTTTGAGGTTGTTCCAGAAGGCTATAGACAACGTTTCAGGAATCTAAGGAAGGATCGTGGTCACACCTACATTGAGTTTGAAAGGATCAAACAGACTAACTTCGATAGTTGGATACGAGCATTAAAAATCAAATAAAACTATGATGACCATAGAGCGATAAGTATTTGGAAGAATTCAAAAATTCACTGTCTGAAGCATTGCAAACTCATGTGGAAGAGCAGAGAGTGTAAACAGTAAGGTTAGCAGCTGAAGTGGCTGATGATTATGAACTGGTCCATAGACTTGGTTTGGCTTTCAGATACAGTTCCAGTCTACAAGAGATAAAAATTGGAGCAAAGAGATATCCTTACGTGCAAAGGGAAAGGTAGATCTCAGTGAAGATAATAAGGATAGTTTACCACGGCAAAAAAGAAAACCTTGAGGGGGACAAAGTAGTTAAAAAAACCTCTGGTGTTTTCATTGCAATAAAGTGGGCTACACAAAATCACAATGTTGGTGGGCTGGGAGAAAACCAGATGTAGGAAGACCAGATAACGACACCAGCCTGGACGTTTTGTTGGACTAGCAACATAACGCACAAGGGAAGATAGATAACTGCCTCAGAGTGTACAAGGTGATCAAAGGACGTGCCAGATCTGCTTATAAAATCTACATGAAAGGGTAAAGTTTATTTACATAGGCTAGAAGTAATTTTGTAAGGAGGTTCCAATATTAATTGACATAGGATCTTTTCAGTCTGTAATGTTGAGGGGTGAGGATATATGCACTCTTGAGAGACTATTGCAGAAAATGTGCTTGTAACAGGAATTCATGATGAGTCAGAAAGTGCACAGTTATGTAAAGTGAGGCTGAAGAGTCCCGAGAAGTGTAGATAATATGTGGTAGGAGTACTGGACAAATTCTCAGCTTCAGGAATAAAATTTGTCCTTGCAAATGATACAGCCGATTCACCGGTAGGCGTGGTGCCTACTCTAGTTGAAAAGCCAGTGGAAACGCAAGCAATTGAAGACCTGGAGAATGCTTATCCAGGAATTGTCCCGGATTGAATGATCACAAGATCACAGATGCACTGATTGAAGCAGGATATAGGCGCAGTTAAGGACGCTGACGTAGAGTTATCCAAAAGTTGTTTTTGATCAGTTAAGAGAAGGAGCAAGTAGGAAAACATGCAAGTATTTTTAGCTCTGATAAGCGCATTGATTTGCAGCAGAAAGATGAGGAGTTACATTAGTTATATCAAAAGGCATTTAGCAAGAAAGAGAATGATTGCATTCCTGTGTGTTATTAATTTACAAATGATGTCTTAATGCGGAGATCAGCACACATTGGAAGCAGATCAGACGTGGGCAGCAATTCATCAAATTGTTTCGCCTGTTGGGTATAGAAAGGAGGATGCTGCGAGTGGCTTATGAACTACTACGTGGAGATCATTTCGGGGAGAGGACAATACAGGATAAAGTACAAAGGTATTTTCATTGGCCTGTACTACACAAAGATGTAGTTGAATTTTGCCAGACGTCTCAAACATGTCACACAGGCAGTAATAAGACCTGCAACTTCAATACATATGCCAGCATTTGAGGAACCTTTCAGAAGAGTCTTGAAAGATTGCGTCGGCCCCTACCTCAAACACAAAGTGGGAGTAAGTAATTATTAACAATACTGGATGTGTCGACTAGATTTCCAGAGGCAATCCCATTATGCATCATCACAGCTAAAAGAGTTGTAGAAAAAAATACTTAATGTTTTTACTAAATACGGACTACCAATAGAGACCCAGACAGATCAAACCTCACATCTGAACTATTCAAGGAGGTGATGGATAACTTGGGTATAAAGCAATTCAAATCTATGGATACTATTCGGAATCACAGGGAGCATGAGAGAGACGGCATCAAACACTGAAGACCATGTCGTAGGTTGAAGGTCAGGATTATCCAGTTGATTGCGAAAAGGAAATTCCTTTTGAATTATTTGTGATCAGAGACGCACAGAATGAATCGAACAAATTCAGTCTATTTGAATTAATTTGCAGGCATGAAGTAAAAGGACCATTAACATTGGTTAAGGAGATATTAATAAGTCAGAATTCAGAGACCATCCATTTGGACGATGTGTCAAATTTTAGGGAATGATTAAATAGAGCTGGGGAGTTGGGTAGACAGCATTTAAAAGTATCGCAGCATACAATGAAACAGGAAGTGGATCAGAAATCACAAATTCGCAATTTTGCAATTGGGAATAAGGTCTTGCTGTTACTTCCGGTAACAGGTGAGCCTTTAAAACCAAATTTTAGTGCACCATATCAAATTGAGAACAAATTGAATGAGGTGAACTACTTGGTACGGACTCCAGACTGGACGAAATCTCACAGACTGTGTTATGTGAATATGCTCAACAGGTATTTTGATAGGGAAGGAAAGCAAGAGGAGAAGCTGTTAATGATTACAGCACAGAAGGAAGAACTAAGTTCAGAGGATTCTGAATTGGACATTCCTCAAATCAAATTGAACGAGAAAGTTGTAAAAAATTGGGATAAATTATTGAATTATCTTCCACAAGAAAAGCAAAGATACCTGAAAGAGCATCTCATGGAGATGAAAGGTTCTCTCATGGAGAGAAAAGCGGAAATAAACTGTGAAGTACAAACATAATTGTGCATGATAAAGATACAGGAGATGCTGTTCTGATTAAGCAACATTTTTACAGGAACGACCCTCCAAAATTGGCACAGGTTCAGAAGGAGATAGAGTGAATGCTCCAAGATGGCATAATCAAAGTGAATTACAGTGACTGGAGCTCACGTATAGTCATGGTGCCAAAGTCAGATAGGCCCCAACGGTCATATGTGGACTATCATAAAGTCAACGCCTGATGCATATCCAATTCCATGTTTGGAGAACTGTGTCGAAAAAGTGGTAGAAGCTACTTACATTTCTAAGTTGGACTTGCTCAGAGGCTACTGACAAGGACCTCTGTCAGAGAGAGCAAATTTCGGGGCTTTCATAATGCCAAATGCACATTTGGTATGAAAAACGATCCAGTCACATTTCAGAGGCTGATAATAAGGTCATTGCTGGATTACCCAACTATGTGATATACGTTAATGATCTGGTGGTTTTTACTCACTCATGGAAGGAACATTTAGAGCATTTATCGGACTTGTGCGATCAACTTCAGAAAGCAGGCTTGGTGGTAAACCTAGCTAAAAGTGCATTTGAGAAAGCCCAAGTCACGTTCCTGGGTCACGGTATTGTACATGGACAAATTGCCCTATGAGGTATGAAAACGAAAGTAGTTGGGGAATGTTTCACACCGTCGACAAAAAGATATATACAGTACGACAGTTCCTGGGATTGACTATATTTTACCGAAAGTTTGTGCCAAACTTTAAACAGTGCGACTGCTCCACTCACCAAATTGTCAAGGGCAAGAACTCTCAGTGGACCGAGGACTGTCAAAAAGTATTTTACAGCCTAAAGACTGTGTTAACACTGGCCACAATATTAGCTACACTAGGTTACACGAAGACTTTCAAGGTGGCTATCGATGCCAGTGATGTGGGTATTGGTCCGGTGTTCCTGCAGGAGGATGATGAGGGAATAGAAAGACCTATCGAGTATTTTTTTCTGAGAAGTCGAACGTTCATCCACAGAAATGTTCAACGGTGGAGAAAGAGACTTTAAAGTTGGTGTTGGCATTGCATCATAACTGTGTTTTTGTTACCAGCAATGCATCGGAGACTATCGCATACACTGATCACAACACATTCCCATTTGTGGAAAATATTAAGGACAAAAATGGCAGACTGTTTAGATGGAGCTTGTTGTTGCAGCCATTCAATCTGACCATTGTGAATGTCGCAGGTCGTGAAAAACTCAAAGCTGATGAGTTATTCAAACTCGAATGAGATACGGAGGTGTTCGGTGGTGGGTGTAGCGCGGCCTGAATTTGCATGGGTTTGTGCATGTTTGAATGTTTACATTTAGTATAGTGCATCTGTCAGTTTTGAGACTACTAACTGGGTTTGAAGGGTTAAAAATGCAGCCATCTTTTAGCATTGATGGTTCTTTTTTTAAGGGGGGCGGGGGGAGACATGTAACACAGCAAGTCCCTTTTTTGTCGAAAAGCTGTTCCTTGACTCAAAGATACTCTGCCCTTGTTTTTTTTTTCAATAGACAATAGACAATAGGTGCAGGAGTAGGCCATTCAGCCCTTCGAGCCTGCACCGCCATTCAATATGATCATGGCTGATCATTCCTAATCAGTATCCTGTTCCTGCCTTATCTCCAAAACCTTTGATTCCACTATCTTTGAGAGCTCTATGTAACTCTTTCTTAAATGAATCCAGAGACTGGGCGTCCACTGTCCTCTGGGGCAGAGCATTCCACACAGCCACCACTCTCTGGGTGAAGAAGTTTCTCCTGAGCTCTGTCCTCAATGGTCTACCCCATATTTTTAAGCTGTGTCCTCTGGTTCGGCACTCACCAATCAGCGGAAGCATGTTTCCTGCGGCCAGGGTGGCCAATCTTTTCATAATCTTATACGTCTCAATCAGATCTCCTCTCAGTCTTCTAAACTCAAGTGTATACAAGCCCAATCGCTTCAGTCTTTCAGTGTAAGGTAATCCCGCCATTCCAGGAATTGACCTCGTGAACATACGCTGCACTCCCTCAATAGCCAGAATGTCTTTTCTCAAATTTGGAGACCAGAACTGCACACAGTACTCCAGGTGTGGTCTCACCAGGGCCCTGTACAGCTGCAGAAGCACCTCTTTGCTTCTATACTCAATTTCTCTTGTTATGAAGGCCAGCATGGTATTAGCCTTCTTCTCTACCTGCTGTACCTGCATGCTTGCCTTCATTGACTGGTGTACAAGAACACCCAGATCTCTCTGTACTGCCCCTTTACCTAAATTGATTCCATTGAGGTAGTAATCTACCTTCCTGTTCTTGCCACCAAAGTGGATAACCATACATTTATCCAAATTAAAACTGCATCTGCCATGCATCTGCCCACTCACTTAACTTGTCCAGGTCACCCTATAATCTCCTAATATCTTCCTCACATTTCACCCTGCCACCCAGCTTTGTATCATCAGCAAATTTGCTAATGTTATTGCTGATACCATCTTGAATATCATCAACATATATTGTTAAAAGCTGCAGTCCCAGCACGGATCCCTGTGGTACCCCACTGGTCACTGCCTGCCATTCTGAAATGGAGCCGTTTATCACTACATTTTGTTTCCTGTTAGCCAACCAGTTTTCAATCCAATCTAGTACTTTGCCCCCAATACCATGCGCCCTAATTTTACTCACTAACCTCCTGTGTGGGACTTTATCAAAAGCTTTCTGAAAGTAGTATGTTCTTCCCCTTCTTCCCGACATCATTTGTGCCGACATGTACCATCACCTCTGGCTCTTCACCCTCATCCTTGAGGATTTCCTGCACTCTGTCCGCGATGTCTTTCACCCTGGCACCAGGAAGACAACACACTATCCTTAAATCCCGTCTGCTGCCACAAAAACCCCGGTCAGTTCCTCTCACGATGGTGTCCCCTATTACCACGGCTCTGTGCGATGTCCGACTCTTCCGCTCTGCCTTCAGAGGGACAGTAAAACGGGGCCAAGCTCAGATTAGTCTGGTTTGGTACAGAGATGAAAAGGATTTTCAGAGGCCTTTTGTTTATATGGAAATAAATGAGACTTCTGGCCAAAGTGGTCATGCTTTATAAGTGACCAGTAGAAAGAATGGAGAGTGGTGAACTATTTTAGTTGAACTAGCTGAGCTGAGCTGAGCAGTTTGCAGTTGAGTTTCGAACTGGGAAGTTCACCTGGGAGCTGTGTGGAAACTCTCTCTCTTTTCTGACCTTCAACTTCAACCTGGAAGTTTGTGTTCCATTTGTACTGGTTTATATTGGGAGTTTGCTTATTGGGACAGTTGTGTGTATTCGAAACAGCATAATTAAGTCTAGCTGAATCGGTTTAATTCTGTCGTGATCCTTTATTCTGTTCTTTGTGTTGCATTGTGTAATTTTATGAATAAAGTTTTTGTCTGTTTTAAAATCTAGTAGTCAACCTAGCTAAATTGCACCGGCTAATTTTCATTGTGCACTTACCGAAGCAAATTGTTAAGGTATGCTCTGGGCTGCCTGCTTAAAAATGTTTTGAGTAGTCTAGCCTAGTCCATAACATCTCGGAGATGGAAGATGCCTCCTTGGTACTTGACACAAACCAATCACTTTCCATCCTCATGGTCAGCAAACCATGTTAAAATAACACGTGTGTACCATTAGCAATGGAACCAGGAGGAACAACATGGAGCAGTCTGTCTGTGCAGTCTATGCCTCATTGATTTGTGGTGTTGCAGCAACAATGACATCCTCCTATTTCACTGTAACAGTTTGGAGAGGCTGAATGGCCTCTTCTGTTCATGTGTCAGTGTCTCGAGGGACTGAATGTCTTCCTCCTGGCCCGAGGGCAGACGTTCAAGGAATTCAGTGGGCAACCCGTGGTTCCTGCCTACCAGCACGTTGTGCTGACTAGACTCTATCTTCCTGAGTTATAAGAGAGAAACAGAAGGCTGGAAGAAAACAGCAAGCCAGGCAGCATCATGAGCTGGAAAAGTCAACATTTCAGTTATAACCGTTCTTCAGAACTGGGGTGGGGGAGGGGGGTAGGGAGAGCTGCAGATAAAGAGGGAACGGAGTATTTGGGCTGGGGAGATCAGGGAGATGGCGAGTTATGGATATGTGGATACAAGTGGTGGGTGCAACATGGTTGGGCGATGGGAGGGATGAAGTCGGTTGGAAGCTGAAAGGTAGGGTCGTTAGTTGGAATTGAAGACCTCCCAGTCAGTTCCTATTTCAATTCACTTTCCCAATCCCTTTCCAACATGGCCATCCTTGGCCTCCTCCATTGCCACAATGAACCAAACCATAATTTGGAGGAACAAGATCTCATCTGGCACCTGTGCAACCGACACCCCGGGGACTCAACATTGAATTCTCCCATTTCAAATAACCTCCCTTCCAATCCCCCCGACTCCTTTCGCAAGCCCTCCCCTTCCTTCCATTCCTCTGAGCAACCTTTTGTCCTGCTACCAACTGGATTCAGCCCTCCCATCACCAACCCGCTAATACCCTTTATCAATGCTCACTTATCCCCACGTCGGCACTCTGCCTCCTCCTCTCTCACCCACCCCTTTATCTTTAGACCTCCTTACTCCCATCCACAGTCCTAACGAAGAGTTATATCCAAGTCATTCACTTCTCAAAGTCTTGATGCTGCCTTGCTTATTCTGTTCTTCCAGCTTCCTGCGTGTGTATTTTGGATTCCAACACCTGCTGTATTTTTTAAAATTGTCTTCAGCAGGAGTGAGTGAACGCATTGTGTCTCTTGTTATCCAATAGATCTAGTGGGCTGAATGGCTTTCTTACATTACTGTGAAACCAGCTAGAGATGCTGTAGGGGTTTCTCTTTCTTTTAACCGTGGAAATGTTTAATGCCCAACCGTACTTTTGATTCATGTTACCTATACATTAACAGCACAAGCTTGAATGTTGTCCAGATTTGATACTTTAGTACCTTAGGAGGTGACTCAGTGTTCTGAACATTGTATAATCTTCACATAACATCAATAATCTCTGATAGTTCCACACATACTTGTCCACATTGGTCTTCAAGGCGTCCTATTTTCTCCCCAGTTAGTGCTTTGTTTCTATTAATATATTTAAAGTACCTTTTTGGATTCATCCTAATTTTCTCAGCCAAGGCTCTTTCTTGCCCCCTTTTCACCCTACTGCTTTGCTTCTTCCATGACTCCTGTATCTCTTATATATCTCCAGGGATCCCCTTGATCCCAGTTGCCTGTACCTGAGTCACGCCCCAAGTTCGAACATGAACCTGAGGAACAGTTTTGTCCTTCTCTATAACTATTTGAAAATTAATAGAACTATGGTTACTAGTCCCAAAGTGCTCCCCCACTATTAACTCAGTCACCTGTCATGCCCTATTTACTAAGAAAATCTCGAATTTTGCCCCTTCCCGAGCAGGACACTCTATATACTGCTTGAGGAAACTTTCCTGACGCATTTAACAGATTCTACCTCATCAAATCAGTTAACACTGTTGCTGTTCCAGTCTGTGTTAGAAAAAAAAAAACCTATTGTGATAACCCTATTGCTCCTACAGGTCTCCCCTCTCTCCCTGCATATTTTTTACTCTCATTCCTGTTGACTATTTGGGGGCCTATATTACAAGCCCAATCACCTCACCATTCTCTTCCTATTTCTAAACTCCACCCACAAAGCCTCACTGGGTGATCCATCAGTTATTTTATCTCTGATTAATGCTGTGGTTCTCCCCTTAATCAGAAATGCAACTCTCCCTCCCCTCCTTCCACCATCTCTGTCTCGCCTAAAACACCTGCTCCCTAGCACATTAAGCTGTAAATCCTATCCATCACTTAGCCATATTTCTGTAATGGCTATAATATCCCAGACCCACCTACCTATCCACGTCCTGAGTCATCGGCCTTACCTGTCAGCCCTCTTGCATTGAAACAGATGCAATTTAATCCAAAAGCATTACTTCCTCTCTGTTGTTTTCCAGCCTAACCTTACTATTTCTGATTACTGTATCTCCTTCCATTTTCCTCCCTGCTCTTGAGGATACCACGACCTGCTAATCTAGTTTAAACCCTCCCTTGTAACCCTAGCAAAACTAGCCGGCAAGATATTGGTGTCCCCTCCAGTGCATGTCTGAGACGGTAATCTCCCTCTCAGGAGATAACCACTGTCAAGGTTTTTTTTTAAATGTTTCTCCTAGCTCTCTGTAATCACGCTGCAGAACCTCGTCCCTATTTCTACGGGTATCATTTGTGCCAACGTGCACAATGATTTCCGGTGCTCCCCTTCCCCCTTGAGAATGTTCTGCAGCCACTTGGAGACATCCTGGACCCTAGCACCCGGGAGGTAACGCACCATCCTGGATTCCCGTTTGTGACCACAGAATCTCTGATCTGTCCCACTAACAATCGACCCTCCTATCTTTAACGTCCTGTTGACCTTTGCCCTTTCCCGCTGTGCCCCAGTGGTAGTAACACTAACCTGGCTCCTGCTGCTTTCCCCTGAACTGTCATCGCCCTCAACAATCCAAAATGGTCTACTTGTTTTCGAGGGGAATGGCCACATGGGATTCCTGCACTCCCTGCCTACTCCCTTTGCCATTCCTGGTGGTCGCCCATCTACTGTCTGCCTGGAACATGACAGGAAGCAAGGAACGCCTGTTGGATTAAATTATGTTTATTTAAATACAACATGACTGACATGTAAACTCAGGGCGATGAACGTTGGACTGGAATATTACAGTCATTATCTCGGTCAGTATCTCGGATTACCCTGAATGCATTCTAGATTAGTTTACCTACAGTGTGTAAACAGGCCCTTTGACCCAACAAGTCCGCACCAACCCACTGAAGAGGAGCCCACCCAGACCCACTCCCCTACACGCAAAACTGCAGGTAATTTAGCATGACCAATTCACCTAACCTGCACATCTTTGGACTGTGGATGGAAACTGCAGCACCCAGAGGAAACCCATGCAGACACGGCGAGAATGTGGAAACTCCACACAGAACCCTCGTCCCTGGTGCTGAGGCAGCAGTGCTAACTACTGAGCCACCATGCTGCCCAGCTTCATCTCCCTAACATGGTCTCCCAGGAGCTGAAGCTGGGCGCAGTGCCCACACGTGTAGCCTCAGGGCCGGTGGAAATCTCCCTGAGCTTCCACATCCCACAAGAGGAGCGTGCGACTGCCCTAAATGCCATCTCGACTGCTGTAACAATAAAGTTAAAAGAACTTTATTTGAGTTTCCCTGTACATTTTGCTGAACTGGAGCTGTCCGAAGCCTCTCGTGTAAAAGCCTTACTGCTTACTCTGCTACCAACGGCATGTCTCTCTACACCTCCACATTTAATTTTGGTCAGGAAAAGGAGAGAAGACAGTGATGTAGTGTTTAGGCCTTGAGCACTCCTTGATACCTGGCCCCTGACTACCTGCTCCCCAGCGCAGGTCGCTGCTTGGCCTTGGAGGGTGTCTTGCTGAGGTCTTCCTTCTGGTAGTGGTGACTGCGTCGATGCAAATCCTCACCCCAACAGGCAATCCATGTTATCACAGTCCTCTTGTACTTTATGTCGATTAGTATCGCATTTATGAATTCCTCGAATCCCTCGATTGCATTCCAAACCATGTCTCACTCCATAGTAAGTGAGGTTGATGTTCTTGTGAATACAGGGCTATTGGAAAAGAACACCATTAGACTTCGGGGCAACAAAATTTCTATCCGCTCACTGAGTCTGCTTTTCCTTCGATTAGGTTATATTGATTTTGTTAATCCCCCATTCCACTTTCCTGTGGTTTCCCCGTCACGCTTGTATAAAAATCTGTCTGTATCAGCCTTGAAGATATTTAATGATCCAGCCTCAACAGCCCTCCGAATTTTCTACAATTGTTTCCCTCTCACTGATGTGAGACTTGGCCTTTAATCTGGTGATTTGCCCACTCAATCTTACATAACATTCCAATTCTTCCTCAAATCCTGTATCAATTTGCTCATGGGTCTAACGGTCACTCTTCCTGAATCCAGGAACTGCTTCTCCAAACTGAAGACCGACTCGTAGAATGTGTTGAATATATACTGTGGCTCTGTGAACCGGCTGTCCCCTTAGTCCCTAATACTCCCATTCTTTCCTGCGATACCCTCTTCCCCTTAATAAACTAAAAAAAGACTATTGATTCTTGCTAATCTTACACGCTAATGTTTTATCACCCCTCCTTCTTCTCTTCCACTGATATTTTAAGTTTAGCCCTATGCTTTCGATATTCTTTTATGACCTTCATTGACCTGCTCACTTCATTGAAAGCTTCACTTTCCTTTTTCATCCTGTTCGGAATTTGTGTCGACATCTGAAGTTCTCAGAGCTTGTTTTCCTAATATTTTCTGCGGTGTAACATGCTGGGCCGACACTGTCATCAATTCCATTTTAATCAAATGATCCCCCAACCCCCGCCCCACCTTGTTCTGCTACAGTTTCACCCAGAAGCAACTGCTTCTGTCATTTTTTCCCATAAAACCTGTCTCCCCAATGCAAAAAGCTCTTATTTTTCTAACATTTTTAGGGTCTTTTCCTTAGCAAAGTCAAAATGTGTGATATCACTGTCACTGGTCCTATAAAGCTCTCCCACTTCTGCCTGGAACAGCTGACTGGCTTCGTTCCCCACAGTGAGGCCCAGCACTGCACTGCCCTTTGTTGTATCTGCTCTATGTTTATATAAGAAGCTCTCGGAAATAAATGTCAAAACACCTGCCCCCTCTTAAAAAGTTATCACTGACCTACTGAATATTTGGAATAGACATGCCTGAATATAATGATCCGATTATTGTTTTTACACATCTCAGTAACTTGGTTATATACCTGCTCCCCTAATTTCCTTTGTCCGGGGGTCTATAATATATCCCTAGCAGTCTTTCTGTCATGGTTTTGTTCCTGAGCTCTAACCACCACGCCTCATTAGAAGATCCTTTCAAGATATCGTCCCTTATTACGCCAGTAACTGACTCCATCATTAATAAGGCAACACCATCTCCTTTTTTACCCTCTCTCCTGTCCTGACTATTGTTCTGGTACCACAGAATATTGAGTTGTCAGTCCCGAAATCCCTCCAACACATCTCTGTAATGGGAAACATGTCACACTTCCACATGTCACCTCGTTTCCATATCATATCTGTCTGTCTGATAATATTACCAGCAACCTGGAATATATCACCTGGAATACTCTGTACCTCGGAATTCTTCAATCGTTCCTGTTCGTTATCAACCTATCCAATTCATGAACCAAAATTGTAACACTGGGACTGAATGAATATTTTTTGAATTTGAATTTCGTTTTTAGTAAATGTGTTCATCAAATGCAACTTTCCAGAATTAAACAGTCAGCTCCCGAAACAACGAGTTTCTGTTGATTAGTTCCCTGCTCAGTGTGTAGAAGGGGCAGCCCTCAGTAATGGAGAAAGTGAGGACTGCAGATCCTGGTGATCAGAGTCGAAAATTGTGGCGCTGGAAAAGCACAGCCAGTCAGGCTGCATCTGAGGAGTAGCAGAGTCAAAGCTTTGGGCATCTGCCCTTCCCATGTTTTCCATTCCATAATACACAGGATATTGGGAACCATACTTGCTCAGGAAGGCAGCACTGTACAGAACCCTGAAATGGAAAGCAGTCAATCAGTTGGTTGGACAGGGAGTAAACAAGTTGAGGTGAAATACAGACTGATTGAAGTACAAACATAAGGATAGATAAATCCCACGGCCAGACGGGAAACACGTAGGTCACTACAGGAAGAGAGGCAAGAGATTTCTGTGCCTTTGGCGATTGTCTTTGCGTCTTCATTCACCATTGGAGTAGCGTCAGTTGATTGGAGGGTAGCAAATGTTACTCCCTTGGTCAGGCAAGGAAACAGGGATTGTCCTGAGAATGACAGACCAGTCAGTCTTACATCAGTATTGGGCAAAGTATTGGAGAGGATTATGAAAAATCATAGTTCGATTAGAAATAGTCAGCATGGCTTTGTGAGGGGCAGGTCATACGTCACAACTCTTATTGGACTCTTTGAGGATGGGATTAACACACTGAAGAAGGAAGAGCAGTGAATGCGGAGTGCATGGATTTTAACAAGGTGTTTGATTAGATTACATTACAGTGTGGAAACAGGCCCTTCGGCCCAACAAGTCCACATCGACCCGCAACCCACCCATACATTTATCCCTGACCTAACACTACGGTCAATTTAGCATGGCAATTCACCTGACCTGCGCAGCTTTGGACTGTGGGAAGAAACCGGAGCAAACCCACGCAGACACGGGGAGAACGTGCAAACTCTACACAGTCATTACCCTGAGGCGGGAATTGAACTCGGTTCTCTGGCGCTGTGAGACAGCAGTACTAACCACTGTGCCACCGTGCCGCCCACAGTTTGATAAGCTTCCCCGTGGTAGTTTAATTCAGAAAGTAAGGAGGCATGACATACAGGGAGACCTATCTGTCTGGATACAGAATTGGCTAGCCCATAGATTATAGAGGGTGATGGTAAATGGGAAGTATTCAGTGTGGAACTAGGTGAGGAGTAGTGTTCCATAAGGATCCATTCTGGGAACTCTGCTGTTTGTGATTTTGATAAATGACTTGGATGACGAAGTGGAAGGGTAGGTTGGTAAGTCTGATGATGATGTTGGTGGAATTGTGGATAATGTGGAGGGCTGTTGTAGTTTGCAACAGGACATTGACAAGATACAGGACTCAGCTGTTAAGTGGCAGATGGTATTCAATATGGAAAAGTGGGATACGATTCATTTTAGAAGGTCGAAGTTGAATGCAGAATACAGGGTTAAAGGCAGGATTCTTACATTGTGGAGGAACGGGGGATCATATGGTCCATGGCATAGCTCCCACAAAGTTGCTACCCAGGTTTATAAGGTTGTTACGAAGGTGTTTGATGTGTTCATTAGCCGAGGGATCGAGTTTAACAGCTGCGAGGTTATGCTGCTACACTATGGATCCCTGGTGAGTCCACACTTAGAATATTGTGATCAGTTCTGGTTGCCTCGTTATAGGAAAGATGTGGAAGCTTTAGTGAGGGTGCAGAGGAGAATTATCAAGATGCTGCCTGGACTGTAGGGCATGTCTTACAAAGAAAATTCGAGGGAGCTCGGGTGTTTACCTCATCGGAACGAAGAAGAATGGAAAGTTACTTGCAGGGGTGTTCAAGATAATAAGAGGCATAGATAGAGTGGATAGCCAGAGACTTTCTCCCAGGGTGGAAATGTCTCTCGAGGGGGAAAGATTTTAAGGTAATTGGAGGAAGATTGAGGGGAGATGTCAGAGGGAGCTTCTTTACACAAAGAGTGGTGGGTGTGTGCAATGAACAGCCAGCAGTTGTAGTAAAGTAAGCTATATTAGGGATATTTAATTGGATAGGCAAATGAATGTTAGTATAATGAAAGGTAAGTAGGTTAGTCTGATCTTAGAGTAGGATAGAAGGATGACAGAATGTCAAAGGCCGAAGGGCCTGTACAGTGCTGCACTGTTCTATGTTTCCAGTTTCACCCAGCTTGAGGATTCTCATTAATTGTTGAATGTGTGAGGGAGTGATGTGTGTGAGATCAGGAAGCTTTGGAGGGGTGTAAGGCAAAAACCTCCAGCTATGGTGTGCATTGTTACAGTCACTTGAAAGCCAGTATAATATGTGTGGTTACTTAAACCAGACAGAATCTGCCAAGTTCAGTTATTAATGTGATTTTTGGATTGCTGCTTGGTGCTGGTTACTTCACATAAATTCTACTGTGTGATCCATGTAGTAATCTCTGACCATTCACAAAGATGTACAATTTTATTTTGATACTGGAGAATGCGAAGGTGACATTTATTGGATATGGATTTACAGGTTTCTTTGTGAGACACAAGGCACCACAATAGATTGTCAACTTGTTAATGTCTACACCCGTGTCTGATCCGGGGTGCAGATGCATGGAGTCTGGGAGGCAGGTCAGGTTTCATCACCATAGGTAACTTGTATGGTGTGATTCTGGCTCTCCATGTCAACATGTCTGGTCTCTGGGCCAGGCTCTGACTGAAGATGAATTTTAAAATTTGGTTGATGGTCAGCCATTAATATCTAACCTGGACAACATTTGTACCTACACTGAGACCAGTGATAGTCTGTTGATGTGTTCTCCCGCTGCCCAAGGTGGATTCCAAATTATTTGTTTTGAAGTAATGTTTGACTGACTGACCTGAACCAGTTTAGAAGCTCTATGCACAGATTTTGGAACAGGCCACTGAGTCTCTCTGTATCACAGGCAGCTGTGAGGTCCAATAACACTGTAAATGATGTCAGATAAATTGGAAGTAATTTTCAGCATAGCTCATTGCAAGGTGTTGACTTTACTGACCAGAACAATAATCGGATATATTTCATGAATTGGGCAAAACTAAGCTGTGAATGATAATCATTCAACTGAACTATAATCTCTTAAATCAATTATGCTGATTCTATATTTATGGAAGTGAAATATAAACTCCTGTCAAGATTTTCTAATACAGAAATAAAGTATGTACATTTTATTTTATCGAAGAAAGAACATAACACTTGTGGTGATCAGAATTAGATATTCAATGTCAGGATTCAAAGCAATGATTTGCCACTCCAATATTTTTAAAGTGGTTGACTTCTGAATGATTACATGTTCAGAGTGACCAAACGATTGAACATACAAATAGAATTAGCGTTCTTATACATTTTAAATAAATAATCAGTTTAATTTCTCACTGAAATGTGCGATCTTCAGCTATTTGCCAGCAATATAAAAATAGCAATAATTCAACATGGACTGTGAATATTAAACTAAATAAATTATTTGTGTTATTAAATTTTAGTGAATAATAATTTGAAAACTTCCAATTTTCAGAATGAATGATGTTTAATACGAAATGTGGAGAGTGAAAAATAATAACGAACATAATATAGTGACAGTGAAAAGTCAAACCTTTCCAAAGGGTTTTGTGACAAACAATGATATATTTGTTTTAGTAATTGGAAAACAACATGTAAAATATTCATGTTCTGAATAATGATTAGACTTCATAATGAAGCTGACCTTGTAATACTTGCATTTTAAATGCTTATGCTGCACCAAATAATCAGATATTTGCGAGCATTTACAAAGTGAAATAATTGGATACTGACTTTTATTCACAGCTGGCATATAATAGAGTACAAAACTTCAAAGTACAGGAGGAGGCCATTGACCATTATGTATAAATCAGCTCTAAACATGTCTCCCAAGCACACCACATTTGCCAGCCCTCTCGCTGTTGCCCGTTACATGAATAATTTCCAAATATATATCCAGTTCTCTTTTGAATTTTCATCCACAACCTTCCCAGCCAGACAATTCCAATTCGTAACAACATTCTAAATAAATATGTTTTTCCTTATTTCACTTCGAGCTGTTTTGCTGACAACATTGTAATTAGAATCCCTTGATGCTGTAATGCCAACTAATAGAGTATTCTTTTAGTACTCTGCAACTTTTTTCATACTTTTGAGCTCCACAATAAATTCTCATCTTTGTCTGTTTCTGCTCCAGGAACAATAAGCCTTGCAAAAACTGTAACATACACTACACGGAAAACAAGCAGAAAACTAGTCACCAGGATATATGAACATCAACTAGCTACAAAAGACATGATCCCAACACTAATTTCTTACGTACTGATGAGGAAGTACGCCACTTTGACTAGGTCTCCGTATACATCTTAGGACAGGCCAAACGGAGACAAGCACAAGAATTCCTAGAAACATGGAATTCCAACCGGAACTACATCAACATACACATTAATTTTGACTCCATCTACCATCCTCTGAGAAAAACGGTCAGAAATGACATCATAGACACAGGAAATTACATCACCAACCCAAGGAAACTGAAACATTTAAATAAAAAGTGGGAGATAACACCAGCACTTCACAGGAGGCTCACTTACTGAGTACAGTCAATGGAACAAACTAGGAACTGCCATTAGCTATTGCTTCAGAATATATCTGCGTGTTCGTGGCTGCCACCGCATAGAATAATTGAATGAAAATGCGAGCCTGCACCACCAAGTGCATATCCAAAGGCTTTTTAAAAGTTTGTGAGATTACCTGATCAATCACCCGCCTAGGAAATGCATTCCAGTCACATATCACCAGGGGCAGAATGGCAGCTTAGTGGTTAGCACTCCTGCCTTAGAGCGCTGGGGACCCAGGTTTGATTCCAGTCTCGGGTGACTGCCTATATGGATTTTGCACATTCTCCCCGTGTCCGCGTGGGTTTCCTCTAGGGACTCTGGTTTCCTCCCACCATCCAAAGATGTGCAGGTTAAGTGAATTGGCCATGCTAACTTGCCCAAAGTGTTCAGGGATGTGTAGGTTAGGTGCATGAGTCAGGGGTAAATATAGGAGAAACGTGTTTGGGTGGGTTACTCTTTGGAGGGTCATTGTGGACTTGTTGGGCCGAAGGGCCTATTTCAACACTGTAGGAACTTTATATTCTATGTCTGTGCCACCCTCTCAGTTCAATACAGATGGCACAAACCCTCTCTCAATCCCCTGCCTTTTACTTTAAGAATGTTTCCCTTTGTTTTTGACAATTCTAGTAAGGTAAACAGCTGTTGTCTGTTCATCCTCTCCATACCCCTTATGTTCTTGTATTCCTGGAACAGGTTTCCTCCTCAACTTCCCTGCTGCAAAGAAAAAAGGAGCAAGTTTAGCCCTCGCCCTTCAAAGTTTGAGTACTCGTCTTGTTAATTCAGATGTGCATCATCTTACATTTATCAGTGTTAAACTTCATCTGCCATTAATCTGGACATAGAAACCATCGTTTATATCGTCCTGAGGCTAACCCTTTCCTCCTCACTGTGAAGAACCCAGCTAATCTTTGTGTCATCCCCAACATTAGTTATCATTCCACTGCCATCCATCTTCCACATTCTCACCATCATCATTTATGAATATCACAAACAAACCTTGATTTCCTTCCTATTCTCCACATGTTATTCACAAAGGAATAATTAAGAATTCCAGTCTCTTGTTGTTCTTATTTTGGGGGAATTTACAGAGTGACGTAGTTAACACCTATTATGAGTGTGCTGCAAATACCATTTTCGACACGAAGTTGAATTCACCTTTTACACTCTGTCCCTCAGCATGTCTTATTCATAAAGTTTGTAACTAATTTAGGATGAACTGCGGTTTGGTACCTTGCACTGGAACATTAGCCTTTTTGTGTGGCACTGTCCTTTGTAACAATAGTCAGAACTGAAGAAATGTTTCATCTGCAGCATGGACACAGATTCATTGCTCGTATCAGTTAATGTGATGAGGATAAATATTCAATTAAATTCTATGTTATGGACAAACTGAAGGAGATCAATCATATTCTCACGTCTACCTTGAATTGGAAGCAAATGCATCCTGTTAAAAAAAATTAAAATGTTGAGACACAACACCAGGGGAGAAAAAAAAACACGTAACCTGCATTTGATGGAGATACAAAACTATAGAGTGAATGTACAATCTGATAAAGAATCAAGTGATAGAAAAAGAAGTACATCAAATCTTAATTTTCAATGGAATCAGAGCCCAATTTTCCTGAACAGTGGTGGTTTGCACCCAACCTCACTTTTCCAAAAACAAGCTTTACCCAGTCACTAAAACTTCATTCGCCATTCTTCCTCCCCTTCCTACTCTTTCTTTACACTCCTACTTCCCTTGAACTACCCCTTCTGCTGCCACACACTCTTCCACTGATGATATCTCTTCAGACCATTCTTCTGCCACTCCCACTGTAAGTTACACCAGTTCCCTAGTTAATCCCACTTCCACTGGCCATCCCTTACCCATTTTTGCTTTCCAACTGGGGTGATGAGAGCTCCTGGCTTCTGTGCTGCTATTGGTCATCAGTGAATGATGAGATTGAGATGATCAATGTCCAATGTCTAATAGTGTATGTCTGTCATTGTCCAATGCACCGTGAAAAGGGTGTTTTTTTTTCCCCCAAACAGCGTGGAACGTTTTTTTCTGTCTCTCTGTCACAGCGCTGAACCAAACAGCCTCATCCCAAAGACGAAACACCTCTCCTTAGAATCAGACGTCCATGCATCTGTTTGTCATTTAATGTTGCGAGGACAGTTATCACATTGTTCAATAAACCGTGTTCTATCCTTTTTCTCTTTAGTATTTTAACTGATTTTCCAATGTCAGTTGAGGTGAGATCAGAGTAACTTCCCTTGCCATCAAAGTAGCATTTGACTCATGTAGCATCATTGATCCTCAGGAAACTGCGGTCAACGGGAATCGTAGGAAATTCTGCGCTGGTAATTTCCTCAATGACACCTTCCCCAGAACTGACAAATAAACTCTGCCTTTGCTCGTGCCATCCAAAACCATGGATGGATTTGTCTTATTAATAACATAAAGATACATTCAGGTTTCACAGTTTGGTCTAACGTCTCAGAAAAGTAAGACCCTGCTGGTTGAGCGTCACCCCAATGAAATCAGAGCATTACAATAAGATAACGATTCTGATTATTTTCAATCACTTACTTTCTGATCGTGCAACGTCAGTGCCACTGAGATCAATATTTTCTCTTCCCAACAGCATCACATCACATTTGCTCAAGGCTCCACTATTCCCCAATTTTACTTCATTCTCTAGCTCATAACTTAGAGATGCCTATGAGCCTCTGGAACCTGCCACCCCACCCATGCCCTCTAATCTGAGTCCATCCCCTCCCCCAAGCCCACCTCCTGTCGTGTATTCACCATCCCTCCTAACCTTCCACGCTCTAATGCTGAATGTTCTGTACTCAACAAAGGTCTCAGCTTTATCCTTCTGTGCCCCACTTTAATGAATTTCAGGAACGACATAATGTTGAACTCCTCTTCTAACATCTTCTGCTCGGTGTCCATTTCTTTGGGCAAGAGTCCACTCCCCATCCCATAGAACCTTCGCCCAGCTCCAACACTCTCCCTCCACCTGGATCCATTCCTCTGGCGTTTACTTGAACTCAATCTGTTCATTGAGAACGCTCTATGGGAGTTTGGTTGTCTTAAAATTTCTGTATCCCCCTCACCCTAATCAACCTATCACCCTCTGAACAGACTGTAAGCTGTATGCTTCGATCCAACACTGACTATGTTATTCAGCCTGTGCCGATAAGGTTGGTGTTGCTGTAGTCTGGTGGACTCACCTCTACATTTCAGAGGCTGAGTGCCAGCTCTCAGATACCTCCACATATCACCTGCTGGTCCATCACCATACCATGGCACATCAGGCTATTTTATTAGCTAATTCTGACCACATTTCATCTGGAGATTCCCACTCACTCGCCCATCCCCCATTCACCCCCACCTAACAGTCCCGAAGCTCATGGTCCTCTGATAGCAGAGTTCGCTTTTATCTCCTCCTGAAAATCCACAAACAGAACTGCCTGGGCAGAACCATTGCTTCAGCCTGCTCCTGCCATTCAGATGGGTTGCATGGATATACACGTGGGCCCAAGTTATACCTGTTCCTTCATGGGGTACGAAGACCATTCCCTGTTCCAGTTCTATTCCAGCCCCCAACCACAACTCTTTCTCCGATACGTAGATGATATCATCACTGCTGCTCCTCTCTTTCTTGTCCAGAATTGGAAAAGTTCATCGTTTTCAATTTGCACCCCTCTCACATTTTCATCTGGTCTACCTCTGACTCCTCCCTTCCTTTCCTCGACATCTCTGCTTCTATTTCTGGGGATAGACCGGTCACTGATATCCAGTATTAACCCACCAACTCCCACAGCTACCTGGAGTATACATCCTCGCATCCTGTTTCCTGCAAAGACTCCATTCGATTCTCCCAGTTCCTTCGTCTCCACCGCATTGCTTCTGATGATGTCAAGTACAAAAATGTGGCCTCTGAAATGTCCACCTTCTTCCTCAACCGAGAATTCCCCAGCACTGTTATTGACAGGGCCCTCAACCAGTTCTGACCCACCTCCTGCACTTCTACCCTCACCCTGTCTCCTCCCTCCTGCAATAGCGTTAGAGTTCTCCCTGTCATTACCTACCATCCCACCAGCATTCACATGCATAAGATCATCAGTCTGCATTTCCCCCACCTCCAGCGAGATGCCACCATCAGACACATATTTGCCTCCTCTCCCTTTTCCACCTTCTGAAGTGACCATTTCCTCCAGGCCACCCTGGTCCGCTCGTTATTCACTGCCCACACCTCTCCCCTGCCACCATCTCCCCTACCCCCCCATCACAGGTACATTTCATTTTCCCCTTCTGGAGGTGTACACTTTCCCATTTACCTCCTCCCTCGTCACTAACCAAGGGCCCAAACATACCTTCCAGGTGAAGCAGCATCCTATCAACGTTTCCCACAATCCGATCTACTACAGTATCTGCTCACATTGTAGTCTGCTCTGCATTGGCGAAACTAAAGGTAGACTGGGTGACCACTTCACAGAATATCAAAGCTTACCTATGCAAAAAACCCTGAGTTTTCAGTTGAATGCCAGTTTAATGCCCCATCCTGTTCCTTGGCCAATATCCCTGTGTCAGGCTTGTTGCAGTGTTCCAGGACATTTCAACGCAAGCTGCAAGAACAACACCTCATTTTCCGCGGGCGGACTCTGCAGCCATTCAGACTCAAAATAATTTTCAAAGTTTTAGGGACTGAGATCCTTAATGCCCCTACCCATACATCAGGCCCAGTTCTCACGTGGTCTTCCATTACTCACCCCCTATTGTTAGCTACTAACAGTCTTCATTAACAGCTATTCAGTATATGCTGTATATTAATCAACGTTTTCAGGGCTACCATCTGTTCTGATGAAGGGCCACTGAACTAGAAACGTTATCTCTGATTTCTCTGCACAGATGCTGCAGACCTTTTGCAGAAAATTCGGTTTTTGTTTCAACAATGTCTCACAATGTCTTTGTATCACACCGCAATACGTCATGGATATTTGGAGCTCTGTCAAATATAGGAACTTTGTAATTTCTCGTTTAATGTCCATAAACAAATATTCGAGATTCGACTAAAATGGCAACTTTGCTTATATCGTTCAGATCAGTCAATTTGTCACAGTCCAGAAAGAAAAGGAATTCGATAGAGGGAAACTCAGCAGGTCTGGCACCCTCCGAGCAGAGATACACAGAATTAACCTTTGATTTCAGTATGACTTTTTCTGAACAGTCTCACATCGTATTCGATATGTTAACTCTGTTTCTCTCTGCAGATACTTCCTCATCTGTTGCGCTTCTACCATCATTTTCTGTTTGTATTTCATGTTTCCGGATCACTAGATTTCATGTTTCTTGATAGGGTTACATGCTGAATTTTGTTACATACGGACAATGTAGTCCTTTCCTGTTCCTATTACAGGTGGTGTGTCTGTGACACCTGTGTTACGGCCGATATCTGTTTCTTCTTTAAGACGCAAAAGAGAAAAGAATATTTTTCTGATTATCCTGTAAATCTCAGGAACTCCACTTTGTTTGAAAATACATTTTAGAGGCAGCTGAAATTTCATGAGATAATAGGAATAGATTTTTGATGGTGGAGCACTCTGTATCCTACGTTGAACGAGCTTGTCTACCCGCTCTCCAAAGGCTTTGATTACATATCACAGAATTATTTACAGCAAAAGTGGGGGAAACTCAACCCATTGTCTCTTCCAGCTTGGAATGACTATATCTCTACTGTTAGTCTCCTGTATTGTCCCCATTGCCCTTCACATTTTTTTACGAATGTCTGCTTTTAATTGTAAGTATCCTGCCAGATATGAACAATACGATAAATCTCAAACAAAAAGAAAAACAGAATGTAGAAGGCAGTATCTGTGAAGAGAAATCAAAGTTAATGTTTCAGGTCCGGTGAATTTACTCAATCTGTATTCCCAATGATTAAATGGTATGTATATAAAATATAGCTCACTTTATCACATGTAATATTATCCTTTTAGTTCACATTGTCATTCAGCATTGCATCTCCCAAATATTGATTGTTTCCTTGCTATGCATGAGGTTTAATTCTGTCTGTCAGAAAGAGGAATGATGACTGGGGAATATCATTGCACTCCCTATGCAGCCTCCACAGCCACTGCTCCCATTCCACCCTATCTCCCAGCCAATAACATGTTCATTCGCACCTGACTCATTAATTCATAAGTCGAAATGAATAAGTTCATTGTAAGTATCACTTTTAGTGTTGGACTAAGGCCAAAATGTGAAAACAAAATACGGTTTACAGCAAATGAAACTGCATTTAGAAGTCTGTCAATTTATATAAATAAATTACTGAAGCATATTCCCTTTGGAAGTTCCAAAGTTGCCTTATTAGAGCAGTGAGAGGAACATTCGGAGAAGTCCACACTTCCTGTCCATGTTCAGGGCGACTGTTCCCAATGACAGTCTGTTCGCCAGCGTTTGTTCCCGTGGAGGAGAGATCAGCACAGTAACAACATCCTGACTGTGATTCTTTTTTTTTGGGGTGGGGGGGAGGTGTGATGGAAGGATTTTTGGAGAGATGGTTACAGCACAGTAAATGGAAAACAGAGCAGAATCATATAGCCTACGAAATGAAAATATTCTTATTCTCCCTCACAACTGACTTCACTAGAGCGATTGGTGATGGGAGATGTGACCAATAGCCAGCAATGTCAACATTTCGTCCAGTCCAGATATATTGTGAACTGAATGTGCTATATTGAAAGCTGTATTGCTCTGACTATGGTTGATGTCAGTCTCCATGCAATGCAACTGTGTCACTGGAGGGTTTCACTCTCCTATTACTAAGAGGCTTCATTCAGTGCGCTATCCCACTGTAGTAACAGATGCATCAGCTCCAACAGTAACAGAGATCAACAGCTGCATAGATCTGAATCTGAGAATAGCGGACTGGAACATTACAACAATGGAGAGGAGGTTTTCCTTGAGTCATTTCAAGATTTCCCCCTCTTGGAGAGTTCTACCATATCGGATATCAGCAGTGCTGATGATTATTAGAACATAGAACATAGAAGAATACAGCGCAGTACAGGCCCTTTGGCCCTCGATGTTGCGCCGATCCAAGCCCACCTAACCTATACTAACCCACTATCCTCCATATACCTATCCAATGCCCGCTTAAATGCCCATAAAGAGGGAGAGTCCACCACTGCTACTGGCAGGGCATTCCATGAACTTACGACTCGCTGAGTGAAGAACCTACCCCTAACTTCAGTCCTATATCTACCCCCCCTTAATTTAAAGCTATGCCCCCTTGTAATACCCGACTCCATACGCGGGAAAAGGTTCACACTGTCAACCCTATCTAACCCCCTAATCATCTTGTACACCTCAATCAAGTCACCCCTAAACCTTGTTTTCTCTACTGAAAACAGCCCCAAATGTCTCAGTCTTTCCTCATACGATCTTCCTTCCATACCAGGCAACATCCTGGTAAACCTCCTCTGCACCCGTTCCAGTGCCTCCACATCCTTCCTATAGTATGGCGACCAAAACTGCACACAATATTCCAGATGCGGCCGCACCAGAGTCTTATACAACTGCATCATGACCTCAGGACTCCGGAACTCAATTCCTCTACCAATAAAAGCCAGTACGCCATATGCCTTCCTCACCGCACTATTTACCTGGGTGGCAACTTTCAGAGATCTGTGTACATGGACACCAAGATCCCTCTGCTCATCCACACTACCAAGTATCCGACCATTAGCCCAGTACCCCATCTTTTTGTTATTCTTCCCAAAGTGAATCACCTCACACTTAGCTACATTGAATTCCATTTGCCACCTTTCTGCCCAGCTCTGCAGCTTCTCTATATCCTGCTGTAACCTGCCACATCCTTCCTCACTGTCAACAACTCCTCCGACTTTCGTATCATCCGCAAACTTGCTCACCCAACCTTCTAACCCCTCTTCCAGGTCATTTATAAAAATGACAAACAGCTATGGTCCCAAAACAGATCCTTGCGGAACACCGCTAGTGACAGCACTCCATGAAGAAACTTTGCCATCAACTACTACACTCTGTCTTCTTCCATCCAGCCAATTCCTAATCCAAACCTCCAACTCACCCTCAATGCCATATCTCCGTATTTTCTGCAGGAGCCTACCATGGGGAACCTTATCAAACGCCTTACTAAAATCCATATATACCACATCTACTGCTTTCCCCTCATCAACCTCCTTCGTCACCTTTTCAAAGAATTCAATAAGGTTTGTGAGGCACGACCTGCCCTTCACAAAACCATGCTGACTATCCTTGATCACATTATTCCTATCCAGATGTGCATAAATCCTATCCCTTACAATTCTCTCTAAGACTTTGCCCACAACAGAAGTGAGACTCACCGGCCTATAGTTACTAGGGTTATCCCTACTCCCCTTTTTGAACAAGGGAACCACATTTGCTATCCTCCAGTCTTCTGGCACTACTCCTGTAGACAAAGAGGACATAAAAATCAAGGCCAATGGCTCTGCAATCTCCTCCCTTGCTTCCCAGAGAATCCTAGGATAAATGCCATCAGGCCCAGGGGACTTATCTATTTTCACCTTTTCCAGGATTTCCAACACCTCTTCTCTACATACCTCAAAGCCATCCATTCTACTTATTTGTGACTCAGTATTCACATCGACGACAATGCCCTGTTCCTGAGTAAATACTGAAGAAAAGTATTCATTCAGTGTCTCCCCAATCTCTTCCGCCTCCACACGCAACTTCCCACTACTATCCTTGACTGGACCTATTCCTACCCTAGTCATTCTTTTATTCCTAACATACCTATAGAAAGCCTTAGGGTTTTCCCTAATCCTACCGACTAAGTACCTTTCATGTCCCCTCCTTGCTGCTCTTAGCTCTCTCTTCAGGTCCTTCCTGGATACCCTATAACTCTCAATCGCCCCAATTGAGCCTTCACGTCTCATCTTGAGATAGGCCGCCCTCTTCCATTTAACAAGGGATTCCAAATCCTTATTAAACCACGGCTCCCTCGCACGACCCTTTCCTCCTTGCCTGACAGGAACATAATTATCAAGGACACTCAATAGTTGCTCCTTGAACAAGCTCCACATATCATTTACACTCTTGCCTTGGAGTCTACTTTTCCAAGCCACACGTCCTAAGTCATGCCTCACCGCATCATAATTTCCCTGACCCCAGCTATAACTCTTGCCCTGTAGTACACACTTATCCCTCTCCATCACGAGAGTAAAAATCACCGAATTATGGTCACTATCCCCAAAGTGCTCACCTACCTCTAATTCTAACACCTGGCCTGGTTCGTTACCCAGAACCAAATCCAGTATGGCCTCACCTCTTGTTGGCCTGTCTACATATTGTGTCAGGAAACTCTCCTGCACACATTGAACAAACACTGACCCATCTAACGAACTTGAGCTATAGCTTTCCCAATCAATATCAGGAAAGTTAAAGGCCCCCATAACAACCACCCTATTACTGTCACTCATCTCCTGAATCACCTTTTCTATCCTCTCTTCAATGATTCTAGGACTATTAGGAGGCCTGTAAAAGACTCCTAACAGGGTGACCTCACCTTTCCTATTCCTAACCTCAGCCCAAACTACCTCAGATGGCAAGTCCTCATCCATCGTCCTTTCCACCACTGTAATACTATCTTTGACAAGCAATGCCACACCTCCCCCTCTTTTACCCCCACCTCTGACCCTACTAAAACATTTAAATCCTGGAACCTGCAACAGCCAATCCTGTCCCTGTTCTAGCCATGTCTCCGTAATAGCCACAACATCGAAGTCCCAGGTACCAACCCACGCTGCAAGTTCACCTACCTTATTTCGTATACTTCTTGCATTGAAGTTTACACACTTCAAGCCACTTTCCTGTTTACAGACACCCTCCTTGGAAATTGATGCCATGTTCCTAACCTCCCTACACTCCAGGCCCTGCACCCTGAAGCTACAATCTGGGTTCCCATGCCCCTGCAGAGTTAGTTTAAACCCCCCCCCAAGAGCACTAGCAAACCTCCCACCAAGGATACTGGTGCCCCTCAGGTTCAGGTGTAGACCATCCTGTTTATAGAGGTCCCACCGTCCCCAGAAAGAACCCCAGTTATCCAAAAACCGGAATCCCTCCCTCCTGCACCATCCCTGTAGCCACGCATTTAAGTGTTCTCTTTCCCTATTCCTCGACTCTCTATCACGTGGCACGGGTAACAAACCAGAGACAACAACTCTGTTCGTTCTAACTCTGAGCTTCCAACCTAGCTCCCTGAAAGCCTGTCTAACATCCTCGGCACTCCTCCTACCTATGTCGTTGGTGCCAATATGGACCACGACTTCGGGCTGCTCCCCCTCCCCCTCCAGGACCCGGAAAACACGATCAGAGACATCACGTACCCTTGCACCTGGGAGGCAACATACCAAACGTGAGTCTCTCTCGTTCCCACAAAACCGCCTATCTGTGCCCCTAACTATCGAGTCCCCAATTACTATTGCTCTGCTCTTCTTCACCCTTCCCTTCTGAGTAACGGGGACAGGCTCCGTGCCAGAGACCTGAGCCCCGTTACTTACCCCTGGTAAGTCATCCCCCCCACAAGTATCCAAAACGGTATACTTGTTCTTTAGGGGAACGGCCGCAGGGGGTCGCTGCACTGGCTGCTTCCTCCCAGTCCCCCTCACTGTCACCCATCTATCTGCCATCTTTGGAGTTACTACTTCCCTATAACTCTGATCTATGACCCCCTCTGCCTCCCGAATGATCCGAAGTTCATCCAACTCCAGCTCCAGTTCCCTAACACGGTCTTGGAGGAGCTGGAGATGGGTGCACTTCCTGCAAGTGTAATCAGCAGGGACGGCCATGGCATCCCTCACCTCAAACATGTTGCAGGAGGAACATTGCACTGCCTTCACTGCCATCCCTCTAAAGCTAACTTTTACTTAAAAAAAACTGGGTCTAAAGAATACAACAAGCAAAATCCATCCCCCCACTCTCTGTCCCCCTCTCTCCCCCACTCCGTACCCCTCTCTGTCCCCCACTCTCTGTCCCCCTCTCTCTGTCCCCTCTATCTCCCCCTCTCTCTGTCCTCCTCTCTCTGTCCCCTATCTCTCTCCCCTGCTCTCTGTCCCCTCTATCTCCCCCTCTCTCTGTCCTCCTCTCTCTGTCCCCTATCTCTCTCCCCTGCTCACTGACCCCCTCTCTGTTACCCTCTCTCTGCCCCTTCTCTCTGCCCCCTCTCTGTCCCCCTCTCTCTGTGTCTCCCACTCTCTCCATCCCCACACTCTCTGCACCCCTCTCTCTGACCCCCTCTCTCCCCCCCACTCTGTACCCTCTCTGTCCCCCACTCTGTGTCCCCCTCTCTCTGTCCCCTCTATCTTCCCCTCTCTGTCCCCTCTATCTCCCCCTCTCTCTCTGTCCCCTTCTCTCTGTCCCCTCTCTCTCTTCCCCCCGCTGTCTGACCCACACTCTGTCGCCCTCTCTCTGCCCCCTCTATCTGTCCCCTCTCTCTGTCCCCCACTCTCTCCATTCCCCCACTCTCTGTCCCCCTCTCTCTGACCCCCTCTCTCTCCCACTCTGTACCCCCTCTCTGTCCCCTTCTCTCTGTTGCCCTCTCTCTGCCCACTCTCTGTCCCCCTCTCTCTGACCCCCTCTCTCTCCCACTCTGTACCCCTCTCTCTGTCCCCTTCTCTCTGTCACCATCTCTCTGTCCTCCCTTCTCTCTGTCCCCTCTCTCTCTCTCCCCCACTCTCTCTGTCCCCTCTCTCTGTCCCGTCGATCTCTCCCCCGCTCTCTGCCCCCCTCTGTCACCCTCTCCCTGCTCCCTCTCTCTCTGCCCCCTCTCTCTCTGTCCCCCCTCTCTCTCTCTGTCCCCCACTCTCTCCATCCCCCACTCTCTGCCCCCCACTCTCTGACCCCCCTCTCTCCCCCCAACTCTGCACCCCTCTCTCTGTCTCCCTCTATATCCCCTCTCTCTGTGCCCCTCTCTCTGTCACCCTCTCTCTGCCCCTTCACCCTCCCACCCGCCTCTCTCTTCTCCCTTCTCACTGTCCCCCTCTCTCTCTGTCCCCCTCTATCTTCCCCACACTCTGCCCCCCTCTCTCTCTGCCCTCCTCTGTCTCTGTCCCCCTCTCTCTCTGTCACCCTCTCTCTGTCGCCATCTCTCTGTCCCCCACTCTCTCTGTCCCCCTCTCTCTCTGACCCCCTCTCTCCCTGACCCCCCTCTATCTCCCCCACTCTCGGTGCCCCTCTCTCTGTCGCCCTCTCTCTGTCGCCCTCTCTCATTATGTCCTCCCCTATTTCTCTCTCTCCCTCCCTCACCTTATCTCTCCCTTCCCTCTCTCTCTCCCTCTGTCTCTCCCTGCTCCTTCGCTCTCTCTCCATCTTCTCTCACTCTCGATCCCCCTCCCTCGGTGTCTCTCTCTCTCCCCACCTCCCTCCGTTTCTCTCTGACTCAATCTCTCTCCCTCCTGTCCTGCCCTTCGTCTCTCTCTGACACACTCTGTCTCCCTGGTCCTTCCCTCTCCCTCTAACCTAGAGACTGGGTGTTTGTGATGAAGCTGCGTGTGGGGGGTGGGGGTGAGATGATTGAGAGATGTGGGAAGTGGGGAAATTGGGGTAGAGACGGAATTGCGGGAGGGAGACAGAGACGGCAGGAGAGAGAGTGAGGGTGAGGGGGAGAGAAAAGAATGGAGGCAGGTGGATAAACTCATGTTGGGGTGTGAGAGAGAGAGGGGAGAGTGAGGCAGAAAGAATAGTGGAGGCAGGTGGAGAAACCGGAGTTGGGGGGGGGGTGTCTGAGAGGGGACCAGAGAGAGTGAAAGGGAGAGGAGGTGAGACAGACACAGTGTGCAGAGAGAGAGAGAGAGGGAGAGAATTGAGGAGGAAGAGTGGGGGAGAGGAAATGGGGAGGCCAGGTTGGAGTGGGGGGGGACAGAGGGAGTTAAACCCAGCTCCTGAGCTCAGGGCGCGGTGCCCTCCCCTTCCATGAGGACCAGGACTTGGGGCTGAGTCTGTCTCTCTCCAGCTCAGCTTCTCCAACACAAAGACACACACCAACATTGGTCACTCTGCTGCTCAGCACGCTTTAATCAATATTTTTATTGGTCACAAATGGAAGTGATGGATACGGTCAGTGGGATGGTGCCTTTTCTCACTGGCCCCTGAGTTGTGAGAAACATTGAAATGTTTCCCTGTAACATCCCTGTGGGATAAGGATGGACAACCCAGCGCTACCCTCAGTCTGTTACCATAGCGACAGGCTGCTCCATCGCTGAAACACTGAACTGAAATGAGAAAATCCCGGATGGATTGATTAATGCGGGAATTTGATTGGTGGATGGATTTGGGTGAAGGGATATTTCAGCACATTCTTCAGCTGCTGCCTGAACTTAGTCTGGGTCACGGCATAAATCGCGGTGTTTGTGCAGCAACTGAGGAGCTGCAGCATGAAGCCCAATTCCTGCACAAAGTAATGGAGATACACAGGGGTGTCCACAATCCAATACATCCGGTTCCATATAGAATACAGCATTAACGTTGACCATAACAAGATGAAATTGGCCGAGATGACAAACAGTAAAATGATGGATTTTTTTCGGTTTCTCATTTCTGTGTCAGACTGAGCTTCCCCATTGGTGTGATCGCGGAGTCTCCTGCGGGCTCTGCTGGTCACTACAATGTGTCTGACGGTGAGAACATTGAGCAGCAGAACCAGGAGAAATGGGACACACGGGGTTAGAATGTGGTGGAGGAACTCGATTGTGACCCAGACACTGGAGAGTCGAACAGCGATTGTTACATCACAAAACCAGGGGACGTTCTCCAGCCAATACCGAGTCGTGAACATAAAATACCAGGAAATGTCCTTTAAACAGCTCAGCACAGTCACTGCTCCCAGAACCACAGCCGCCGTCTTCTCACTGCAATATTTACTTTTCAGCTTCTGGCAACAAATGGCCACAAACCGATCAAAGGTGAAAGTGACGGTGAACCAGACAGAGCAGTCAGTGGCTGCATAAAGCAGGACGGCGTGGATATTACACACCGGGACGGAATCCCTCAGGAAATAAAACTGTTCCCGATAAACAATGGGAATGTGTCTCAGGATCAGGTCGAGGATAATGACCAGGAGATCCGCCACTGCCATGGCCCCCAGGTAACGTCTGACACATGGAGACAATCCACAATCTTTATAAAGCAGGACGTAGATGGTCACTCCGTTAACTGTGAGGAAGGAAAACAAACCCATTATCCATCAGCCTGGAGGCAAAGGGACCCGTTTGATCGGGGACACAGTGAGATTTCCAAATGTGTCCCTGTATTCAGGGATTTATTAAAATAAATGGAGCTGGAATAACTTATGGGAAGATCTGAATTACTGACAAAAATGTGACATAAACCACAAGAAACCCTTCCTCCCCAATCACACAGAGACACATCCATAAGGACTGATGGTTTCTAGAACATTCCCACACACTCGATCACTCGAGAGCAGACACAGGTCACTCCTTCCCAGTTCCTAATACGGAGGGTGGGAACGTTGCTGTCCTGAAGGATTCTGTCCCAGTTTACTGAAGACACACGGAATTTGGGAATTCCTGTATTTTGAACTAAATTGTGGTCGATCCTGTGTCGGGAAGAAATGTCAACGCAGGGAAAACGTATTCCCCCCTTTAACTGCCTGAGGGGTCTTCGGAACAGTGTCTCCTTCTCCCTGGAACGGGATCTCTTCCCTCGGGATCTTATCGTTTGTTCAATTCACTGACGTCCGGCCGTTCACAAACAACGTCAGGGACAGAATGTTCCGGGGAATGGCAGTTATAGAATGTCAGGGACAGAACGTTCCAGGAACTGGCAGTTATAGAATGTCGGGGATAGAGCGTTCCGGGGAATGTCAGTTGTAGAATGTGAGGGACAGAACGTTCCGGGGAATGTCAGTTATAGAATGTCGGGGACAGAACGTTCCGGGGAATGTCGGTTATAGAATGTCAGGGACAGAACGTTCCGGGGACTGGCAGTTATAGAATGTCAGGGACAGACCGTTCCGGGGAATGTCAGTTATAGAATGTCAGGGACAGAACGTTCCGGGGAATGTCAGTTATAGAATGTTGGGGACAGAACGTTCCGGGGAATGTCAGTTATAGAATGTCAGGGACAGAACGTTCCAGGGAATGTCAGTTATAGAATGTCGGGGACAGAACGTTCCGGGGAATGTCAGTTATAGAATGTTGGGGACAGAACGTTCCGGGACTGTCAGTTATAGAATGTCAGGGACAGAACGTTCCGGGGAATGTCTGTTATAGAATGTCGGGGACAGAACGTTCCGGAGAATGTCAGTTATAGAATGTCAGGGACAGAACGTTCCGGGGAATGTCAGTTATAGAATGTTGGGGACAGAACGTTCCGGGGAATGTCGGTTATAGAATGTCGGGGACAGAACGTTCCGGGGAAACCTTTGACCTGTCCATCACCTTTCCCCCCTAACCACCCCACCAACATGATGCCTGGACACACTGTAACATTAATGGGGTGAGAGACGGAGGGTCCAATCACAGGAATGGGAACTAAAGGCATTGCCAGATCAGCTGAAATGGTGAGATATACCACATTCTCAATCCACCTCCCAGAACCAGCCCAGACACCATACACCCAGAGGGGACAGATCTGTTCACCGTGGAACACTGTGCAGACCAGGCCAGTGTCCTGCTCAGTACAACCCAGCAATCTGTCCAGATTCATCCATTGCACTGGTCAATACAACGCAGCAATCTGTCCAGAGTGGAACACTGCGCAGATCAGATCAGGGCATTGGTCTTTAAACCCAGACCATATGTCTGTCCAGGGCAGTGAGCTGTGCAGATCACAGCAGTGCATTATCTATAAACCTCAACCAGATAGTCTGACCAGCACAGTGATCTGTGCAGTGGTCACCCGTGAATTAATCTGTAAACCACGAGCAGTTACCCTCCCAATATGTAAGACTGTGTGCACCACCCCAGTACATTGATCTGTAACCAGGAGCAGTTACCCTCCCAGCATGTAAAGCTGTGTACTTCGCCCCAGTGCATTGCTCAGTAACACTGTGATAAATCACTGCCCAGCGTGGGGAAACTTGCAGCCCATGCTGGAAGTGACGGGATGGGTAGCTCCCATCCATTTCCAGCTCCATCTCTTCATCGTGCCATGACAAGGGGGTGCTATGGGTGTGAACATCACTGCCAGAGAGAGATGGCGGGCGAATCACTTTAAATCTCACCACATGCGATGCGTTTGGGGTATAGACAGAGAGGGGGAGACTGAGAGAAAGTGTCATGGAAGGATGTGTTCCCAGGTTTCAGAATGCTGAAGTGTAGACACTTCGATAACATCCTGTAACATGAGCCTGTCTTTCCAGGAAAGATGGGAAAAAGGGATATTGGTGTGAGGTCAGATGAGCATTTGTTCTGCATCTTTGTAACTGGAATTAGTTTCAACCGAATCTATGACTCATTGGGCAGATTCTAACAATAATTTCTCTTTGTTTGATTTTCCTTGAGTGTGACAGAGGGATTGTCCACACGAGGCTGAGCTAGTTTCCTGGTGCTATCGTATCGTACTCACCTCATTAACTGCCCACCCCACCCCATGGTGTCCCTCTCATTCAATACCAGCCCGATTCTCCCACCCATTATGGCCGCAGTAACTCACCATCGCCCGGATGCCCCTGGATATTCTCTGATCCCTGGCATTGGTGCCATCTTTAAAAGGCCAATGGGCACATATTGACCTTTCTCCGTTTGGAGTTGCCCTTCACAGTTTACTCCGAGCATGGCAGGTATTGGGCAATTACACCACGGTTTGTCGACATGGACACGGAGTTCCTGGCGGAGGGCCTAGTACAGAGGGGGCCATTCTCTTCCTAGAGTGGGGGGCACACCACCAGACCCACCGAGCATGGTCTGAGCTCCCCACCCAGCTCAGTGCACTATCTGCGGTCTGAGGAAATGTCCAGCAATGCAGGACAAGCATCAATAACCTTCTCTGCTCTATCAGGATAAGGGTCACCGTATTCTCTCTGCTCCCTCACACTCACTTTATACCTGTTATGCCACCAACCCTCGAACTAGGTTCCTGCTCCACCACTCTCACTGCTGCATGCAGCACCTTCTCTCTCTCTCTCTGTCTCCATCCACTTTACCCCCTGCATAGATACAACACTGTGGACTAACTCCCTTCGGACACCCCACCATACCTCCCCCAACCCCCACCTACACCAGCACTAACAGCAGGGCCTCCCACTCCCTCCCTCCCTTCCTCCATTCGAAGAGAAACAGCCTGGAATAGCACAGGAAGGGCCAAGCCGGGCGGTGGAGTGCCCGATATCCGTTCCCTCACCCCCCTCCCCCCGCCATGTGGGAGGACCCTGGTACGAGCCGGAGAGCACTGGGATGCCTCACGTGGAGATTCTGAAACATCCACGTCCCACTGACCGAGTAAGGAGCAATGTTCAGTGAAGGGCAATTCTCACTTTAAACCCACTGGCAGCTCCGTTTCCCCCCGGCACAACTTAGAAGACGTGGCCCTGATGCCATCTCCCTTTTGTGTTGAGCGGGTACAAATGGAATCCCCACGGTCTCGGTGGGCAGGAGGGTGGGCTCACAACGCATCGTCACCACCACTTCCCAGGAAGGGAGCATGGAGACTCCCTCCTACACCTCCCCCTGTAAACAGCTCAGATACTGAAACTAATCTGTGATAGTTACTGCTCTCCCCACTTGTCCTGACATCTTCAACAATCTGTGCTCATATACACGCAGCGCTCTCTGCTCCTGCAGCTCCATTGTAATGGCACAGCCTGTTTTAAACTGTCTTTCATTGTCTTTCCTACCGAAGTGTATCACCTCACACTGCTCTGCACTGATCCCCATCTGCCTTAAACCTGAACACTACACCAACGTGTGACTGTCCTGTTAGAGTTCCACACTGTCCTCCATAGACTTCAGAGTTCTTCCAGGTTCGGTGCCATCTACAAACATTGAGATTGTCATAGCGTCACAGTCCCCATGTAACAACTGAAATTCTGCCCCACACACACGAGTGTGAGCAAGTGAAATACTGATATATTCCTATGGACAGAGTCGACATGCTGTCAATGGAGCAACAAAAAATCCTGCACACACCAAACGGAGCAAATGAATTATTGACAAACCAGAGAGCAAAAGAAATCCAGATAGGTTCCATTTATCGATATTCATCAGGGTATAATGTGATGAAGTTGAAAGCGTGTACTGTACCTTGAAGCGAGGGTGAATGCTGTTCTGAACTGACAGCTTACAAGCACCTGTGATATGAGAGGATGGCAGACCCAGAAACAGTATATTGCTATCGAGCTGGAGTCGGGTAATAAGTAGTTAAGAGAAAGAGGGTCCCAGAGTTGTGAATAGTTAATGTAAAATGTTCACTTTCAGAGTCAAAAAAATAAATTGATGTTTTTATTTAAACAGTAGAATTTGGCAGACCTGTCCCTCATATTTTAACAGTTTACAAAGCAAATTGAGCATTTCTTTATGTTTAGTTTAAATTACCAGATGAGCTCAATGTTGTGTCCTAACAATTGCTGTGCGTGTATCTGTGTGTCTCTGGGTGGGGCAGGTCTGGCAGTCTCTGTGGGGCTTAAAGTGATGCAATGCCACCCTCTGCTGGCCTCGTCACGCCACTGCACAGGCATTGGCAGAGGGTGAAAACTAACAGGGATTCATTCAGAGATGGGGAGGGAGAGGGCAGCTGCTCACAGCACCATCCAAACTGATGTCTTATCCAAGTACTGATCGAAATGTCCTTTAAACGTTGTAGCTGTCCCTGCTTTCACCACTTCCTCTGGAAGTTCATTCCACACACATGCCAGCTTCTGTCTAAAATATTTACCTCTCGTGACTTTTGTAAATCTTTTTCCTCGCACCTTAAAATATCCCTCAGTTTTGAATCCCCAACTCTAGGGAAAAGACATCAGCCCTTCAGCTTATCTGTACCCCTCATTATTTTATAAACCTCTGTAAAGTTACCCCTTAGTCTCATACTCTCCAGTGAAATGAGTCCCAGCCGACCCAGCCTCTCCTTATAGCTCACTCCCTCCTTTCCCAGCAACATACAGATTAATCTGTTCTCAACCCTCTCCAGCTTAATAATATCAACGTCAGTAATATCAAAGTGAACAGTCAAGGTGTTTTCTAAGGGTACGGGAAGTCCAAAACTAGAGGGCATAGGCTTAAGGTGAGAGGTGAAACATTTAAGAGTGACCTAAGGGGCAGCTTTTTCACCCAGAGGGTGGTGTCCCTTTGGAATGAGTGGGCAGGGTGACCAGACTGGACACAGTATTCCAGAAGAGGTCTCAACAATATCCTGTACAACCACAACATGACGTCCCAATTCTGATACTCAAAGGTCTGACCAATGAAGACAAGTGTGTTAAACACCTTCTTAACCACACTATCTATATGAGATGCAAATTTTAAAGAATTATACCTGACAGCTAGGTCTCTGTCCTACAACACTGCCAAAGGCTCTGCTTTTAATTGTATAGGTCCTGCTGTTGTTTGATTTACCAAATCCAATACCTCGCATTAATCCAAACTACACTCCATCTGCCACCCCTCAGCCCAGTGAGTGATATTACTGCCACTTCACCCTCCCTCTTCAATTTTAAAATGCCCAACCCTCTCCAGGATGCCTGCACACTCCGGCCTTGATTTTCACAAAGACCCTGAGCTTGGTTTGCCTTGTGTGGTTAGGGCGAGGAGAGAGAGATTGCTGACACAGTCAGTGGGGAGGAGAGGCTGGACAGTAATCAGCGGCCTGGTGTCATTTCATTTTAGGAAGAGGGCAGTCGCACGTTAGAGGTGGGTAAGGGTGATCGGTGTGTTGTGACCAGAAGTAAAGCTCTTCCTTCGTCTCTGGTGTTCAGTAATAAATATCTATTTGAGACGCTTCATTGGGCAGATTGTGTCAGCACGATTTCTTTTTCTCATATTGCAGACCACAGATAATAGCAATTAAAATGTTTATAGTTAATTTCGATGGCACAGCACATACACTCAATATCCTTCAGTTGAGACAAATGTCTTGCATTTGTTTAATAATGCAAAGTGTTGTTTGTAATTCAGTAATGGTAACCTGATTATAATAAATCCACACCAAGCTGAAAGATGGGCACTAAAATATGAACCAAAATCTGGGTATGGTAGTGTAGTGGGTAGTGTCCCTGTCTCTGAGCAAGAGCTCTGGATTTGATTCCAATTCCTGAAATTGTGTGGTAGTGTTCCTAGGTCTGGAATAGAAGGCCTGGATTCAAGTCCTGCCTGTTGCAGAGGTATGTCCCAGCATGTCTGAACAGACTGATGAACAAACCACAGAGGAGAATACTGTTACAACTTTATGGGTATTGCAGAGTGATGCTAGTATCCCAACCTCATTGCACAAAGGTCTAGGTGTAAAGCTCACAGAAGTGCCTCATGATTCTTCTGAACAAACTGAATAAAATGGACTTAGAATTGTGACTTGATGGAGAAGGAAGAGGTGTCAGTATTGAATTTCAGAATTTAGGCCCAGGATGACTGAAAGTACAGCCATTCGTGTTGATTGGGGCCATATTTCGCAGCAGTAACGGTTTATAAAATCAGAATGGTCATGAATAGGGTGAGTAGTCAGGGTTTTTCCCAGGTTAGGGGCGTCTAAAACTAGAGGGCATTGGTTGACAGTGAAAGGGGAACGTTTTTGAAAAGGCCTAAGGGGCACCTTTTCACGCAGAGGTTGGTGTGTGTATGGAATGAACTGCCAGAGGAAGTGGTGGAGGCTGGTACAAATACAGCATGTAAAAGGCATCTGGATGCTGACAGACCTGCAAAGCTTTTCCAGCAATTTATGCATTTCTTTAAAAATGCATGCATTTTAACTTAGGGATTCTGAATAAATTAAACATTTCAGTTTTTTAATGACGTGGGGCTATGTAAACATATTTCAAATCGGCCGAGACCATTTTCTGCGAAGGGTATGGCTCTGTGTATGACAGCAGCAATGATGCAACAACATGGAATAGGGAATGTGATGGAGACATAGTTTGGACCATGTACAAGGAGACCTCACATGGTCCAGTTTGGGAGAGGATGACATTATTGTGTGACTCAGCTCAGAGAGGGAGAAAATGTAATCTGTCCGAGAAAGAACGGCCTATTGTACTCTCTCTCCTTCATTGTTCCTCATCACAGCAATGTGTGCAAGCTAAAACGAATTCTACAGTCATCGTTACCATTCTTATTGGAATAGAATCCCTGCAGTGTTGAAACAAGCCCTTCGGCCCAACAAATCCATACCAACCTTCCCAACACATTCCCCTATATTTACCCCTGACTAATGCACCTAACCTAGAAACCCTTGAAAACTACAGACAATTTGGCATGATCAATCCATCTAACCTACACAGTTTGAGCTGTGGTAGGAAACGGGATCACCCATTAGAAGCTCACACAGACAAGGGGAGAATGTGCAAACTTCACACAGACAGTCACCCAAGGTTGGAATCGAACCCAAGCCCCTGGTGCTGTGAGGCAGCAATGCTAACCACAGTGCTACCCTTTGGGTGCTCCCTGACCAGCATCCATTGGAATCTACTCACTGCCTAAAGCAAATGGAATTCAGCCAAATCCAACTCTCCCAGGATGGAATCCCATTGCTAGCAGCTGTGTGAGTACAATATCTTCAGAAGCAGAATGATGTTTTGGAAAATCTTGCAATTTTTCCTTTTGTCATGAGTTACAATAATATCTGGTCAAAGTTCTTTCAAGTTAAAGTTGCAGAGATTTTGTTTATGTGTGTGTGTGTGTGTGTCAGTGTTTTTAGAAAAGGAAATATTGATTATATATTTTCAACACCCAAACATGCATCTTTCCATCATAGTTTGAGTAACATTGCTCTGGATCATAAACGTGCTATTTGAGTAGATTACAGAAACTAGCCAGACTTGTTCCTAAAATTGACCCTGACCCAGTCTGAGACCGATATGATCGGCCATGACACCAACCTGGTTACATTTAACATCTGTTGTGAGCAGTGCTGGAGTGGGACGAGAAAAGCAAACAGTGACCCAAAAAGCCGGGGAACTATAGACCGGTGAGCCTGATGTCAGTGGTGGGTAAGTTGTTGGAGGGGATTCTGAGGGATAGCATTTACATACATTTGGTAAGGCAAGGGCTAATCAGAGTACACAGCGTAGCTTTCTGCATGGGAAATCATGTCTCATTAATTTGGTTAAGAGGTAACAAAGAAGATTGATGAAGGCAGTTTGGGTGACATTGTCTATATGGACCTCAGCAAGTTGTTCATTTAAAGAACAAAGAGCAAAGAAAATTTACAGCCCAGGAACAGGCCCTTCAGCCCTCCAAGCCTGAGCCGATCCAAATGTACTGTCTAAATCTGTTGGACAATTCCTAAGGATCTGATCCCTCTGCTCACTACTTACTCATGCATCTGTCCAGACGCATCTTAAATGAATCGACAGTGCCTGCCTCTACCACCTCTGCTGGCAACGCGTTCCAAATGCCCACCACCCTCTGTGTGAAGTGCTTACCGCGTGTATCCCCCTTAAACATTCCACCTCTCACTTTGAAAGCACGATCTCTCGTGACTGAATCCTTCAACCTGGGAAACAGCTTGTCTCTATCCACCCTGGCTATACACTTCATGATTTTGTAAACCTCAATCAGGTCCCCCCTCAATCTCCTTTTTCTCGTGAAAATAAGCCTAGCCTACTCAATCTGTCTTCATAGCTAGTATTTCATTCTGATTGGTAGACAAATGAGTAAGGTTCGGTCACATGGGATACAGAAGAAGCTAGTTACAATTGGCTTGAAGGAAGAGGGATATTTTTCAGACTGGAGGCTTGTGAGCAGCAGTGTGCTGTAAGAATCCGTACTGACTTCACTGCATTTCATCATTTAGGTAAAGGATTTAGTTATGAATATTGATGACAGAGTAAGTTTGCAGATTATATCAGAATGGTGGTTTAGTAGATTATCTCAGAGTACAACGATACCATAAATAGATGGGACAAAGGGGCAAGGAGTGACAGATGAAGTTTAATTTAGATAAATACGAGGTTTTGCATTTTTGGAAGGCAAATCAGGGCAGACATTATATACTTCAAGGTCAGGTCCTGGGGCGTGTTGTGAAACAAAGGGACATAGGGCGGCAGGTGCATTGTTCCTTGAAAGTGGAGTCGCAGGTAGACAGTGTGGTGCAGAACACATTTGGCACATTTGCCGTAATCAGTCAGAGCATTGAGCATAGGAGTTGTGGTGGTATGTTGCATCTGTACACGATGTTGGTGAGGCCACTTTAAGAATACTGCGTACAACTCGGTTTTCTGCAGAAATGACTTACACAGATGTTCCAGGACTGGAGGTTTGACTGAAGGGAGAGGCTATTTCCGTTGAGGTGTGTCCCCCCGGAGTGTCAGAGGTTGAGGGGTAACATTACAGATGTTTATAAAACCAGCAGGGGCATGGATATTCTGAACAGCCACGTTCTGCTCCCCAGGATAAGGGAGTCCAGAAGAAGAGGGCATAGGTTGGAGGCGAGAGGGATTGATTTAGAAGAGACCTGAAAATAAATGTTTCACACAGAGAGTGATGTGTGTACAGAAAGTGCTGTTAGGGGAAGTGCTGAAGGCGGTTACAATCACACATTTAAAAAGTATCTGAAGGAGGAGGGATATTGGCCAATTGCTGGCAAATGGGACTGGATCAGATTTGATATCTGATCGGAGTGAACAGATTGGACTAACGGGTCTGTTTCCGTTCTGCATGACGCTCTTACTCTATAAGAGGGATGATGAAAAATTCTGAAAGGACCTTTCAAGTCGGAAATCTCTTCACTGGAAGTTTATCGTGCCTCTATGTTCACATTGATTGAAAGATGCGTTAGGTAAATATTTGGTAGAGAAGTGAATAACAGATAATGGTATATAGACAAAAAATTAGGCCCCAACCTGATCAGCCACAATTTTAGTGCCTGGTGGAGAAGGCTCAAAATGTCTAATGACCCTCTCCTGCTCCTCAGTCCCATGTTCCTGTGTTCCATTCAGCCCCTCAAACCTGCTAGACAGGAGCAGTTGGAGGCCACTTACTCCTATAACCTGTTGCACAGAAACAGAGGAGACCATTTTGCCCTTGAAGACTGCCCCACATGTTTCGAGGTGATTTGGGAAATATAATTGGAAAACCCAGGCACGGGTATGAAAGAGGCCGCTCATCTCTCTTTACAGAGCTTCCCCTCTCTGCAACTTGTGCTTCATTTGTTGGTCATGTTGTAGACCCAGATTCACTGTGAATACAGCCGCCATACCTCACTCAGCGATGGCTCACAAAATCCTCTGGTCTCCCTGTCTGCAATATTCAAAACCATAACATTCAGGAAAATAACACCCACTAACTTTCCAATAACAGAATGGGCGAAGATCAGATACAGGGGCAGGTCGTTCACTCCCCAAGCCTGCCTTGCCCTTCACTAAGATCATGCCTGATCTGCTCTTGGTCTCAAATCCTCTTCCATACCCAATTCTTCATAGCCCTCACCTCTCTGACAGGTCAATATCCAGTACCTCCTCTTCAAATACTTTCAGTCATCTAACTCCCCGAACACGCTTGAGACGAGAAATCCTGGCATTCAATCCCATCTGTTTGAAGAAAACACTTGCTGCTCCTATATCATGGCCTATTGATATGAACAAAAGAGGTTGAGACAAGGGTTCAGGTACAAAATGACTGGCCCTGATACCAAGGCAATGGTTGCCTTCTGTTGACATCAAGGAGCTTAACAAAAGTGGACTTAATGGGAATCAGAGTAAACTCTCCAGTGTTTGGAGTCAAACATGGCACAAAGGAAGATGTTCATCATCTCAGTCCTGGGTCAGCTCTGTGGGAGATCCTCAGGGTAGGTTCCACTACACAAACAGCTTCAGCTGCTTCATCAGTGTCTCCCCGCCCCCACCCTCCCCACCATAAGATCAGAAGTGGGGATGGTCACTGAAGATTCCACAATGTTCGGAACATTTTGTTGCCCGTCAGCTCCTGAACTGGTCTGTGTCCATGAGCAGCAAGACCCAGACTCCATTGAGACTTGTGCTGTTAACGTGTCTGTAACATTTGTGTGACAGCACTGCCTGACACTGCACATTGCCACAGTGAAATAGAGTTCATTCAGCAACTCACGCTGGTTTCACAGGAATATGAGGAAGCCATTCAGCCCATTGACATTATTGGAGAAGAACAGGGATAACCCATTCAGTGCCTCCAGCCTATTACTCAGGAAGAGAAGGAGTCTAGTGTGATGGACCACACAAGAGCCCCTCGACAATATTTGAAGGCGGTAGCGTAGATTCTAATGTTTTCTTATTTTAAAGGGAATGTAAAGGGTCTGTTCCAGATGCAATGTGAATGGTCAAACTACTCGCTGTGAAGCTAAACACTATTTATTTAAACATGAAAGATAAAATGAAAGCAAAGAAAGAGGAAATTAGAATAACTTAATTCTATTGGACAAGTTAACAGAATAATTGATCGTGGAGCTATTAGTAATGAACTGGCCCGATACACGAAAATCCCATAAACACAGCCCTTGGCAAAACTGAGTATTCAGTCACAGATTGCCACAAACTCAAAGATCCTAATCTGTGAGAGCTGGCCACATCCATTCAGGCTGCACTAAAATAAACCCAAGGCCTCCCTCGCTGTTTACTCAGTGGTCTTAACTAACCAGCTTGTTAATGATCATTCAATCTCTCTCTTCAAAGAAACCAGGACAAAATAATTCTTAAAGCTGCAGCATCATCACACTTGTCAGTACATCGACCTATTAAACAGGAACCAGGGCTAACCAGTCAGGCCCTTGGCCCTGTCGAATTGAACAAGGAAGAAGTCATTCAGTCCCTTGAGTCAATTACACAGAAACAGAACGAGGCCATTCAGCCCCTTGAGTTACTTACACATGAACAAGAGGAGGCCTTTCAGCCCGTTGAGCCACTTATACAAGAACAGTAGGAGGCTGTTCAGTCAGTTGAGCCACTTATACAGGAACAGTAGGAGGCCATTCCCACCTCAATGCACTTACACAGTGGCAGAATGAGTTAATTGATGCTGATCCTCATGAATGGCTTATGCCCGAAATGTCGATTGTCCTGCTGTGCCTTTCCAGCAATTGATGCTCTACTCTGATCTCCAGCATGGGCAGCCCTCACTGTCTCCTAATAGATGCTCTAACATGATGAACAGTTGGAGCTGAGGCTGCACAGACAGGCTGCTCCATGTTGTTCCTCTTGGCTCCATTGCTCATGACACACACGTGGGACTTTAACATGGTTTTCTCGCCATGAGGAGTGTGGAGGGAAGCCATATGTCTTGTGTGAAGTCTCAAGAAGTCACCTTTCATTTCCGAGAAGACAGCCTGCTGTTCTTTATGCAGGCCGGAAGCTAGTGGGAATGGCTACCTGTTTCAGATGGAAGGTATTGTGGCTGCTGTTGGGGATTGTGAGCAACCTGACGTTCAGTACGGGCTCACACACCGACTGCACAATAACGTGGGGAGAGTTAGTAAAAGCATATAGACTATTAGGAAAGTCACATTAGACTGATGAATGGACTCACTAAGTTCAAATAATGCTGATATTATTCATGTTGATCTTGTCTAGTGCACGTCCAGTTCCGTGTAACTTGTGTGCCTTACTCTGTCCAAGTCTATGTCCACTCTATGATCTGTCTGGCCATGCTTACGATGACCTGTATCCACTGCTCATAAATAAAGTGTTTCCCTGTACTGAGGTACACTTGGCAATAAATCAAACCAATCAATCCTGGGTAAAGTATGGAATTTCTCACCCTATCAATGTCTCATTTGCAAATAAGTGATTGCTGCCACTCCTCGTGTTTCAGCGTCACCATTTCTTCATCCCTTACATCTCTACAGGTTAAACACTTAGCTTCTTCATTCTATCCTCATGTTACCATCACCCGTGTCTGTGGTAAGGAGATCATTCCTTACAAAGGAGATCAAATCTGTAGAGATTGCCCCAAATGCTCTCTCAGCATGGCTCTAAAACTGCAGGAAGATGGCTTTACTTATGTTCTCGAATCATCATAAAATGAAGGACAGCATACCATTGACTGTACCCATTACCTACACAGGGTTTGATTCGGAGCAGTCAGCATAGATTTGTGAGTGGGAGATCATGCTTCCCAAATTTGTTCGAGTTCTTTGATGAAGTGACCAGGAAGGTTGATGAGGGCAGAGGGGCAGATATAGTCTCTATGGATTTCAGCAAGGCCTTTGATAAGGTCCCACACGGCAGGATGCTCTGGAAGTTTCCATCACGTGGAATGCTGGGGGAACTGGCCAATTGGATACACAGTTGGTTTGATGGTAGAAAGCAGAGGGTTTAGTGGAAGGATGTTTGTCAGACTGGAGGCTGGGTCCATTGTTGTTTGTTATCTATGAATTCGTTGTGAATGTACAAGTTATGATTAGTAAGTTTGCAGATGACACTAAAGTAAATGGGAGCATGTTCAGTGAGGACGTTTATCAGAAATTGCAGCAGGACCTCACTCAGGTGGGGAAGTGGGCCGAGAAATGGCAAATGGAATTTAATATAGATGCGTGATGTCTTACATTTTGGGAACTCAAAGCAAGGGAGGAGTTTCATGGTGAATGGGAGGATCTTCAACGGTGTAGTGGGCAGAGAGACCTTGGGGTTCAGGTGCACGGTTCTCTGAGAGTGGAGCCACAGGTAGACAGGGCAGTGAAGAAGGCATTTGGCACATTGGCCTTCATCAGGCAGGACATGGAGTACAGAAGTTGGGAATTTATGTTGCAGTTACACAGGACTTTGGTAAGGCCGCACTTGGAGTATTGTGTTCAGTTTTGTCACCTTGTTATGGGGAGGACGCTATTAAATTAGAAAGAGTGCAGAAGAAATTTTCAAGGATGTTACCAGGACCCAATCGTCTGAGCTATAGGGAGCGGTTGGACAAGCTCGGACCTTTTCTTTAGCATGTAGGAGACTGAGGGAGTCCTTATAGAGCTGAATAAGATCACGATGGTAGGGTTAATGCTCTCAGTCTTTTTCCAAGGTTTAGAGAATCGAGAACGAGAGACGATCAGTTTAAGGTTAAAGGGGAAGGATTAAAAGGGAATCTGAGAGACCACTTATTTACATAAATGGCTGGTGTATGGATGAGCTGCCAGCAGATGTGGTTGGGGGGTAAATTAACAACATTTCAAACGCATTTGGATAAATATGTGAATAAGAATGGACTGGAAGGATATGGGCCAACTGCAGGGAATTGGGGTTAGCGTGGATGGACATTTACAAGGTGGAGTCGAATTCTTCTGTTAATTAAAAACAAACTCCCAGAAAAGCTCACCTCACCTCGTAATCTGTTAAAATATGATCGACACAGATCTCCTACATTCCACGTTTTATACAAAAATTAATAAGTTAGTATCTTAACTTTAAAAGTGAACACTAAACAACAACTATTCACAAATACAAGCCCCTCTTTTCTTAGCTACTTACTATCTGACTCAGTCTCTGTAAAAATATTCTGTTCCAACAGCCCACATATTAAACATTACAATCTCAAGACCACACAGAATCCATCTTCCCCGCTGTGTTCACTCTTCCAGCTGCTGATCTCCCTGGGTCATTTTTTATTGCAAGTCGGTTTGACATGAACATGTATCTTTGAAAGAGAGTGCTTGAGATGGCCAGTTAGCACTCCTGCTCTACAGCAGTTACTCTGTTGTTGGATGGCAGTGGCTCTCCCTCTAGTGTTCAAATGCTGGGTTTATATACTCCCCATGATACAACAATTCTCATAATTTGATTGCTTTCCAGGTGTCTAAACAATAATATTCAAATTCCGTTGGCTTCTGGTATCCTGACCATTATTTAAACGCTTTGGTTGTATTTGAATTGTTGTCAAAACAGCAACCAAAACTCAGGTATCCATTTCACAGCTAACTGTGACATATGGAACAATCTGACATTTAGCTGGCATCTGTGCTGTACTTTCTATTCAACAAAACCCGTTCTGTCTTAAAGTGAGCTGACATGCTTTCTGCTTCATAAGACCTCCCTCCTTCAGAAAAAAAACATCAGAATGAAAAGATGGCTTCGTTTCTTTTCTTCTAATTCTTAATCCCATTATTATGAAATACAAAAGTATTAATCTCAGTTATATCAATCATATTAATCTTACACACCTATATAAACTGGAATAAGTCAAATCTTATCTAAACTTTTACCTTTAAATCCACGATAACACATCTGCTATCACATTTTAGGACCCACAGCATGTACATTTTGTAAGTTTAAAGGAGGTATGATAAGACTCCAATGAAATGCTCTCATATTCTGGTCTTTAAATATTCCAAAAAACACGAGAGGTTTGTCGTTGTCCACAACCATCTCCGACAATTTATTTGTCACATAAACATTAAAATATTGTCAGGTCAGTGCGAAACTTAATCATCCTTTTTCAATAATGGAGAATGTTGTATTTTTCTTTCTGATGGATATTGCGTTTTTTCAACAAGTAGCCAATTAGCCATTCAATTCCATCATCATCTTACTGTATCAATACAACTCCAACTCTTATATCCCTAGAAGCAAATAGAATTTTGAAAGGGTTTCAAAATATTTGGTGTAGCTAAAACTGGTGCGGTGATTAATCCTGCTTTAAAATTCTCAAATGCCTCCTGGCATTGTTCTGTCCACCACAATTATGTTTCCTTCTTTACTAAGTCCATCAGTGGTGCCAATACGCTGCTGAAGTTTGGAACAAACTTCCGATCGAATCCACTCAGTTCCAAAAATCCTCTTTCTTCGAGGATAGTCGTGGAAATTCTTCAAAGCCCTTCGTCTTTGTGTTCCATGGCGTCAACCTTCCATGTCCAATGTAATGTCCCACGAACGTCACCTCTGCCTTCGCGAATTCAGTTTTCTTTAAGTTTATTACCAAGTTTGCTTCTTGTCAACATTCAACGTGCTCTGGCAGTTGTAACACGTGAGCTTTCAATCACTTGCTAAAAATCACTACATCATACAGATAAACTACACAATTTGTCCATCTGACCATAACTCTGTTCCTGAGTCCCTAAACCTGGCATTGAAGGGGATTTCTATCACTGGTGACAATACTAATACGTCATCCCCACAGGAAATCGTCAAAATTTCAGAGTTTTTGTCTGCCACGTGCTTCATTCTATGCTGTGCCCTTTAGGTGCTGTTTAGCTAACTCACCTACTCCATCAAATCTCTCCCTCACCTCATATATATAATCAGAGTGTGAGATCTCCGACTTCGGTCCTGTCAATTTATATTCAATTAATTCCAAAGGACCTCTGACTTCAAATATTAACTCAAAGGAAGTAAACTGAGTAGATTTATTTGGGGTAAATAATTTTTGTCTAATGACAAACAATTTAATGAGACACCTTCATTCCAATCATTCCGGTAATCCTGACAGTACGCTGTTAGTATGGTCTTCAGCGCCTGATGCTAACTTTCCAAGGGTGCCTGGGATTCAGGATGGGACACCCTTGCTTTGAAGTGCTGTATGCCTAAGCTATCCATGACTTCCTTAAACTATCCATGACTTCCTTGAACAGCTGAGCGGTAAAATGAGACCTTGGTCTGACTGAATCTCTCTGCGGAGCCCACAGTGAGTAAAGAAAGCCACTAACTCCTCCACCTCCCTTTTTACCTTAACACTCCATAATTTTGACGGTTGCACAATCACCTGATGAAGGAGCGTCGCTCCGAAAGCTAGTGTTCTTCCAATTAAAACTGTTGCACTATAACCTGGTGTTGTGTGACTTTTAACGTTGTACACCCCAGTCCAACACTGGCATCTCCGAATCATGACTCCATAATAGAATTGCCTCTGGGAATCTGGTAGACACATCCATGATGGCTAGCAAATATTGGTTTCCACTTTTATTTTAGATAGGGGAGCTGCACAACTAATCATAACCCACATGAAATGTTCTTCGAATGCAGGAATTGGTAACAAAGGTGCTGGCTTTAGTACTGTCTGTGACTTCCCTACCATTTAGAATGTTTGACATGTACGTCAAAGCAAAACCACGTCCGTGTGCATTCCAGGCCACTAGAAATGCCTCTGTACCTTAGCCTGAGTCTTCTGTACACCTAGGTGACCCCCTGCAGTTAGTTTATGTGCTACCCGTAACACTTTACGCTATTCCGAAAACAATGTGGTGCACTTCGGCCCATTTCCCTTCTGCACTAACCTATCGGGGTCTCCATTTTAATTTTAGCATTCTATCTTTAAGTTAATAACGTTCGACAATATATTTTGATTCCTTTTTTTTTGTGTGTGTATATATATATATCTGTTGTAAGTCCATTAGCCTTTCAGGACTAAACATCCCTGCCTGATCCTCTGCCTGATCCTCTGCCTGTTCAGGTTTTTTTCTGCACCGTGACATCAAGCAGGGTGTCAGTTCACTGAGCATCATCTCCTTTGGCTTTTTATTTTGGTTTTCCTTCCTGCTCTAATTTATGACAGTGGAATTGCAGATTAGATTACAAATTGCATTACAGTTTGGAAACAGGCGCTTCGGCCCAACAAGTCCACACCGACCCGCCGAAGCGCAACCCACCCATACCCTTACATTTACCCCTTACCTAACATTAGGGACAATTTAGTATGGCCAATTCACCTGACCTGCACATCTTTGGACTGTGGGAGGAAACCGGAGCACCTGGAGGAAACCCACGCAGACACGGGGAGAATGTGCAAACTCCACACAGACAGTTGCCTGAGGTGGGAATTGAACCCGGGTCTCTGGCACTATGAGTGCAGCAGTGCTAACCACTGTGCCACCGTGCCGCCCACAATCTTGTTATCTCCAGTCTGGAAAAATCCTGGGTATTTTTCTTTTAACTCCCCAATTCCCTTGTTTTCCTTTTGCCTTCTCCAACACAAGGAGTGCCACACCCAAATTGGATCCTGTTAAATCGTTCACAAGAACAAACTGTATTCCTGGAAATGACACTCTGTTACTCACTGTCACTGTTACTTCCCCAACCTTGATTTGGCATTCCAACCTGATGTTACACAAGGGAATGCTTAATTTCTAACCCCATTCCACAAATTGTCACGATCTTGATTAATACGTCAGAAAGAGTGAAAATACTTTCATTTCTCACTATTAGAGGCGGAGAGAAAGTCAGGGCTGCAGATGTTGGAGATGAGAGTTGAAAAGTGTGGGGTTGGAAAAGCATAGCCAACCAGGCAGCATCCGAGGGGCAGAAGAGTTGACTTTTCAGGCATAAATCCTTCTCAGGAAAGTGGGGGATGGGGTAACGGAGGGGGAAGGGGGCCGAGAAATAAATAGGAGGGTGGGGGTGGAGCTGGGTGTAAGATAGCTTGGAAGGCGATAGGTAGATGCAGGTGGGGTGTGATGGTGATAGGTCGGACAGGAGGGTGATAGGACACCTATCAGTGGGAGGACAGCTGGAACCCTCAAACTAGAACCATCATCAACGTTGACTTCACCAAATTCCAAATCTCCCCTCCACCAACCTCTCCCAGATCCAACCGTTCAACCTCGCACTGCCCTCTTGAACGGCCCTAACTGGCCAGCTTGCTTCCCACCTTCCGACTCCATCCTCCTAACCGACATATCATTATTACTCCCACCTACATCTTCTTATCGCCTTCCCAGCGACCCTCCCACAGGCCCAGCTACTACCCTCGTATTTATCTTTCAGCCCCATTGTCCCCCCACCACATTCCTGACGATGGGTTTCTGCCTGATATTCGATTGTTCTGCTTTTCGGATGCTGCCAGATCTGTTGTGCTTTTCCGGAGCCTCACTTCTCAACTATTAGAGACTGAGCAGATCCCATATCTCCCAAAATTATAACTTCTTGTCCTTCTCCCCCTGATCTTTCTGAGTAAACTTTATCTACAGAGGTGAATTCTTTATAGCGATCAAGTACTGACTCCATACCCAGCCGCTGCCTTGGCTGTATACTCTCCTGCAGCTCCTCGGCTCTACTTGGGGTCTCCTTTACCAGTTTCACTAATGCCACTGGGCTTAGCCTCTTCTACCACATCTTTCCCCAAAATGCCTTCCTTCAACGACCATCACGGTGTGTCCCAGCTTACTGCAGTGAAAACACCTTTTCCCAGTGCCCTTCTTAAACCATCGGCACTGTCATTTTATGTATTACACTGCCTTATACTGAGAACACCTGAGGCCTTTCACCTCCTTTCAACCCCTTTGGGCTTCTTTTTTCACTTGTGGTAAACTATTGTGCGCTACTGTTCGCTTTGTAATGTGTGAACTTCCCTTCTCCCAATTTCTATCCCTCATAGCATGAAAATTCTCCCGGAAGCTAAATTCCATCTCATGCCCCAATGCATATTTACCTGCCATTACTGCCGCGCTTCTCACTTCTTGAACTTTCTGTTCGTGCACATGAAATCTTACCATCTCTGGAAGTGAGTCTTTAAACTTCTCCAGCAGAATAATCTCCCTTCGAGCCTCACAGGTCTTATCTATTTTTAAGTCGAACACCCATCTATCAAAATGACTGTAGTTAATTCTTTCAAACTTAACATAAGTCTGACCAAGTTCCGTCTCAATTTTTATGAACTTCTGTCTATGTGCTTCTGGTGCCATTTCATAGCCAATCAAAATAGCCAATTTGACATTTGCATAATCTCTTGACCCCCCCATCTGACAGCGCTGCACATGCCTCACCAGCTGTGCCCACCAGCTTAGTCTGAGCTAGCATTACCCACAAGTTCACTGGGCACGTCATCTGCCGAGGTATTTTTTTCAAATGAGATAAAAAAGGTTTTGACATTTTTCTCACCAAAATATGGCAAAGTACTAACATAGTTGTATACATCCCGATGTTCTCCCTTCATCTCCATCCTGTTAATTTAACTTTCTTGTCTAATTCACAACTTCTAAATCTCAAATTCTCTCTCTCTATCTTTTTCCTCTCCTTCTCTTTTTTCTAACTCAGTTTCCGTCTCTTTCTTTATCTTCTAACTTCAGTTGCCATATTTGCAATTTAAGTTTTTTCTAACTCGATTGCACTTGTCTGTTTCTCTGATACGTCAATGTGCTTGACCAACTACATTATAATTTCAGCTTTCCTTCTGTCCCTGGTTAAACCCAATTCCAACCTATTTGCTAATTCTAATAAATGTCCTACTTCTGTCTTTCTCAACTTTCTTGGCAAATTTGGGAACCTCTTTAGTAATGTTAAGAGCCATTTCCCTCAGTTTTAATTTAAACAACCACCAGTAAACAAAATTAAACAGATCTTCCGACCGGTTTTATTTGAAGAACTAGGTCACTAATTGCAACGTGTTGGAATTTGCTGGGACATTTTGTACCCGAAATCTGTTCAAATCTACCCAAGTCCCTTATGGCAGGGCCCCGAACTGTGAAGACATCTATGTCGAGCACTTCTGTTAATTAAAACCACAAACCCAAAAAAGCTCACCTCACCTCGTAATCTGTTAATACATGAGTGACAAGGACTCCCAAATTTCACTAATAAAAGAAAAATAACAGTTTGCATGTATGCAAGTTAGCTCGCTGTGCTTGAAGGTTTGTTTCCTGACGATTCGACACTATAACTAGGTAACATCATCAGTGAGAGGCTCTGCTGAAGCGCTGGTGGTATGTCGCGCCTCTCTATTTATAGGTCTTGGGTTCTTAAGATGGGTGATGTCATTTCCAGTTCGTTTGTTTTACAAGAGAAGGTAGATAGGATCTAAATTGATGTGTTTATTGACGGACTTCTGGCCAGAATGCCATTCCTCTAAGAATGTCCTTGCGTGTCTTAGTATGTGCGTGCGTTGTCCCAATCAAAGTGGTGCCCTTCTTTGTCTGTATGTATGGAACATAGTGATAATGGGTCATGTCTTTTGGTGGCCAGTTGGTGTTCATGTATCCTGGTAACACGACAACAGGACAGTTTCAATGGCGGAAGAATTATTTTATACTCACTGTTTAATTAATGTGTTGTGCAGATATGTAACATTTTTCATACGTGCACAACACATTCTAAATGAACAACGGAGACACAGTTAACTGAAAGTGATGCATATGATGTATAAAATTTATAAAACATTAAAACATCATTTGATTCTCATCTAAAATGATATGTTCCCCTTCTCTCAACGTTCTCTCCTTTTCTGGAAATCTCCACTCCAATCTCTCATTCTTATTAGGATGTGTATTATAAATTCTTCCTTCTGGTGTCCCAGCTTATTTCAGTTAATCCCCTTTCTACCACAATTCAATATATTGGCCTGTTGGGTACTTTCTAAAGCTAGTGTCTGTCACATTATTGGAGATAAAATTTCTGGCATCAGACCCAGCATTTGAACATATTGCTCTGTTGTACATGCACTGTACAAAGGACCACAGCACACAGGAATTGCCAAAACATTGGGGGATGTTCATCTCCTTCTTTCGATGATCTCGTTTTCTCATATTTCACATTTCATCATCTATGTTGTCTCGCTCTTCCTCTCTTTGTATCTAGTTAAGACATTTACCAATTATTCCTTGCGTCCCTTCTCTTAAAGCTCCTTCTTTAGGTTTATATCTATTGCTCTCTTCTTGATGTAATGTGATTATAATTGAGCAATGTAACTACAAAGACATTTGGAAGGAGCTGGTCACAGTCAATTGGAAGGGGAACTGAGCAGGGCAGACCATGTAACAGCAAAAGCTGGAATTTCTGGGGATATTTCGGAGGATATCAGAAATTCTCCCAAAGGAGATGAAACATACTCATGGCAGGACAAGGCAACCATGAGTAATAAGGCATCAAACCAAAAGAAGAAACATACAATGTGGTGAAGATGATTGGGAATCCAGAGAATTCATTGGCTCTGAAGCTACATAAGGCTGACATCACTGACACTGCAGAGCTCTTAATCATTGTCAGGGAGAGAAACAGAGGGAAAGGCATTCACTTTAAACACAGAAGATGGTATTACTCAAGGAAAAAGATTCAAATGAATTAAACAATTGAACTAAAATGATTTAATTGGTTTTGCAGAATGTATCAGATTGAAGGCATGTCCCGGGGAGAGACCCTCAGCAGAATGAGAGTATGAAAATGGAAGTGTTACCACATCAGAAACCAGAGTAGGTCACTGAGTACATGACTGATGGGTGAATGGGTCTCGTTGTGAACTAAGGGACAGAGAGCAGAATTGCATTGCAGATATTGCAGCTCAAAACTGCGTATTTATGTAGTACTGTAGACTACAGCAGCAGGAGAAGCAGAACAGCATTCAAACACAGCCTGTAACTTTTAGCCTCGAATAATTTCCTCAGTCTGCCATTGCCATCAATACGATCTATGTTTCAGTAATGACTGTGGGTGAACATGACTGGATCAGAACCACGTGAACCTAAACCTGACGCGAACCCATTAAAGCTACCACACTTGACTAACAGATCTGATCGAAGCTGCGCAATCCTGTCACGTTCTGTCATAAATGGTGATGAATGATTAAACAAATGACTGGAGCAAAGGGATCCACAAATATCCCTATCCTCAGTAATCAAACAGCTCTGCACATCAGTGTAAAAGACCAGGATGTGGTAGCTGCATCAACCTCAGCCAGAAGTGTTGAGTTGATGAACCACCTCACCCTCGCCATGATACCCACAGAATCACAGATGCCAGTCTTCAACCAAGTCAATTTGCTGTTCGTGACATGAAGAAACAGCTGAACACAGTACGTACGAAAAAGACAATGGTCCCTGACCCCATTCCTGCAATAGGACTGAAGACTTGTGCTGCACAACAAGCCGTGTTCCTGGGGAAGCTGTTTCATTCCAGCTCCAACTCTGACATCGCCCTGGTAATGTGGAAAATTACTCAACTATGTCCAGTTCCTAAGAGGATTATAATTACAATCTGAGCAGTTACCTCCCCCTCAGACCCACCACGACAGTCAAATTGGTGGGAGTTCTTTTTGACAGAGTTATCAAACAGCACAGAAATAACCTGCTCAGTATGATTTCAGATAGGTCCCCATGTAGAGATGGTGCTGCTGTGGAAAGGTCACTGGATTACTAATCCAGACCAGGCTAATGCTCTGGCAGCTGGTGTAAGTTAAACACAATTGACAAAATATTAAGATGCAAAATCTGGTGTCCGTAAATAATGACCTTCAAGCCAATGTCGATTGTAACCACCAATTTGCTTCACAAATGTACTTTCAGAAAGTGAATCTCCCGTGCTTTCCTGGTCTGGCCTAAACGTGACTACAGACACACAGACATGTGGTAAACTTTTCAATGGTCTCTGATTCCGCCAACCACGACATTCTATTGCATCAAACTGTTCCGAGGTCTAAAGGATAAAACCGAAAGAACACCCGGGCCCAGCCTCAGTATCGGAAAAGGCAATGAGAAACACAGTCCTGTTGACCCTGCATAGATCTCCTTCCTAACATCTGAGAGCTTGTGACAACATTTACAGACTGCTCAGAAACATCGGGAATGGAGTAGGCCATACAACACATTGAGCCTTCCCCATTCCAGTTCATGTTCAAACATCTCCTCAATGCACTTTTCCTACACACTGTACACATCCCTTAATGTGTTTAACCGTGGAAACGATAAAGTAGGAAGTGCAGTAGTCCATTTGGTCTGTCGAGTTTTCTACCCAATTCAATATAATGATACCTGGCCCTTTATTTCCATATCGTTCTCCTTCTCTCCCACCATTCCTTTACTGTCTCTACGTCCGTATTTATATTCAGTGTCTTGGCTTCCAGGTTCGAGTGCATTCCCCAGGTTCACCAGACGCTGAGAGCAGACATTTATTGTCATCTCATTGCAGAATGGTCTGTCTGTACCTAATACTGTGGACCCTTGTTTTAGACACCAGAGCCTGGGGAATTATTATCCCTGCTTCCAATCCGTCTCACCCTGTCAGAGCTTTATACATCTCACTGAGATCTCCACCCATTTTCCTAAACCCCATGGAATACAGGCCCAGTCACCCCAAACTCTGCTCCCACAACAAGCCTGTCATCACAAAGATCCGTCTGGTCATCCTTCACTGCACTCCCTCAATGTCAGGTTTGTCCTTTATTAGGTACTGAGACCAAACCTGCACACAATACTGCACAGTGTTTGAGACGGGGTCTCAACAACACTCTGTACAGCTGCAGTTAGACACCCTTACTCCTGGATTCAAATCCCCCTGAAATGAAGGTCAGAACATCATTGATCTTCCTAACTGCTTTCTGTTCCTGCAATATTGCTTTCAGTGACTGGTCCACAGGGAGATCCAGATCCTTTGCAATGTTACAGCTCCCCACTTGATGGGTCTATGTACACTGGGCAGCGTGTGAATGCAATTCCCAGTTTTGACTTCTGGGTTCAGACCTCACTGCGTTGCAGGGACCTCGGACGTCTGCGCAGAAAGAAACAACAAAAAGGAGCATATGTCGCTTTTTAGATCAACATGTTCCAAACAATCCTTTTTCAAATGAAAAGCTGCCAATCTCTTGTTCCCACCAAAAGGCACACCGTCACCTCTACCCATATTGCTCTCCATCTGCCACATATTTGCCCATTCACTCCACTTGCCTTAAACACCTTAAAACTTTTTTACAACCTCCTCACCCACTCGCAATGCAATATCCTTTAGTTTTCTCAGCAGGTTGTGATATATTGTATTTGATTCCCACAACCACATTTTTAATGGATATTGTGAACAGCTGGTACCCGAGCACCGATCCCTATGATACCTCAGCAACCTTCCTCTGTTAAAAAAAATCTGTTTTTTCAATTTATTTATTTGGTGAATCTGGGTGTGACTGGCTGGGCCAGCATTTATTGCCTGTTTCTGGTTGCCCCTTGAGAAGGTGGTGGTGAGCTGCCTTGTTGAACCGCTGCAGCCCACTGTGGATTAAGTGATAGTAACACCATTGAATGCCAAGGGACAGCGGTTAGATTGTATTTTAGTGATGATGGTCACGGTGTGACAATTGTGTGACGTGAATATTACTTGCCACTTTTCAGCCTGGATACTGTCCAGATCTTGTTGCATTTGGACATGGACTGCTTCAGTATCTTAGGAGCCACAAATGTTGCTGAATATTGTGCAATCATTGGCAAACATACCCACTTATGACCTTAGAATAGAGGCAATGTCATTGATGAAGCAGCCCTGAAGATGTTTGGGCCTAGGCCACTGCCCGAGGGACTCCAACAGACTTGCCCTGGAGCTGAGTTGACTGGCCTTTATCAACCATGACCATCTTCCTACGTGTCAGGTATGATTCTAACCAGCGGGGAGTTTGCCCCTGATATCCATTGATTCCAGTTTTGTTTACGCCCCTTGATGCCACACTTGGGAGAAGACAGCCTTGTTTTAAAGGACTGTCACTCTCACCCCACCTCTGGAATTCAGCTCTTTTGTCAATGTTTAACCAAGGTAATGAGGTCAGGAGCTGAGTGGCCCTGGGGCAGCCCAAACTGGTCGTCATTGACCCGGTTATTGCTGAGCAGGTGTTGCTTGAAAGCACTGAGACCTTCCCCCACTTTCCTGATGATCGAGAGTAGACTGATGGAGTGGTAATTGGCCGGATTGGATTTGTTCTACTTTTTATATACAGGAGATACTTGGGGTAATTTTCCACGTAATCGGGGAAATGTAATTGTAACGGTATTGGAACAGCTTGGTGAGGGCAGTGACAAGATCTGGAGAACAACTTTTCAGTATTATTGACAGAATGTTGTCAGAGTATGTACCCTCTGGTTATCCAGTATCTCCAACTGAATCTGAATATCGCGTGGAGTGAATCGAATTGGCTGATGGCTGGTAACTGAATCGCTGAGGACCACTGGAGGAGGCTGAGGTGCATCATCCACTCAGCACTTCTGACTGAAGATTGTTGTGAATGCACCAGCCTAATCTTATACACTGAGGTGCTGGGCTTTTCCGTCAGTAAGGATTGGGATACTCGTGGAATCTCCTCCTCCAATGACCTGTTTAATTGTCCATAACTATTCTCATCTAGAACTAGAAGGACTGCAGAGCTTAGATCTGAACCGTTGCTTGTGGGATCACTTAGTTTTGTCTATCACTTAGTGCTTATGCTGTCTGGCGCACAAGTAGTCCTGTTTGGTGACTTCATCAGGCTGACACCTCATTGTCAGGAATGCCTGGTGCTGCTCCTGCCCTCCTGCACACTCCATTGAACCAAGGTTGATCCTCTGGTTTGATAGTAATTGTTGTGAGGGGGATATGCCAGGCCATGAGGTTGTGCTGCAGTACAATTCTGCTGCTATTGATGACTTGCAACACGTTATGGAAACCCAGATAGATTTGTTCGAAGTCTGTCCCAGTTAGCACGGTGATAGTGCCACCTGTGCTGGTGGAGCTTATTCTCAATGTGCAGGTGTGACTTTATCTCCACAATAACTATGCAGTGGTCACTCTTAACGATAATGTCATGGACAGATACTTCTGCAACTGGTAGATTAGTAAGGCTGTGGTCAAATATGGCTTTTCCCTCTTGTGGGTTCCTTCACCACCTGCCGTAGACCCAGTCTATCTGGTATATCCTTTAGGACTCGGCCAGCTCAAGCAGTAATTCTGCTGCTGAACCACTCTTTTTGTGGACATTGACATCCCCTACCCAGAGTACATTTTGTACCTTTGCCACCCTCAGTGCTTCCTCCAAGTGTTGGTCAGCTTGGAGGAGTACTAACTCATCAGTTGGGAGAGGCTGGTACATCGTAATTAGCAGGAGGTTTCCTTTCTCATGTGTAAACTAATGCCATGAGTCTTCCTGGGATACAGTTCACTGTTATGGACTCCCAGAGCAATTCCCTTCCAACTGTATCCCACTGTGCCATCACGTCTGCTTTGTCAGTCCTGATGGTGAAACAGTAGATATCCGGGGAAGGTGATGGGGTGTCTGGGACATAGTCATACTCACAGAATCAGACCTTAAATACCAGGTCAGGCTGTTGCTTCACGTGTCTGTTTTTTTCTATTCTCTGTTTCCTGCCAGCTGTCCCATTCTAGAAACATGGCCATATATTCGCCCCAATCTACTAAGATTTGATCTTGCAAACTAGGCTGGGAGATTTATCAACATTTTTTCTGAAAATCCACGTGTTTAACATCCATTGTTTCTCTTTCATTTGTCTCCCGATCAGTTTCTCAAACATAATTCCCATTTCATAAATCTATGTTAGTGTTGTCTATGACCATTACTTTCAGCCCCAATAATTTCTCCCAAACAATTTACTTACTATGTTCTATGTTCCATGTACTATTTCGTTTTCCCACACCAGACTTGGTTTTCCTGGTATTGTCAGAAAGTTCTGTGAAGACAGAACTGAAGTTGTGGATTCATAGTTTTGCCATTTCCCTGTTTCCCATTCCCCATTCTCTGGTTTCAAACTGGAAAAAAACCTGCACTGTTTTTTCATACTTCTCACATTGATATAATTTGACAAGCTACAACAGTTCACTCTTATAAACTTTGTAAACATTATCTTCAGAAACCCACCAATTCATGTCTTAAGCTGCTCAGCTCCACATCATATACTCACAGGAGCATAGTTTCTGTACCAACAGAAATACAGTTGTCCCACTTTCCAACACCAGGCCCATAGCCTGGAATGTTATGAAACTTCCAGGTACTTTTAACGGTTGAGAGGTTAGCCGTGATAACTCCCCTCTCAGGAAGTACCCTCTCTGAACCTCGAAACCTTCACTTTTAGATTAGATTTCTTACATTGTGGAGACAGGCCCTTCGGCCCAATAAGTCCACACCGCCCCGCCGAAGCGCAACCCACCCATACCCCTACATTTACCCCTTACCGAACACTACGGGCAATTTAGCATGGCCAATTCACCTGACCTGCACATCTTTGGACTGTGGGAGGAAACCGGAGCACCCGGAGGAAACCCACGCAGACACGGGGAGAATGTACAAACGCCACACAGTCAGTCGCCTGAGTCGGGAATTGAACCCGGGTTCTGGCGCTGTGAGGCAGCAGTGCTAACCACTGTGCCACCGTGCCGTCCACTTTAAAATTGTGCTCCCTGGTTCTTGACCCTCTGTCTAAAAGGAACAGCTGCTGTCTATCCACCCTGTCCATGCCCCTTGTTAATTTATCCTTCTGAATCACATCCTCCGCAGCCTCCTCTGCTCCAAAGTAAACAACCTGAGCTTATCCAGCCTCTCTCCATAGCTGATATGCTCCTTCCCAGGGAACATCCTGGTGAATCTCCTCTGCAACCCCTCCAGTACAATCACATCCTTCCTGTAATGTGGCTCCCAGAACGACATACAGTACTCCATCATGGACTAAACCAAGCCCCGTATAGCACTTATAATCTACTCCCTGATTAATAAACGCTACACCCAAGGTTCAATTCTTAACTAGTCCATTACCCTGTTCAGTCACATTCAGGGATGTGTGGAGAAACACCCTGTGAGCTTCCTAGTGTGCTGCCAATCATTGTGTACACCCCATGTCTGGTTCCTCCTTCCAAAGTACATCACCTCATATTTATCAGGATCACATTCCATCTGCCATTGATCTGCCCATCTGATCATTCCACTTGTATTTTCCTGTCAAATCAGAACTTCCTCCTCACTGCCAACCACCCGGCCAATCTTTGTGTCAAACACAAACTTACTTATCACAACTCCCAAACCTCCACCCACCAACACCCCACCCCCCCACTCCAGGTTCACATCTATACCATTTATGAATGCTACAAATAATAAGGGACACAGCACTGATCTCTGTGGTACACCAGGGGACACTGGTCTCCAGTCACACAAACAGACTTCTCCCACCACCCTCTGCCTCCTGACACTAAGACAATTTTCGTTGTAGCTTGTTAAGTTATCCTTGATATTGTGAGATTTTACATTATTTTTTCAATTTTCCATGTGGGACTTTGTCAAAGGCCTTGCTGCAAAACTAAATAAGCGACCTTCTCAGACTAATTCAATCAAATTCATTAGGTGTGACTTCACTCTGATAAAGTCCTGATGATTATCCCTGATCAAACCTTGCGATTCTGATTGGACTTCGATTTTCTCCTTCTCTATTTTCTCCAGTAGTTTCCCGAACAGTGATCTAATACTTGCTCATCCGTAGTTACCTTGGCAAATATTTACCACGCTTACTGTGAAGTGGAATCATATTAGCTGCTCTCCAGTCCTCTGGCACCTCCCCTGTGGTCAGATTCCAATTAAAATTTCTTCCCTTGACTCCAACAGTGTCCAGACCTGCGGATTTGTCCAATTTTATACCAGACAAAGCCTCAAACCCCTGCTCGTATTTTACATCAATCTCTTCAAGAGCTTTCCGGTCCATCTTCTTGAATTCTGTACCTGCATCCTCCTTCTCCCAAGTAAAACAGCTGTGATGTTTACATGTACCAATCTATCAATGTTCTCCGGGTTGACGCACTGATTGCCCCCCTTTGGTTTCTAATGGACACTCACTGTTTGCTGATTATTCTGTTCTACTTGTCCGTGTAGAATACCGTGGGATTCTCCCTAATATCGCCTGCTTGCACTTCTCCATGTCCCTCTGTTATTCAGTCCCCTCTATGTTCCTAAGCTTCTAAGTTTCACGACAATCACCTCTCATCTTTTGAAACTCGAGATCACAGACTGAGTTTCCCCATCAGACAATCTTGCCATTTTATGGATGAGTCTGGAGAATACCTTTTGCAGTTCCTCTGTAGTCAGTATATTCTATCTTAGATTGGGACTCCAAATGGTACGCAATACTCTAATTTCAGTCTCAGCAACACTCTATGCAGCTGGTGCACGACATCTTCTATATTTCAATTATATACACATGAATGTTAACCTAATTTTTCGTTTCCTATTTGCACGCGTTCTTCCTAATTCCTTTCACTTTAACTTTTCTCATGAAGTTAGTGGGAGAGTTCTTAAAAAATATCCTCCTGAATTTCCAACCATACGTTATCCATTAGCTCCTTGTTGCCTACGTCCACAAGAATCATCTTCAAACCGTTCCAAAAAGTGTTTGCCACGTGTGGTTTTCGTTTCATCGATGCATGATCATCCTCCCCAGTTTTCCCATTACCTTCAATATATCCAGTAACACGTTCTTTGTAATTCAGCCCAGGAGACACACGACCGCGGATTACAAGTTAACTGATCTGTAGTTCACCACTCTCCATCTTCATCCGTTCTGAAACTGTTGGATAATATTTATAACTTTTGCCATATCCAGATTGGCTAAATATCGTTCAGGAATATATTGGAAAATAACATGAAAATTCGCAATGCAATCAATACGTCTATTGCTGCTTCCTCTGATATTCTTGTATGAAGTACATCTGATCTGTCAGATATATAAATACTCAATCCAGTTTTCTTTTCAAAGATGACCTCAACACTGATATGAATGATCTTAAACTTTACTCGCACAAGTCCCATGGTCACTTGGTATTTCTGGGAGAATTTCTGGATATTCTGCCTTGAAGATAGACACAAAGAAACTGTTTCTTTCTCCTGTGATTTCTCTGTTCTCTACAATAAATTACCCTGCCCGCACGCATACTGTTCCATATTTGACCTTGTTTTTACATTAGTTTCATACACTGATGTACGTTTTTTAGCAGTCTTTATGTTTTTTTAGCAGTCTTTATGTTTTTCTTTCGCAGTTTGTATGTTTTTCTTTTGTTTGCATGCTGTTTCGCTTTTTGATTTCCTTCTCAGTTTCTTGGTCATCCGTTGCTGGGTCCTACATTTCTCCGAATCCACTGGCTTACTACAACACTTGGCATTTTTCCAAGCTGCTTCCATTGACCTAATAGGTAGTTAAAGGTGAGGCTGAAGGGGTTAGGTCGGAGAGGAGGGTGGACCAGATTGATGGGAAGGAAGATGAACACATAGGAACGTTCAAAAGGGGGGAGTGTGCTGAGTTGGAAGATTGGACTGGGATAAGGTGGAGTTAGGGGAAATGGGGAAACTGGTGAAATCTACATTAATCCCCTGTGGTTGGAGGGTCCCAATGCAGAAGAACAACCTTTCTCCATCCATGCTTCGGGTGGTTAGGGTTTGGTGATGGAGGAGGCCCAGGACTCTCATGTCCTTGGGAGAGTGGAAAGGAGAGTTAAAGTGTTCAGTCACAAGGCGGTGGAGTTGGTCAATGTGGCTGTTCCAGCGATGGTCTCTGAAATGATCCACGTGTGTCTCGCTAATGTAGAGAAGACCACACAGAGTTTAAAGGATGCAGTAGATGAAGCGTTCTGTCTCCCTTCATCACCTATCACTTTCAACCCCACCTTCATCTACCTCTCGCATTCCTAGCTACCTGCCTCCTGCCACACCCCCTTCTCATTTATCGCTAAGCTCCTTTGACCCAGAAGCCTCATTCCTGGTGAAGGGTTGTGCCCGAAACGACAATGCTTCTGCTCCTATTACGCTGACTGACTGTGCTTTTCCAGCGCCACTGATCTCCAGCAGCTGCAGTGCCCACTTTCTCCTTACACCTTCAGGGCTTGCATGATTCAGATTTATAACAGTAACTTCAAATAAAACAAAAACTACCGTGTACTCAAACAGCATAAAAGAAAAACAATGCATTGTGGTCACTGTTCCCAAAAGGTCCTTTACAGCAAAGTTTTCAATTAGCTTTTCTGATCATCCAACATCAATTTCTAAATAACCTGACCTCCAGCTCAGTGCTCGACAAAACATTCTCATGAAATCCATTTCTCCCAGCATTAGCATTCAGTTGGGTTAACACAGTTTAGATATAATGTAAACAGTACATTATTACTGCAGTAGCCACAAAGTTGTATATCTCATTTTCCTGTTTTATAACCTGCCCAACATTTGTATTGCAGCTTTCACTTTGATATATAACTCCCATCAATGTTTCCTTCTTCTTTCTGTTTTTACGCTCCACATTACAAGATTCTGTAGAATCTGAGCGACGTGGAATTTGGAGAGATTAATGGTAGAGATCATCTCGCCACATCATTTATGATCTTCTTAAGCATCATCGTGACATTTTCTCGAGATCTCCTGTTATGCAGGTGAAGTAGAGAAGGACAATGATCATTCAACAATGCTCTGTATTTCCCCCAGAGAGCTGAGACTGCTCTAACCTGGGTGGGAACCTTACAGCAGGGTGGTAAAGTATTGCTGCTGCTGTACAGGATCTTAGTGAGATCACATCTGGAGTAGTGTGTGCAGATTTGGTCTCTTCAATGAAAAAGGATTTGTTATATTGGAAGCAGCTCAGAGATGGTCCCCTCAACTGATTCCTGAAATGAAGGTGCTAACTTATAACAAAAGGATTATCAGGTTGATCCAATAGCCATTGAAGTTTATAAAAATGAAAGAAGATCATATTTCAACATAGATGACAGAAAGGAGTCAACAACTGAAGAGAATTACACAGATAATGGAGGAATCCATTCCGTTATTCAGCCTCTTACACACGACCAACAGAAGGATATTCAGACCTTTGACCCTGTTCCACCAGAATAGGACGAGGCTGTTCAGCCCTTGGAGCCGAATGTATATTTACAGGAGGAGGCCATTCAGCCCCTCGAATCTATAACACTGGCCCCTGGGTAATCCATGCGGCACCAGTATCCTATTACACAGCAACAGAATCAGCCCATTCAGCCACCTCAAGTCCGTAACATAGGAACTGAAAGCGGTCACACAGTGACTGGAAATTTGTTACACTGGGATAACAGGAGGCCATTCAGACCCACCGAGTCTGTTGCAAGAGAATTGGATAAGGATAAAAATTATCTGAGACTTATTTCATGAGAAAGGAGGAGGTAATTCAGACACGTGACTGTTGTATGGGAACAAGAGAAGACCAATCAATCCCTCGGTTCCATTACTGGGATACATGAGGAGACCGTTCAGTATCTCCACCTGTTATGGAGAAATATGAGAAGACCCATCAGCCTCTCAAAATGTTACACAGCAACGGGAAGATTCCATAATGCCCCAACCCTCTAACGCATCAACAGGAGGTGGTCATTCTGGCCTTGGAGATGACAACATGGGATCGCCAGAATGACTTCAACCCATCGATTTTGTGCACCAGCAGGAGGATGGGTCCAGTCAGCCACACATACCACTTATGCAGCAAGTGGAGCACATCTCTTAAAACCCTTTTGCCCATCAAACAGGAATTCAAAGAAAACGTAAAGGTTTTAGAAAGGGAAGAACTTATAATAACTGAATACATTAGGGAGTAAAATGTAACAATAAAGTATTGTAATTTAAGGCAAATTATTAGAATCCATTGTTGTGGACATTTGCAAACGTAAACCACAATTCATCGGAGTCAACGTGGTTTTACAAAGGATAAACCATGATTGAAGTGTTTTCTTGAGTTATTTAAAGATGTGACAAACAAGGTGGATAGTGGGAATCCTGGAAATGGAATATATCTGGTCTTCGTGAAGGATTCAGATACGTCGCTTCTCCAAAGAGTGCGTGGTAAGATCAGACAGCATCGGTTTAGGAGTAATGTATTGGCTTGGATGGAGGATTGGTTAACCAACAAAATGCAGTCAGATGGATTAACTGTGTCATTTTCTATTGGAAAATGCAATTTGTTGGGTGCCACAGATTTCAGTTCTCATGCTTCAACCATTTGTGATCGACATTATGACTCGGTTGACGGGATAGAAAGTACTATAACTACATTTTCAGATGACACTAACATTGGTGGGAAATTACGTCGGAATGATGATGCAAGAGATTTAAAAACTCAAAGTTTGTGCGAAGATTTGTAGCTCGAGTGCTCGTTGTTGTGGTTCTGTTCGCCGAGCTGGAAGTTTTTGTTGCAAACATTTCGTC